>NC_086445.1:308902086-309246093 GCF_028390025.1 Pseudophryne corroboree
CAATCACCTTGCAAATGCCGGTGCAATCGGATTTTTCGCACCACCTCGTTGCTGACCGGCGATGCCCTTTGTTATATTGCGGTGCATATGCATGTGCATTTACTACCTGATTGCCCGCTGTGTTCATATAGAGTAGGTATGAATCACCCCTCATATATATTGAAGAGGGGAGAAACTTGCAAAACTATTTTGGAATAGTCCAAGGTCAATGTTCCCCCTCTCCCTTTTAACTCATGCAGTACAATCTCATTAATTAATAGCCACACTTCAAAAAACACTGGCGGACCATAAATATTAATAATACATTTTAATTAAACAAAAGAATGTCCAAAATAGAAGTACTGTATACATTCAAATTATAATAATCTGCAGTTTTACTACAAATAAAATATACAAGTTTATCCAGTCTGCTGTATTTATCATGTTTGTTTATTCCTAATTGCTTTGTTAATATTTTTTGTCTAGGTCTTAATAATAGCAGCAAGTTTGTCTCATGCAGTCTTTTATTTTACTTAACTGCATGTAGCCCCACCACAACTGCTGATACACTGTTCCAATGACAAATAATATTTTCAGAAAAAAGTTATTTAACTTTTCATTTTTCACCATCCAATTTCAAAGCACGTCCGCTTGATCTTATTTTTCAAATACTGACTTCTTGAAGTCTATTAATAATTTTGATATGTTGAAATTTTATCATATCCACCTCTGGCCCTTGTCTCTTCTAAACTGTACATGTTCAGCTCTTGAAGTATTTCCTGATAAAATTGTATTTTATTGAGTTGTTTCTTCCATTTTAAATACAACCTTTTTGCAGATACTGAACACAAGCAGATAAGATAAATAAAGAGTGTAAAAAATTATGGAAGATGAAGAATAAATAATGTTCATGACTGAAATCCCTTGTGCTGGATTTGCAATGTTTAAATATACAGTCAAATGCTAACCTATAACATTCACTTGCAACCTTCTATCAAGAGCAGAGTGATATTTTTTTAATCCCTAGGATGGCTGTCAATTCAAAGAGCAGCATCAAGGTAAAATACAAAAGTAAACAAGTTGTTTCCTTTTATAAAGGTGAAATTAGCAAAGGAAATTGTGAAATTGAATCTTCTACTTACGTGACAAGCATTTACTTAGTTAATCAATAATTTACAAAGAATAAACGTGCAATAGCAGTTCACCTTGGCTAAATAAGATCAGTCACAGTAAAGTCAACTTTTCTAATAAACATCAAAAAGCAAATACATTAAATGCATTTTTTGATATCGAATACGTACTTTAAAAAAACCCAATTAGAATGTATTTTTATTTTCAAAATGTAAGCAATGTTATCTATTAAATATATTTACATTGATGATTAATACAACTTTAGATTGTAAAATATTTGAAATGCTCTAGAACTTTATGCATGGATATTTTCAGTACTGTATCTTGTATATTTGTATCTATAAAAATATAAAAATATTTTAAAAATATTGTTGATGGTTTAAGTATATCAGATAGTATGTCAAAACTTTGTAAGAAATTCCCAGTTCCACTGATCACAATTTAATCTCAAATATCTTTTGTTTTTATAAGATGCTCTTTTTTATATTTATTAACGGTTATATACATAATAAAAAATAGCATTTTAGGTTTAGTAGGCAATTAATTACCTATTCAATTTTTAATTATATTCTTCTATTTTATTTCTATATCTACCTGTATTTTATATGCAATTGCAAAAATAGTGTAATTATGGCTATAATGTACAAGGCTTTAATTGTATTTATTTTCTAAAAATTATAAATAATTTAGTTCAAGTAGTAGTACTGATGTCAGTTCTGAGGAGTCCTGCATTGTGGATGACATTGTTGAACTCCTAGTTCATGACCCCGGCCAGTACGGATAATGTAATGGTTAGAATTACTGCCTCACAGCACTGAGGTGATGGGTTTGATTCCCACCATGGCCCTTACTGTGTGGAGTTTGTATATTCTCCCTGTACTTGTATGGGTTTCCTCCGGTTTCCTCCCACAATCAAAGAATATACTGGCAGGTTAATTGGCTCCCAACAAAATTCACCCTAGGGTGAATGTGTGTTGCATGTACATGTGGTTGGGGATATAGATTGTAAGCTCCACTGGGGCAGGAACTGATGTGAATGGCCAATTCTGTAAAGCACTGTGGAATATATGTGCGCTATATAAATAACTAGTAATAAATAATGACTTACTTTTGCACTTCCATGGTGATTATGTTTGTTACAGTATATACTGGAAGGTAAGATCATTCTTTATGTTCTTGTACCTGCAGAAGTTTGCATAAACTAAAATTTTGAAGTATTGTTTGAGGTCTCTGTGATCCTTGAGTTGTATCCGTGAGTAGAAAAAAGTTTATAGAGAACTAGTTCTCTGGTGGTATGCCAATTCCACCCTCCTGGAGCTAATTTTACAATTAATTATAGAATAATACAAATAGATACAATACACTGCAGCGTGTGTTTCAAGACTTGGTTAGAGTCTTCAGCATGTATAAGTAAAGTGGACAATTAAAACACCGCACTGTGAGGTATCTATTTGTTATTTCAATAAACCAAATATAAACAATCTAAATATGTAAACATATATAATGGCTGTATATATATCAGAGATGAGGTCGGGAGACTTCCGTAATTAGCACATAAATACATTTATTTCATAATACATGTTAAAAACAGAAGCTAAAATCCCAATCTAATATGCATGCATAGCTTTCAAGTCAAGAACAAGAGGATATTTTCCTAATAGGCATGTGAATAAATATATTGTTAATTTATTATTGATTTATTCTCTAAATGTATATGCAACAGTTAGGTTGCTAAAGTTCTTGATAAGCAGTATATAGCAACTGTAGCAATATGTCCTTTGCACCTGGTCCACACAGGGTATGATTACTTTGTATGCCGGTGTCCCGGCTACAGTGTATAAATTTCAAACAGGTGGTATAAACACTGCTGTATAGTTACCGCTGTTCCCTTTTGTTGAAATAATGTCTTTATCCCTTCCCACCTGGTGGTGAGGCTGTCACCGCCCCGGGTGATGTGTACTGGGATAGGATGTCCAGAAAGGTGAGATAGATCACATGTATAGTGCGCTCATCAGGAAGGCTCCGTTCGCTCCGTTTGTTAACAGCCCAATGACGGCAGTGATGTAGTAGTCTGCAACTGCAGGGGCACGGCACCTCACTCAATGGATACGGCAGCGGGATAGTGACAAGCGGTAATTCAATGTGCTAATTCCCGTGATGGTGCACCAGTGCAAGGGTACTTCAGGAGTATGGCATCAATGTATTTCGTCCCACAAGGCCTTGGGACTTCCTCAAGAATCTTGACGCATTACCGGGGAGAATAGTATACTCCTCGATGGGGGGAGTTTGCAGACATTGATCTGTGTTGTGGGATGCATAACAACACAGATAAATCCGCAAACAATCAACTATAAATACATGTCACTTCTGGTTAAGAAACCCAGAAGTAATGGACGATCCAATTTATGGGAATGTAATATTGGGATTTTAAACTAATTTCTGTATTTATGGAATTAAAAATAGAAAAGAAAATTAATTATATATGAAAACACTTAAGACACTTTAAGGTTTAGCACCAATAGCAATCTAAAAAAGGCGGAGTCTGAGGTACACCAATCAGGAGACATCTAAGGGTATATAAACCCATTTAGTTTGTATAGCACCACACTTCTTGAAAAAGGCTCCAAGGGGAGCTGAAATGCGCTGGTGACCAGACTGCCTGCCAGCATTCATGTAGGGGATTCAGGAGTATCCAGCCCAGCATCTGATCCGGTACCCAATTTAACCCGGGAGGGTAGTGGAATATCTCATGCTGTTTTAGGGTGGGCACTATTGACACCCCACATAATCTGGTATGGATGCTGTATTAATAGTGGTGGATTTTTATGTTGTCAAGTGTATCACCTTGGTTTTAAAATTGTTACATAGTAACATAGTATCTGAGGTTGAAAAAAGACAATTGTCCATCGAGTTCAACCTATTTGTGGTCTCCTATGCATGATGATTTGACTAAAATGTTGCTTATGGATTAAAACTTACTTCAATATTATATCCTTTCTTTCATTTTTGGGATGAGTGTGGGCTACATATGTGCAAAGTGAGACACACTGCCAGGAAGGAAGATTGAAACGTGTTTGGAATATAGAGACATTTCTTGACCCTGTAGTGACATTTTCTGGAGACTGGATAAGACATTGCCTGTTAAAGAGACGGTCGTTGGTTTGATGTTCCCCAGTGGTGCGCTGAATCACTAATATCAGACTTTGTGAACTATCTTTTTTGGGTGAGGGTAACCACCCAAGTGTTTTTAGCTGCACTATTGATTGAAGCGCTAATCTTTCAAACTTTTGTATTGTCTAATTTTATTGCTGATCGAGGAGTGTACTAGTGAATTTAAACTAATTAAGGAAAAGATCAAATCCTATGAGGATATTAATTTAACTTATATTAAGGTAGACACTTCAGTGGAAAGGTTGGAGAAATTAAATCTTCAGGTCTATAAATATAAGAAAAACCTGATAAAGTTTAAACAAGACAAATTCAGTACCATTAATCGTGACTATGAGGAGAGATTGGTATATAACTGGGAAAATATATTTTCTGGAAAATCAGGTTCCAAAAATACAGGAAATTGTTTAAGAAGACCAAACGCTTCCCTTTGGAAATAGATAAATTCAGTGGTCCTTAGTCTACTAACAGTGATTCTAAGAGTGCTAGTACAAGTGGCAATTTTTCATCCCAACATCCTCCAAAGGAGTTACTACCAGATAATGCAAAGGTAGCATGGCAGAACTGTCACCCACAGAGGGGAAGCAATGCCAAAGACAAAAGAAAGCGGAATACAAAAAGAAACCTTAATCTTTAATATCTCCTCTAGAATGATGATAGTGAACTGAGTGTTATTCAGAAAGGATTGACCTATAAATAAATCATATAACTAATTCTAGATGCCAATCGACAACTCCCAGATTCACAGATTTATTAGAAACCGGATCATGATTTTACTCAGAAATATACTTCTTAGTTCAATGATTCCTTACAATAAGCCAAAACCTATTTACCACTACATTTTTGAGTAAGTAACAGAACTTGACAGATTTACCTAAATCTGGTTGACTGTACTATTGATGTGGTCTCTTTATACACATATATCATTAACAACTTGAGGTATCAAGGTCTGGAGATTTCCTTTTTCCTTAAGTTACTTACCTTAGTCCTTATTCAGAACTACTTTTTGTTTATTGATGAGATATACCTACATTATTAGGATGAGTGATGGGGTCCTGTGGTGCCCACGGCATATGATAATGCCTTTATGTTTAATGTCAAGTGGGACTTGTTTTTCAAAGAAGAGTATGCACTACACATTTCTTTCTTTTCATGCTAAAGTGACATGTTTTTGATTTGCATGGAGGTCTCTGTGATCCTTGAGTTGTATCCGTGAGTGCCAATGTCACCCCCATATGCTTATTATATACTTGGATATACTTTTAAGCCAAGAAGGGCTGAGCATTCTGTCTGCTGTTTATTGGAGACTTTGTGTTACTTTTGCTTAGGCACCACTGCTAATATATTATTATACAACATTTGTGGAAGCTGTTTTGTGGTCTAATTGATGTACTTCTTGTTTGCATATGTGCACTTTATTTTTTGGTAAAAATGACCAATGTTACAAGATTAAACCATCCAGGCCTCCAAAATACTGAATTGCCTCTGGGGGATATACATTATTTTACTGACACTGATGCCTTGTACCTGTTCGCACAGGATGAGAATTCCAGTAGCTGGAGACAGACAAGAAGCAAGATTTATGTATACTGGAGGCTGGCACACAGTTTAGTATAATGGCACATTAAGTGGAAATGACCTGGAGGCATGGTTAAATGTAATGCTTTGTTCTGTGCACAGTTAAAGCATTCTGAGGAAGAATGGCAGTAAACAGTTATTCTAGAAGATGAGTTCAGATATTGGTACACAGTGGAACACAGTTTTTAGAAATAGCAGACAAGGAAGATTTGCATGCTTAATTAACTCAATGTTGATTTTGGCTCATCTCTGTGTGCAGAGATCAGCTACAGCAAGGAGGATGATCATCAGTCTCCCCTACCCCACATTCTGCCTCACCCAGCATGTGGTGAGGGGGGGCATGTATGTCTAAGCAGGTGGGTTGGAACCTAGGAACCCAGAGGGATCAATCATTAGCGGGGAAGGGAGGAAGACTATTGTAAAGATAGATCATGCTGGAGGGGAGGGGGGGTTAAAATAATAATAATAATAATAATAATAATAATAATTTCAAAAAAAGACATTGGCCTGCAGGTTGAGAGGTGTGCACAAAGGAAAGGGTTTTTATTTATAAAGAGGGGGGTTTAGTAAACTTTTTTTTTAACTTCCAAGAGAGTATGGGGTTACAGTTATAAGGGTTTAAGTACACTGGGGGTTCTATTGGTAATGGGGGGGTGTCATTTTGTAATGGGGGCTATGGACATGGAGGGGATAAGGGGGTGCAAAACATCCCCCAGATATATATTTTTAAAATAAAATAAAATATTTTAATATATTATTTTAAACTTTATTAAGTATTAAAAAAAATACCAACAATTTCTAAGCAGTGTTATGGGGAAAAAAATCTTCAATTAAGTGGTTAATCAACTGACTGTGTCTAATGACAGAAGGTTTGATTTCCACATGATCTGAATATCCTCTGCTGACCCAGAGTGCACTATTTATACTTCTCCATGCACCTTCATTGCCATTACAACTTGTTTACACTAGTTCCTGGATTTTCATCTTACACAAAATGGCCATACACCTTAAGATTTTCTGTTCATTAAACCAACCAATTAGCTAGTTAGAAGAAAAATCAGATAATGGATGGAAGCTGGACAAAAATGGTTGTTCAGACATATTGGTTAAATCCATTGTATTTAACCAATTTGTCTGAACAAATGTTTATCCATTTTCTGGCATTTAGGAGTAAATGGTTGATTATCATTTTCTCCCATTAGTTATCAGATGTTTGTTCCAACCAGCAAACTGATTGATGGTTGGTTGGTTGGTTGGTTGGTTGGTTGGTTGGTTGGTTGGATGGTTGGACAGTAAATCTTAAGGTGCATGGCCAGCTTTAGGAAGGATTTTTTTAATATACATTTTTCCTGCTGAGAGGTGCTTGTAAATTGTATTTTTATATTTTATTTTTCATTTTTAGTATGATATGTGTTTTCCTATTAATGTTTACTTATTGCATATGTATTAAATTATTAATTTTATGTGTTGAAAGCATTATATTTTTGCAGGATGGATGCATCCCGCACGGCTGCTGAACTCGGACTTCATTACATCCTGTCCGAAATTTGAAAAATGGTTTTAGCAAGAAAATTAAATATGAATTTGCCTTACAATATTTTAGTATAGTTTTTAACATATTTATAGTATTCTACTATTTAATGTATACTGCTACTTATTATACATATTTAAACTATTTAAACATATTATATGGAAAACTTTAAGTAATTGATGTACTACTTACAAATTGATTGTATGCATGTGGAGTTTATCTTATATACAATATTTTTATGTTTTAAAAGTTGCCATACTTGGTGGAATAATTTTAGCAATGTCCATTTTTTCCTGTAGGCTTGGAATGGCCAATTATCACTGGCAATTTGGTCCTGCAAACCACATAATTTATTATTCATTGGTTTGGAGGATTAAAACGAATTTGTCAGTTATTTGTGGTGCTGTTTGCAGGTTTAAAATCCCCTAAAACACTCCAAACTGCTAGAGTATAAGGAAATAATTCTATTTTTAAAAGTGTTATGATTGGCTAATTTCAATCTTCTAAATATACACGTGCTTCCTACCTCACATAAACCATATAAGACTGTCTACTGCTAAATTATAGCTGACTGTTCTGCAGGAGTTAGTGGTAGTGGAAAGATCAGGCAGACAAGACAGATTACTGACATGGTATTAATTAACTGTGATACTCCTTTCACACTGAGCCTCTAACCCTGTGAAAGGGTCAAACTGGGTTGTGTGTTCTGGGTCGATGACCATGGTCATGACCAGGGTTATTCCTGGGACTGTTCCATATACTCTGCGGTCTAAAAGGTGCAACCCTGGTTATCCAACCGAGTTTACTGAAAAAGGAGCTAATTGGTGGATCAGGAGTGCTGATAGATGGTGTCATCAACAAATCTTTGTGAGTGTAAAAAAATGTCTACTTCTAATGACATACACTGTATTGCAGGGCTAACATGGGTGTAGTGTGAAAGGTGATGACCCAGAAATAACCCAAGCTGCAGTATGACAGAGGCATGAAGAGCTGTAATACGGGTTCAACATATTTTCAATAACCTGAATCAGGCTAAGATTTAGGGATGAAAGGGAGTTTAACTAAGTGGCAATCAGCAAAGCCCATCCCCTACTGGTATGTTCAAGCTATAAATTCAAAAGGACAATGGCCTTGATGGCGAAATACAGTGTTGCTCTGCTATTATTAAAACTTTGCTTTCACATCTCCAGCCCTAACATGCCAAGAAGTGGCGACCTCAGCTTGTCACAGTTCAGTAAACAAACAACTGAGACTGGTTTAAAGTTATCAACCATATAATAAATGGAGAGTAAATGACATAATAGGTATTTCAGGATATAGGTTGTGTGAAGAATGTGCATTATATGGTAGCTTTGGTACTGTACAGTATGTAGATCTTTTTGTGTGAGGATTAGAATAAGGTGTTCATGCATAACACATGTTTTAATGGAGATATACAACAAGTAATTGTGATGGGGTTGAGCTGTTTGATTATTAGGTGGCAAATCTTTTAAGGAAGATGTAAGTTTTGGGGCACAGCTGAGCAAGACCCATAACTATTTGGAAGTTGATTAACACATTTTCTTGGAGACCCTGGTCTTCGTCACTGAGCAGCACAACAGACTCTGGTATATACAGTAGGTGGCAATAGGAGGACCACACATACCATATATATTGGGCGTGGATAATGACTGTTGAGCTCATTTTATTATGTGCCCAGTTTTGCAACAGTTTATTTCTGCTTTTGATGGTGTCCATAATTTTTTCAGTACATCCCCTCAGTGCCTGTAAAGCAACGGTTCTCTCACTTTTTCCTTAGCAAATCTCACTTGTTCACATTCTCTATACAGTATATACAACAAGTACCAGGATAATTACATCATGTTTCTTGTTTACACTATGCCTCCACACACTCCAAACAACCGGCGGCAGAAAAGTCGCACATATAGGGAGAAATACAGCGGGAAGCATAGCAACTTGACACAGCAGTATGGGGAGGAAACAGTGCAGAGCAAAGATGACATTATTTAGTTGTTTATTGTTCGTGTGTCTCAGAGAATAGATTTTGTATTTATTAGTACAGAACCTATAAAGCTACTACTTTTACTCCTGCGGTAGTATATTTTTTGGTCAGCCTGTTGCAGGCTTTCCAGGAATTTCCATATTTTCAACAATACAGAAGGTACTCAACCATATAGGAGATACACTGGGATTAGTTTCAGTGTAAAAGTCTTAGTTTTTATTCATAAAGATAAAAGGATTATAAAATAAAAGATATGAACAGATCAAATAAAAGAAAAATAGAAATATAATTTCTTTAACATTTTTACAGAAACAGGCTTATTAAATAAACAAATACAAACAGAGACAAACTAGCCTATCTCTAATGGGTGTAGTGTGTGCGGTGCACACAGGCCCCTGAGTTCAGAGGGGGCCCCCACCAGACACACTGGAATGCACCTACAATGCTTTCGCATGCAGAAGCCCTTCTGGAGAGTGCGCACGTGGAGTGGGAGGGGGCATCGACGTGACATTTTTGGGGTGTTGCCGCATGGGGGGGGGGGGCGCAGTTTGAACAACGCAGGCATGTCCAGACCATTTGCAGGCTAGGCCACGGTGACTGCGTAACACGCAGCCTAAGCGAACCTAAAAATGGTGGGTAGCCATCTGTCTTAGTTAGGCTGCGCAGGCAGAGGGCTACCTTTAACATGTGAGTGCTTTGCTGTTGAGCTAAGCGTTCGTATGCCAGTGGGGGAGGGGGAGCTATTTGAAGACTTTATCAGACAGAAGCAGGCATAGATCTCACTGAACTGTGCATGTTTCTGACAAACTCACCAAAAAAAATCTGGTCTATTGCTTCTGGAAGTGAGTTTTGCCATTGCGAGTTTTTAGATTGCAGAAAACATGATAGTTTCCATTACATTTGCGAGATGATCAAAACATGTGAGTTTAGTGCTAAACTCGCATTTTTGACCAAATCGCATCCCATTATATCCTAGCCATGATCTCATCAAATCTAAATTGCAGTGTAAAAATAAAGCAGCCAGTATTTACCATACACATAAACAATATAACCCACCCAACTCTAACTCTCTCTGCACATGTTATATCTGCCCCCCCCCCTGCAGTGCACATGGTTTTGCCCATTAGCTAACAAATTTGCTGCTGCGATCAGGTCAGAATTAGGCCCATGGTTTTGCCCATTAGAGAACAATTTTGCTGCTGCGATCAGGTCTGAATTAAGCCCTAAATGGCTGATGTTGCTACCTCTACTTATTTTGGCATTACAAATGGTACAGATGCCTTGACAATTCTTTTCAGGATTTGGGTAAATATAATGCCACATGCAAGAGGTGGCTTTTTGGTCTTTTGCACAGGCATGACAATGCACTTCTTGTTATCACTGGAATTAAGGGTGGTCATTCCGAGTTGATCGCTCGCTAGCTAGTTTTAGCAGCCGTGCAAACGCTATGCCGCCACCCACTGGGAGTGTATTTTAGCTTAGCAGAAGTGCGAACGGTTGTATCGTAGAGCGTCTGCAAAAAAATGTTGTGTAGTTTCAGAGTAGCTCAAAACCTACTCAGCGCTTGCGATCACTTAAGACTATTTCGTTCCGGATTTGACGTCACAAACCCGCCCAGCGTTCGCCCAGCCACGCCTGCATTTTTCCTGGCGCGCCTGCGTTTTTCCGCACACTCCCTGAAAATGGTCAGTTGCCACCCAGAAATGCCCTCTTCATGTCAATCACTCTGCGGCAAGCAGTGTGACTGAAATGCATCGCTAGACCCTGTGCAAAACTACATCATTTGTTGTGCCCATACGTTGCGCATGCGCATTGTGCCGCATACGCATGCGCAGAACTGAAATATTTTAGCCTGATCGCTGTGCTGCGAACAAATTTCAGCTAGCGATCAATTCGGAATGACCCCCTAAGTGCTGCCACTGATGACTGACTTACTTTAACACAAACAACATCCTCCTCCTGAAATTTATCAACTTGTTCTTGTCCAACATATGTATCATCAACATTCTCATTAGTGTCAAATACAAAATAATCACCATCACAGTATTGTACATTTTCCACTATTAAAGTAGCATCCTCAATTTCTATGCCTAAACTAGGGATGAGTGTGTTCAGTTCCCTGAGAACCAAACCTGCCCGAACTTGGGTATCCGAGCACGGATCCAAGTCAGGCTCGGTTATGCGTGCCTTACTCGGATCCCCAATTGAGGCAAAAACCTCAGGTTCCCGCTGTCTGAACCTGAGGTTTTCGCTCGGATGCCGAATTCTATAGTAACCTATGGAAAACGCTGATTTTTTTGAGAGAGCTGTCTGTCACGGCTCTCAGCCAAGCAGCGTCTCCCCATAGGCTACAATGGTCAAGATGGATGCCCCTATAGCGCAAATAGCACTGCCGTCCACACTGCCGACTCCACTGCCTGCACTGCCAACACTGCTGGCACCCCTGCACTCGGGATAATGCCAGCACTCACACACTGCCGACACTGCCAGCACCACTGCACTGAGGATACCACTCACTTCCCTGCACTGCTGAAACTGCCAGCACCACCGAACTGAGAACACACTGCCATCACCACCACACTGAGGACACTGCTGGCACCTCTGCACTGCCAACACTGCCAGAACCACCACACTGTGGACACCGCTGGCATCCCTGCACTGCCGACACTGCCAGCACCACCGCACTGTGGACACCATTGGCACCCCTGCACTGCCAACACTGCCAGCACCACTGCACTGAGGACACCGATGGCACCCTTGTACTGCCGACACTGCCAGCACCAATGCACTGAGGACACCGTTGGCATCCTTGCACTGCTGACACTACCGCACTGAAGACACTGCTGACACCTCTGCACTGCTGACAATACCACTCTAAGGACACCGCCTGCATCCCTGCACTGCTTACACTGCTGGCACCACCACACTGACGACACTGCTGACAACCCCACACCGAGGACCCTCTGTCACAGTAAGTGCACTATTGGTGTATCTAACCTGCACTGTATCTGACCTGCACTGCAACTCGTGTTGTATCTGACCAAGACTGTATCCAACCCACACTGCATGTGATCCGCACTGTATCCAACCCACACTGTATTTGACCTGCACTGTAACCTGCACATTATCCAGCCCATGCTGTATCTGACCCACAATATCTACAACTCACAGTGTATGTGACCCATACACTGTATCTGACCTTGCACTACAGCCAACCCTCACTGTATGCGACAAGCACTGTATCCAACCTGTAGCCTACACTGTATCACACCCACACTGTATCCAACCCATTCTCTGACCTGCTCTGTATCTGACCTGCACTGTGTCCAACCCACACTGTATCCGACCTGCACTGTATGTGATCTGCACTATAGACAACCCGCAATGAATTCCACCTACACTGTATCTGACTTGCCCTGTATCCACGTACCCTGTATCTGACCCACACTGTAACCTGCATTGTATCCGACCCACTATGTATCCAATATGCACTGTAACAGGCACTGTGTCTGTCCCGCACTGTATCTGTCCAGCACTGTAACCTGGTCAATACTTAACTGTGTGTCCCAAAGTATTCCGCACTGTACTATGTAGGTACGGAATGCTGTTTTTTGTGATTGCGGAGATTTTGGGTAGCTGCTCAACAAAAAGACTGATTGATCGGGGCTTTACATGGGCACAGAGTGCAAGTCATCAGTGACCCAGGAGGGAGGTAAAGACTGGGCACTGAGAATAGGTATATGCTGGGGGCATGTAGGGGGCATCAATGTCTGCTGTTGCTATTTTACACATGGTTCTGGGTTTTTTTCTTTGCTGTTTGGTAATTACTTTAGAGCAATGATATTGTATACACGATTCTCAGGAAATTTCTGTGTTGGACTGTTTTCTATTGATAGTACTTGTGAGTTGGTTTGATTGGTTATTGCTAACACATTACTAATTTGTAGAGATGTGCACCGGAAATTTTTCGGGTTTTGTGTTTTGGTTTTGGATTCGGTTCCACGGCCGTGTTTTGGATTCGGACGCGTTTTGGCAAAACCTCCCTTAAAAATTTTTGTCGGATTCGGGTGTGTTTTGGATTTGGGTGTTTTTTTCAAAAACCCCTCAAAAACAGCTTAAATCATAGAATTTGGGGGTAATTTTGATACTATATTATTATTAACCTGAATAACCATAATTTCCACTAATTTCCAGTCTATTCTGAACACCTCACACCTCACAATATTATTTTTAGTTCTAAAATTTGCACCGAGGTCGCTGGATGACTAAGCTAAGCGACCCAAGTGGCCGGCACAAACACCTGGCCCATCTAGGAGTGGCACTGCAGTGTCAGACAGGATGGCACTTATAAAAATTGGCCCCAAATATCACCCACCCTTATGTTGTATAAACAGGACATGCACACTTTAACAAACCCATCATTTCAGCCACAGGGTCTGCCACATGACTGTGGCTGAAATGACTGGTTAGTTTGGGCCCCCACCAAAAAAAGAAGCAATCAATCTCTCCTTGCTCAAACTGGCTCTACAGAGGCAAAATGTCGACCTCATCATCATCCTACGATTCCTCACCCCTTTCACTGTGTACATCCCCCTCCTCACAGAGTATTAATTCGTCCCCACTGGAATCCACCATCACAGGTCCCTGTGTACTTTCTGGAGGCAATTGCTGGTGAATGTATCTATGGAGGAATTGACTATAGTTAATTTTAATCTTCTCCACATTTTGTGGAAGTAACCTCGTACGCTGATCGCTGACAAGTTGATCGCTGCACTAAACACTCTTTCGGAGTACACACTGGAGGGGGGGCAACTTAGGTAAAATAAAGCCAGTTTGTGCAAGGGCCTCCAAATTGCCTCTTTTTCCTACCAGTATACGTACGGACTGTCTGACGTGCCTACTTGGATGCGGTCACTCATATAATCCTCATGCAGAATCATATGCAGTGACAATAGACAACATGTCAGTAATCGTTGGCAGGTCCTTCAGGCCAGACCAGATGTCAGCACTCGTTCCTGACTGCCCTGCATCACTGCAAGTGGGTGGGCTCGGAATTCTTATCCTTTTTCTCGCACCCCAGTTGCGGGAGAATGTGAAGGAGGAGCTGTTGACGGGTCACGTTCCGCTTGACTTGACAATTTTCTCACCAGCAGTTCTTTGAACCTCTCCAGACTTGTGTCTGCCAGAAAGAGAGATACAACATAGGCTTTAAACCTAGGATCGAGCACGGTGGCCAAAATGTAGTGATCTGATTTCAACAGATTGACCACCCGTGAATCCTGGTTAAGCGAATTAAGGGCTCTATCCACAAGTCCCATATGCCTAGCGGAATCGCTCCGTTTTAGCTCCTCCTTCAATCTCTCCAGCTGCTTCTGCAAAAGCCTGATGAGGGGAATGACCTTACTCAGGCTGGCAATGTCTGAACTGACTTCACGTGTGGCAAGTTCAAAGGGTTGCAGAACCTTGCACAACATTGAAATCATTCTCCACTGTGCTTGAGTCAGGTGCATTCCCCCTCCTTGAGTCAGGTGCATTCCCCCTCCTTGGCCTTTTGCTGCTCCTCCATCCTCTGAAGCATATAGAGGGTTGAATTCCACCTCGTTAACACCTCTTGCTTCAGCTGATGGAGGGGCAGGTTCCGGAGTGTTTGCTGGTGCACCAGTCTTTGGCACGCGGTGGCTGAATGCCGAAAGTGGCCCGCAATTCTTTGGGCCACCGACAGCATCTCTTGCACGCACCTGTCATTTTTTTTTTAATTCTGCACCACCAAATTAATTGTATGTGCAAAACATGGGACGTGCTGAAATTTGCCCACATGTAACGCATGCACAATATGGGTGGCGTTGTCCGATGTCAAAAATCATCAGGAGAGTCCAATTGGAGTAAGCCAATCTGCGATGATGTTCCTCAGTTTCCGTAAGAGGTTGTCAGCTGTGTGCCTCTTATGGAAAGCAGTGATACAAAGCGTAGCCTGCCTAGGAACGAGTTGGCGTTTGCGAGATGCTGCTACTGGTGCCGCTGCTGCTGTTGTTGCTGCGGGAGGCAATACATCTACCCAGTGGGCTGTCACAGTCATATTGTCCTGAGTCTGCCCTGCTCCACTTGTCCACATGTCCGTGGTTAAGTGGACATTGGGTACAACTGCATTTTTTAGGATACTGGTGACTCTTTTTCTGACGTCTGTGTACATTCCTATCGCCTGCCTAGAGAAGTGGAACCTAGATGGGATTTGGTACTGGGGACACACTACCTCAAGAAATTCTCTAAGTCCATGTGAATCAACGGTGGATACCGGACACACGTCTAACACCAACACATCTGCCAAGGCCTGAGTTATCCGCTTTGCAACAGGATGACTGCTGTGATATTTCATCTTCCTCGCAAAGGACTGTTGGACAGACAATTGCTTACTGGAAGTAGTACAAGTGGTCTTCCGACTTCCCCTCTGGGATGACGATCGACTCCAAGCAGCAACAACAGCAGTGCCAGCAGCAGTAGGCATTACACTCAAGGAAAAGGAATCTACCAAGAGAATGGAAGATCGGGCACTGATCTGCATTAGAGACACAGGTGCTGTGTCTCTAATGCTGCTGCTATAACGTTTGGGGGTAGTCACACCCCAACCATATACCAAAGAAAGAAACCAAAAAGACAATAGCAGCGCTAATTGAAATGCTGAGTAAAGATTATGATAAGAAGGATTGAGTGATGAAGAATTCACATTTAATAAAACATAAAATTAGGCCTCATTAAAAATTGGATACAAAAATCCAAAGACAATTCAAAGCAATAAAAACAGTAAATGTGGGTCATACACTTTAACTGCCTATCACATTAGCATCCGTTCCTATTAATTAACCTGCATTATACAGCAGATGGAGACAGACTGACAGCGCAGTCTCACCAATACACTTTACCCGAAAACCGCTAGAGGTGTAGTCCCTTAAGAGTGTCTCTGATGTTTTACTCAAAACCAGCCAGGTTTGGGATCCTCAGTGTAACACGGTGTCCTCTTTATGAAGAAAGGGTTGATGGTGTTTCCAGTTGTAAAGGATTTGTCTCGCTTTTTCTGCAGATGGCAAAGTCCACTAATTGGTCCGGGTGTGATATAGCAGTAAAAATATAAGTGATTGTCGACCCAAATAGCCTCCTCCTGATGCGTTTCACTGCAGGCACTGCAGCTTTATCAAAGGTGATCTAGGCAGGCAACTAACCAGATATTTATACCTTAGGTAATTACCAAACAATATGCAGCTGTTCACTCAATCCTTCTATTTAATCAAAATACTCATAAAAACAATCATTTTACACCTTCTATAGGTTTTAAGTGTAATCCTAGGACAGACTCAGATAACTATACTCTATTTCTTAAAGGAATTTTACCAGAAAACGACTCGATTTTAATGTAAATAAATCCCTGTCTTTATAGTACTTCCGGGTCACGGGGACACACAATCCAATAATAAATGTCTATTCCCGACACATAATTTATCAGATCTTATACAAGGGGTTACTCTCTTAATCACATATACACTCTTTAATTAGCACAACAAAATGTGAAAGACTTATAGGTTTCCAGCGGATGTATAACTTCAGTATTGTATTCCCGATCAGCGCTACTGTATTGCTTCCGCCCCGTGGAGCGCACTTGCGTTCCACCCTTCAACTTTGAGGAAGGGAGACGCCTCTACACGTCCTCCATCCTTCTGGTCACGTGTCCCTCGTTTCCCCGATGACTATGGGAAATGTAGTAAAATACATAACAGCGGGGCAATCCCAGATGCGTGGTGCGTGACCCACGTGACGGGGCGGTCCCATCAGTTGGCATAGTGACCCGCAGCCAGTTCAATGTACTTTTATAATCCGATCATTGGTGCAAACTTTATAGGGATATACTTTAACCACATCTTCTTATTCCAGAAAAGTTTAACAATTCAATTATTTCTTAAAGATAAACATATATCATTATCTTCTACTCAACTTTTAGATCCCTATTCCTATATGTACCCCTAATTAAATCGATTGGTTTATTGTTTAACATCATATTGTTTTATTATAATAAAGGGATTGTTAAAAAGAGGCTGGAAACCCAAACAACTATACTAAATAAAATATTTCATACTCTTCAATAATATTCACACACTACCATTTTTCTTTTTCTCCTGAAATAGCATTAGTTTATTATTTGGGATGGAGATGCTTCGTTAGATTCACTATTTGTTTCTCACTTGAATTCAAATCCTTTTAATTTTACCTTCACTCATACCTTTCACCCCCACAATAAAAAATTTTTGGATGTCTCCTTGGAGATCAGGGAGAATAAAATTTTCACCACCAACTATATGAAGGAGGTGGGGACAGACACCTATTTACATTTTAAAAGTGGTCATTATATGCCTGGAAGAAGAGCATCCTAAAAGCCAACTTTTACGACTCCGAAGGAATTGCTCTGACCTCACCTCCTTCGATATACAAGCTAAAACTATGGTGGATGCGTTCCTCAATAGAGGATATCCAAAATTACTTTTATTAATTCAGCTTTGGAGGACGTTAGACAGAGGAAAAGGGAGGATCTATTAGTACCCACGGAAAGGAAGGAAATAATTACTTGGCAAATGGAGGAGATAGCATTTATCTCAACATTCAACAACTGCCATTTAGAGATAAGGAATATTATTTCTAAAAATTATGGCATCTTAAGACAAGATCCACAGTTGTCTTCAATATTGAATTCAGAACCTAGGTTCATTTTCTGTAAAAACAAGTCTCTAAAAAATCTGTTGGCCCCCAGCCATTTTAAGACTATTAAGGAAAGTAATGATGATGCAGGTGGGAGTAAAGATTGGATTAAGAGTCATCAAGCTAAATTAAAGGGTTGCTATAGATGCGGGAAAAATAAATGCACAACATGTGATTATATCTCTAACCGTACAAAAGAAATCAATGTAGAAAAGACTGAGAGATGCTTTGAAATTGGTAGTTTTATCAACTGTGATACATCATATGTTATTTATATGTTAGTATGTGGGTGCGGTAAAAAATATATAGGACGCACAACTCGGGCACTCAAAGTACGGTTCCTAGAACATAGGAGGAATATTATTAATAAGATCCAGACACATAGTGTCTCCAAGCACTATCATGATGCTCACGGTGGAGATCCAGGTTAGGGGTACATATAGGAATAGGGATCTAAGAGTTGAGTAGAAGATAATGATATATGTTTTTCTTTAAGAAATAATTGAATTGTTAAACTTTTCTGGAATAAGAAGATGTGGTTAAAGTATATCTCTATAAAGTTTGCTCCAATGATCGGATTATAAAAGAACATTGAACTGGCTGCGGGTCACTATGCCAACTGATGGGACCGCCCCGTCACGTGGGTCACACACCACGCATCTGGGATTGCCCCGCTGTTATGTATTTTACTACATTTCCCATAGTCATTGGGGAAACGAGGGACACGTGACCGGAAGGATGGAGGACGTGTAGAGGCATCTCCCTTCCTCTAAGTTGAAGGGTGGAACGCAAGTGCGCTCCACGGGGCGGAAACAATACAGAAGCGCCGATCGGGAATACAATACTGAAGTTATACATCCGCTGGAAACCTATAAGTCTTTCACATTTTGTTGTGCTAATTAAAGAGTGTATATGTGATTAAGAGAGTAACCCCTTGTATAAGATCTGATAAATTATGTGTCAGGAATAGACATTTATTATTGGATTGTGTGTCCCCATGACCCGGAAGTACTATAAAGACAGGGATTTATTTACATTAAAATTGAGTCATTTTCAGGTAAAATTCCTTTAAGAAATAGAGTATAGTTATCTGAGTCTGTCCTAGAATTACACTTAAAACCTTTAGAAGGTGTAACATGATTGTTTTTATGAGTATTTTGATTAAATAGAAGGATTGAGTGAACAGCTGCATATTGTTTGGTAATTACCTAAGGTATAAATATCTGGTTAGTTGCCTGCCTAGATCACCTTTGATAAAGCTGCAGTTCCTGCAGCGAAACGCTTCAGGAGGAGGCTATTTGGGTCGACAATCACGTTAATTTTTACTGCTGTATCACACCCGGACCAATTACTGGACTTTGCCATCTGCAGAAAAAGCGAGACAAATCCTTTTCAACTGGAAACACCATCAACCCTTTCTTCATAAAGAGGACACCGTGTTATACTGAGGATCCCAAACCTGGCTGGTGAGAAAAACATCAGAGACACTCTTAAGGGACTACACCTCTAGCGGTTTTCGGGTAAAGTGTATTGGTGAGACTGCGCTGTCAGTCTGTCTCCATCTGCTGTATAATCCAGGTTAATTAATAGGAACGGATGCTAATGTGATAGGCAGCTATAGTGTATGACCCACATTTACTGTTTTTATTGCTTTGAATTGTCTTTGGATTTTTGTATCCAATTTTTAATGAGGCCTAATTCTATGTTTTATTAAATGTGAATTCTTTATCACTCAATCCTTCTTATCATAATATTTACTCAGCATTACAATTAGCGCTGCTATTGTCTTTTTGATTACACTCAAGGATGCATCGGAGGAATCCCAGTCAGGAGAGGACTCGTCAGACTTGACAGTGACATGGCCTGCAGGGCTATTGGCATTCCTGTCTAAGGAGGAAATTGACACTGAGGGAGTTGGTGGTGTGGTTTGCAGGAGCTTGGGTACAAGAGGAAGGGATTTAGTTGTCAGTGGACTACTTCCGCTTTCACCAAAAGTCAATGACTTCTGATGAATGCACTGCAGGTGACGTATAAGGGAGGATGTTCCTAGGTGGTTAACGTCCTTACCCCTACTTATTACAGCTTGACAAAGGCAACACACGGCTTGACACCTGTTGTCCGCATTTCTGTTAAAATAATTCCACACCGAAGAGGTGATTTTTTTTGCAATTTCACCAGGCATGTCAATGGCCATATTCATCCCACGGACAACAGGTGTCTCCCCGGGTGCCTGACTTAAACAAACCACCTCACCATCAGAATCCTCCTTGTCAATTTCCTCCTCAGCGCCAGCAACACCCATATCCTCATCCTGATGTACTTCAAAAGTGAAATCTTCAATTTGACTATCAGGAACTGGACTGTAGGTGCTCCTTCTAGCACTTTCCAGGGGTATGCAAATGGTGGAAGGAGCCACCTCTTCCCTTCCAGTGTTGGGAAGGTCAGGCATCGCAACCGCCGACACAATTAAACTCTCCTTGGGGATTTGTGATTTAGAAGAACGCACAGTTCTTTGCTGTACTTTTGCCATCTTAAGTCTTTTCAGTTTTCTAGTGGGAGGATGAGTGCTTCCATCCTCATGTGAAGGTGAACCACTAGCCATGAACATAGGCCAGGGCCTCATCCGTTCCTTGCCACTCCGTGTCGTAAATGGCATATTGGCAAGTTTACGGTTCTCCTCAGACGCTTTTAATTTAGATTTTTGGATCATTTTACTGAACTTTTGTTTTTTGGATTTTACATGCTCTCTACTATGACATTGGGCATCGGCCTTGGCAGACGACGTTGATGGCATTGAATCATCTCTGCCATGACTAGTCGCAGCAGCTTCAGCACTAGGTGGAAGTGGATCTTGATCTTTCCCTATTTCACCCTCCACATTTTTGTTCTCCATTTTTTAATGTGTGGAATTATATACCAGTAAAATTATTATATCAATAGCAATGGACTACTGTACTGTACAACTATATACCATTGGTCACCAAAATGCTGCACTGTACTACTATATATAGTGCTCACAACAATGCAGCACAAATATGGATACTTGAAGTGACATGGAGCTGCAAGATACAGCAATGGACTACTGTACTGTACAACTATATTCTGTTGGTCACCAAAATGCTGCACTGTACTACTAATATATTGCTCACAACAATGCAGCACAAATAAGGATATTTGAAGTGACACAGAGCTGCAAGATACAGCAATGGACTACTGTACTGTACTACTATACTGGTGGTCACCAAAATGCGGCACTGTACTACTATATATGATATATATATATATATATATATAGTATATACTGGTCACACAACAATGCAGTAGATACTGATCACTGATGATTAGGATACTGTCTAGAACTGAGTCTGGCACGGAGCTGCAAGATACAGCAATGGCCTACTGTACTGTACTACTATAATTATATACTGGTGGTCCCCACAATGCAGCATACTGAGCACAGATATTTTCAGCATACTGAGCACAGATATGGAGCTTTTCAGGCAGAGAACGTAGATATTTCCTGCACACTGAGCACAGATATGGAGCTCTTCAGGTAGAGAACGTATATATTTGCAGCACACTGAGCACAGATATTTGCAGCACACTGAGCACAGATACGTAGCTTTTCAGGGAGAGAACGTAGCCACGTCCTCTCCATTCAATCTCCAATGCACGAGTGAAAATGGCGGTGACGCGCGGCTCTTTATATGGAATACGAATCTCGCGAGAATCCGACAGCGGGATGATGACGTTCGGCCTCGTTCGGGTTAACCGAGCAAGGCGGGAAGATCCGAGGCTGCCTCTGACCTGTGTAAAATAGGAGAAGTTCGGGGGGTTCAGATCTCAACGAACCAAACCCGCTCATCTCTACTAATTTGTAAAAATAAATTAAACAGAAATAACTGCCGTGTGTTTGTGCAGCTGCTCTGTTGCTTAGTTTAGCAAGACAGGCTTTGGCCTATGTTGTTGAACAATATTATGAGCAGTGAGGTGGTCAAAATTGACTGGAATTTAGTGGAAATGAATGTTATTGAGGTTAATAGTACTGTAGGAACAAAATGACTCCCAAATTCTGTTATTTTTGCTGTTTTGATGATTGAAAAATAAAAAAATACAGATCCAAAACCGGCAATGGTGGTTTTGGAAAAACCAATCCAGATCCAAAACACAAAGGAAATCCAGATCCAAAACCAAAACACAGAACCTGAAAAGTAGTCTAAACCAGTGGTTTCCAAACTTTTTTGAATCACGGCACCCTAGAATATCAGAATTTTTTTCACGGCACCCCTAGGCCAAAAATTTCTTATTGAGAAATTTAGAAAGAAATATTACATTAAGTAGATTGCGTTTATATGTCATCCTTAGGGTCAGTTGTGTGGTGAGGGACAAGATTTGCTTCTGTTTGGCCACATATTTTATGACTGGTAGCCACCAGCACTGGTTTTGCCTATTATATTGACCATGAATAATTTGAATTGGTCCTGGACCACCAACCCAGGGCACTCCTGCAAGTGTCCCGAGGCACCCCAAGGAGCCACGGCACACAGTTTGGGAACCTCTGGTCTAAACCATCATCATTACTTTTACTGCTACTTATCCTCACATTTGCAGAGGGCTCATAAATGGTGGAAAGAGGCTACTCTACCAGTGAATATACAGTACAATGAGAAAAGGAGATGGGGGACTTTTACCTTTAATATGCAGTGTCTTAATAGGATCCAGCTGAACACCCTCTGAAGTTATTAGATGACCAACAGAAGGGACCTAAGTGACTCTAAAGCAACACTTGTCAGGGTTTAACTACAGTACATGTTGGTTTCATGGATTCTTTGGAGGACCTTCTAAATGTACATGTTGTTTACATTTGCTCCACCTGCAGTGCAGCAGGTTTTACCAAGGTGCAAAGTTACTGCCTCTTTCTTATGTATTATCAACCCAAAATCAGTCCCAGAATCTAGACAGTAGAAATCAATAATTATTTGCCATTCTATTAAGGTATCATCTAGTCTTAATCTTTATTATTGCAGTTTTTAAATTGACTGGACCTTTTCCTTAGCCACATGATTCAGGAATGGTTTTCCTAATAATCATAATAATAATAATAATAATAATAATAATAATAATAATAATAATATTTATATAGCACTATTCCTCCAATAGGATTAAGGGTGCTTTACAGACATCAAAAACAATGCACATAATACAGAATATTAAAGTAATACAACAATAGACAAGCCACACAGACATAAAAAAGAAAAACCTGTGCACAGAGTAAGCATAATGCAAGATCGGTGTACGCATATTGGGTTACAACTTCCATGGTTTGTGTATTCTGCCCCCACAAGGTATGAGACGAGGCAGCCATCTTGGGCACACTATGTAAGATTACCCTGGGTGGAATAGTCTACCCCTAGAAATGGGGGTGATTGCAGCATTCTAACATTCAGAGTAGGTTGAAGATATTCTAACCCAAAAAATAAATTTGCTTCCTACCTCCAATAAAATACCTTTGTAATTAAAATGACATTACAGGAAATGTTCCAGATTCCTACAATGCCTCCTACTTGAACACAATGTAATATTAAATTTTCTTCCAATGCAAAATTATTAAAACAACAAAAATATACATTGTTTGGAGTAACCATTAGCTATATATATATATATATATATATATATATATATATATATATATATATATTTATTTATACACATACATTATTATTTTTTGAGTAATTAAAACAAGAGTTATTACTCTGACAGTAGCCAGTGCCCTGTTAATGTCTTGCTTAGCTTAGTTAACATGATAAATAGACTGTTATGCTGTGCATGCATATTTAATTATCAGCAATGAAAACTGATGAAATTGAAATATCGCTCTTGGTCGGAGCTATTAATGCTGAAGTGACCCATTTAATAATGACCCATGGTATCAAAGTATGGATTTAAATTGGTAATTAATACATTCCATTTTATGAAATGCTAACAAAAGGGTTTAATGAAAATGCAAACTAGCTCTAAATACCACAGGCATATTATTGACATTGCAATATGCATTGTTAAAGCTGACTACATTTGTAGTTATAGGATATTAAATAAAGGGTCATGACAATGACTGCTTTTTCCAGAACCTGTTAGCAGATCAAAGCTGAAGTTAGAAGACCCAAGTAATTCACTTTTTTATAGTTTTAATCCTGTTTGTAATAGAAAAACACAGCATGATCTCTTTTTGAAGCTGCATTATACAAAATGAGTCCTTTATCTCACACCGCAGAGAACAAGGTTTCTGATTAAATAATAAGTAGCGCTCATCATGGTTCATTTGTTATGTCCAAGATAGAGAAGTAATGTGCAACTTTCCATTCAGTGTTTTAGAAAAATGAATAATTTTACACTCAAATGATGCATGGTTTCTTTGGTTCAATTATTTTACTGTGGACTAATAAAAGTGTCTGATACTGAACTCGTTTAATTTTGTGGAAATTCGAAAAATGTTACACTAATACTGAGTTGAAGTCATAGCAGCAATCAATGTGCAAGGACATCCACAGTCTTGTAGTTAACTAGGAATTTACTGCACATTTTGTTCACAAATGAAAGTAGCAGACACTGTAGTTCTGAATTTATCATTTTAAACATCAGTAGATACAGTATATTGTTTGGAAGACATAAAAAATAGAACTTATACATCTAGAAAGCAGAGACTCCATGTCTTTGTTATTGTATTTAACTTACTTTATGTTTTATTTTAAGCGCACAAAGTCTCCTGACAATTTAATTCTAAAGGCTTCTGGTGATTCTGGATTTTATACTCTTACAGATATACAGTATTTGTGACTGTTGTTATCATCTTATGTTGACTTAAGTTGACTGGTCTTTTATTTTACTATCTTTAGAGCTAAAGAGAAGGGTATCCAGTCTCTAGGTCGACAGTAACTAGGTCGATAGTGTCTAGTTCAACCTCTATTGGTCAACAGTAACTAGGTTGACAGGGTTTCTAGGTCGACAGGGTCTCTAGGTCAACTAAAGAAAGAGGGGCGACCCGGCACTGGTCATAATGAAGTCAAAATTTTATCAGGTGGAACCAATATTTGGACAATTACGATATTTTACATATCAAATCTCCGTCCAGTTTGGTGGTGCGCCCAGAGCCAGTAAGAACATATGTCAATGGTGAGAAAGAGAAAGAAGGCTCTTGTGTGGGCGCACTCTTGGTCAATTGAAATAAATTTCAATAGATTTCAGTTGATCATGAACGATAGTTTTAAAACATAACTTTTAATAAATATAAACTAAGAATGCATATGATTACCCATTGGAAAACATAGGATCCAAAATAAATATAGTGAAAAAATGAAATATATATTAAAAAATTAAAAAATGTTCTGGTCCTGTCTCACGAGAATTCTCGTGAGACATTCTCACATTCTCGTGCCAGGACCAGAACATTTTTACATTTTTTAATATATATTTCATTTTTTCACTATATTTATTTTGGATCCTATGTTTTCCAATGGGTAATCATATGCATTCTTAGTTTATATTTATTAAAAGTTATATTTTAAAACTATCGTTCATGATCAACTGAAATCTATTGAAATTTATTTCAATTAACCAAGAGTGCGCCCACACAAGAGCCTTCTTTCTCTCTCTCACCATTGACACAGGGTCTCTAGGTCGACAGGGTCTTTACGTCGAAATGTTCTAGGTCAACGGGTCAAAAGGTCGACATGAGGTTTTTAAAAAAAACTTTTTTAAACTTTTTCATACTTAACGATCCACGCAGACTACGATTGGGAATAGTAACCTGTGCCAAGCACTGCGGTAGTGGAGCGAGGCACCTTTCCCGAAGCATGGCAAGCCATGCGAGGGGACACGGTGCCCTAATTTGGGTTCCCAGTCACTTTACGGCGAAAAAACACTATTTAAAAAAAAAAAACTCATGTCGATCTTTTGACCTGTCGACCTACACCATGTCGGCCTAGAGACCCTGTCGACCTAGAGACCCTGTCGACCTAGTTACTGTCGACCCTCCATGCCATGTCCAAGAGAAGAATACTGGAAGCTATACAGGTCTCACATACATTAGGTAATGCAATATCATCTCCAGTGTAAAAATGTGTATTGTTCGTGTTGGAGTATGCTTTTAGAAGTGAGGGATAGATATTTTTGGTCCTTTCTTTTCTTAACGTAAAAAGCCCCAAATATACTAGTGCTAGCTTTGACTACTATAAGTTAAACCATAAACAAACATTTCAGCACATGTAAAAGAAGGAAAACTTCTTTGGGACATTGGTCTTGTTTTAGAGGTTGATGCAATTCTGATGTTTTTGCAACTGCTTGTTCTTTCTACTGAGCATGTGCCGTGATCAAGGGTGCTGACAGTTGTGCTGGGCCCTGGTA
The DNA here is from genome assembly GCF_028390025.1 of Pseudophryne corroboree. NCBI lineage: Eukaryota > Metazoa > Chordata > Amphibia > Anura > Myobatrachidae > Pseudophryne > Pseudophryne corroboree. The sequence continues at coordinate 308,928,615 of NC_086445.1, forward strand.
TGGCCTATGTAGGGCGGTGTGACCAGACCCCTCCTTAGAAAATATAAAAAATGACAGCTTATTTGGGGATGTGCATGCCGCACAAGGGGGTGTCAGATCCGTTTACAACAGAGCACTGGTGCAATCACTCCACCCCCACACACATCACGCAGGGAGAGAGAGGACTGACTGCTTCTGCAGCTGCCTCTCTCCCTGTCGAAGTGCCACTGCTTGGAATGGAGAAAGGGGGCAGCGGGACCCAGGCCCCTCCAACAGGCATGGGCCTGGGTAAAGAGTACCTGCTCCCCCCCTCTCAGCGATAATTGACAGACAGTGACCATTTCTGATGTAATAGGGAGGGGTGGCTACTAAAATGCAGGCATTTTGTATCCAGTTTGTAGGCATGTTGCAGTCAGTGCCTGCACCTTTGGATACAGTATCACTGGCCCAGCAGTTTAGTTGTGCTGGACATTCTGAGCAACCAGTGGGTTGCTCTGAGCTCTGATGGTGCGAACTAAGTGCGTCCGATGCTGCTTCTTTGTAGGCAAGTGGCCGGATCTGTGTGGTGGGCATCTCTATGCAAAAGACAGAAGCTGTGAGCTATCTTTCTGATCCACTGTGTACAAAGAAGCAGCAGTATACTTCTTACTGAAAGAAGATTAACATGATGTTATTTGGGAACTGATATCAGAGACATTGCATACAGGGCTACACATCTTTGTAATTCTCTTACTACTGCTGATTGACAACACTGATTGAACACTGAGCTTCTTTCCCTTTAGGTCTGCATCAGGGGAATATTCATTCTAAGGAAGGGGGGCCTAGTTTGCACACCATAATTAGGTAATAAGGTGCTACCCTGCTTGAGACTTAATACAATGTACAGAGGGAAAAAGATGCAGGTGCACTATCTCACACTAGCTCAACCTGTAATAACTAGAGGCATTTAGCATAATCCTGGCCAGGCCTATGAGCTTACCCACTGCACCGAGGTAGTCTTTCACCGGGTAAGTCACTAACACTAACTGCAGTGGTTCAGGTCCGGGGGGCAGGGCACCCCAGAGCCACCCAGCCAGACAACCCCAGGGCACCGCATGAGTGATACAAGTAAAGAGTTAAATAGGTAGGAGCAGCACTCTGGCTTGCATATGTGGAATGAGCACACTGAGGTAAGACTTCTATATTTGTTTATTATGGCAGTCAATATTGGGGGGATTCTCTGGGGCGCGGGACTTCCTGGACTTGCCGTGGCTGGACACCCTCAGGGCATCGCAATCTAACATTTCTTTTAATACACTATGGCACTTATAGTTTGTTTTATATATGTGTAACACTTTTACACCATTCTCTTTCACTCTTCACATTACTCACACTTACAACTCTTTACTTGTACAACTCATGCGGTGCCCTGGGGTTGTCTCGCTGGGTGGCTTTGGGGTGTCATGCCCCCCAGACCTGAACCCCTGCAGTTATTGTTAGGGACTTACCCAATGAGAGGCTACCTTGGTGCGGTGGATAAGCTCATAGCCCTGGCCAGGAATATGCTAAGTGCCTCTGGTTATTACAGGTTGAGCTAGTGTGAGATAGTGCACCTGCATCTTTTTCCCCTCTGTACATTGTATTAAGTCTCAAGCAGAGTAACACCTCATTACCTAATTATGGTGTGCAAACTAGCCCCCCCCCCTTCCTTTGCAACTGATTCTATGTATTCATACATTTATCTGAAGGCATGATACACTTCAGCTAGTTTAGCACCCTGCCCCACCCCTCACCGATTTTAAATAGAGGGCCCAGCACTCTGGCTTGCATATGTGGAATTAGCGCACTGAGGTAACACTCCTACATTTGTTTATTATGGCAGTCAATATTGGGGAGATTCTCTGGGGAGCGGGGCTTCCTGGACCTGCCGTGGCTGGACACCCTCGGGGCATTGCAATCTATCATTTATTTTAGTACATCATGGCACTTATAGTTTCTTTTATATATGTGTAACACTGTCACACCATTCTTTTTCACTCTTCACATTACTCACACATGCAGCAGTAGCTGCTCCTACCTATTTAACTATTTACTTGTATCACTTATGCAGTGCCCTGGGGTTGTCTGGCTGGGTGGCTTTGGAGTGTCCTGCTCCCCGGACCTGAACCCCTGCAGTTAGAGTTAGGGACTTACCCAATGAGAGGCTACCTTGGTGCAGTGGGTAAGCTCATAGCCCTGGCCAGGATTATGCTAAATGCCTCTGGTTATTACAGGTTGAGCTAGTGTGGAATATTCATTCTAGCAAAATACAATAGCAGTGTTTTAAATCTATTGTTTCATATTTACACCACATTTTACTGTACATGCAGTACGCGATCATTCCCTGAGCTAGAATGATGAGCAGCACTCTCTGTGTAATAAGGAAATGCGTAAGAACCCAATACATTCACATTTTAAATAAAAGCTCCCAGGATTAGTCATACTGTATAGTCAGTAAATATAACTATGGATATAAAAACATAGCACACATCAAATCCTAAATAGATTATAAGATTATAATAAGATAACTAAGATGAAACATATATATATTTATAAAATTTAGTACTATTTACCATAATTGTTTATATATATAAACAATTATGGTAAATAGTACTAAATTTTATAAATTCAGTTGCCTTTAATGGCAGCCACTAAATAGATATGAGTTTCACAGATGAGTAAAGCAGGTCAGCAATTAAATACATGTTGAGTGTAATAGGGAATATAAATCCTTCTAGCAATCATGACAGATGATTATATTGATAAACTTTGTTACCTAATTATATGATGGTGTGTGTTTGAATTATTGTTATACTGTAGTTTCACACCTGCGAATCAGAACTAATTTCTATCCTGTGACAATGTGTTATTGAAAACCATGATCAATAGAAATGCTTGCTGATCTTTATTACAGCATGTTTAACTTTTGGCAATTTTGTTGGCTGTGCTTTTTCATTTTGACCTATTCATTTTTCTTTATTTTTGTGTAAAGTTTATGCCATAAATGTATTCTGTTATCTACACAGAAATCTGTAAACATGCTTACATTTTCATTTTTTTTTAAATTCGGCTAAACATTACATTCAGTACGAACTATAAAACTTAGGACACCATCAACATAAATACTACTTTGATAGGTGATCAATACATTACAATTCTGTAGCAAATGGCAGCTGCCCAAAGATTGTATTGCTATAATTCCTGGAAGAAAATTTAAATGTGATAACTCACAGACACATCATTTATCCAGTTTCATGTCTTTCATCTGCCACCCCACCCCCCCTTTTTATGTGTTTAGTTTAGATTCCATGGTTAAACAGTAGAGAGGTTTGTCAATTATACATGCAAAAATGACCTTTAAGAAACACTACAACATTTGTCCAGCCAAAAATAATATTATTTGCATTATATTTTTTTTATTTCTGTTTTATTTCTGTCTGATGCAATCAAAACTGTACTCTAAAACATCCCAATGTTATTGAATGCAAATTAGGTATTTTAGTGTGCAAATTTAATATACAGGTCTTCACTGCTACCATTGTAGTTTCATAAACTGATATATACATGTCTATACAGTAAATAGGTTCCAAAAATGTAACTAGTGGAAATAAAAATCAATAAAAATAACAGATCATCCTTCAAACTGTTACAACTAATTGATTTATTGCCTGTGTGGAAGTGAAAGTGTGTAGATTTCCATTGTCTGGTCTGATATTGAAATAATAATGCTACACTCTGTATATTTGCTTTGCAGTTACAGTTAGCAGAGTGATATAGTTTGCTGCAAAACTAATTATTCAAAAATTAAACTAATGAATGTCAACTTGCATCGGAAATCATTTTAAAGTTAGATTATTAATTAATTGTGTAATTAAGCTCTTGACAGTGATAAATCATTCTCCTGACAGGGCTAGATGGCCTATGCAAGTTAGTGCCATGCAGAACTCTGATAATAGATAGCATCAATTTAGTAAAGGCTTTAAATTATGATCCCACCTGTGTAGAAGTTCAACTAATGGCAATATTTAAATTCTACCAGCACTTTCCCTTTATATTTTACATTGAGTGCTCATTGTTCTTGCATGATTTAGTGTATGTAGTTATGACAACAAGTCTATCTGTTTGCTTATTTTTCTACTGAAATAAACAAACTGAAGAAAATATAACAATGACAATTATAGAGCAATTTTATTATTTTTTTATGTGCAAATTCATCTGACAGAGCCAATAAATAATATGTCACGGATTTTAGTTGAGATATAAGCAAATAGTTTGAGATTTGTTTTACAATATTAAGTTCCATTTTAAGAGATTCTAGTTAGCATCATTTAGCATCATTTAAATAGTGCTAAATTATTTATTGAGCACAGTGGGCCTCTTTCTGAGTCGCATGCAATCTACACAATGTAGAGGTTAATGCAGTTGATTGAATTTTACCAACTGTACTTGCAAATATTTCTGAAAATCCCTTTGGAACATGCATGAAATGGAGCGTAGGCACAAAGATGCTATTGCAATTGGGCTAGGTGGAAAAGTAATGAGCATTCCTTGGTGTTAACTGTGAGACGGCTAAGTTACAGATGTGTCCCAATACAGTTTTGCTGCATATAGCAATGCATATGCAGTGTGGCATGCTGCCCCATACGCATCGCTAGCCAGCTGCCATAGACTTCAATAGGTGGCAGACGCATGTGCACACTGGCTCCAATTAAAGTGAATGCATAGTGGGAGCATAATCTCTGTCATGCAGCGACGCATGTGGTATGCATCGCAGCCACAATGTGTAAGGACACATCTGTATAGTAGTGTCACTGGCAGGTCATTTAAGGTATCTGCAATCCCAGATACACAGCCATAACCATAGGAAGGCTGTAATCAGTTGGTGAAACTGCATCTGCCATAAGGCTACTGCAAGTGTTGATGGAGCGCCAATGGTGGCTTTTAAAGAATCATTGGCAGTTTTACAGCAATCACTAGCAGTTTTACAGCATGCAGAGATGCAGAAACTGTGCACATTCACATGCACACTGTAGACCAGGGAAAAGGTTGATACTAGCAGTTGCATATTATCACATTCTTGACTTCAGCAAAAGGCGCAAGAGTAAACGCAAGTGCGTCCTTCTCTGAAATAGGCCCAACATGGCAATTAGTTCCTGCCTTATTTTGATAGCTGTTTTATTTGTTTTTAGCCTACTACTTTTGTTTGGCTTGAAGTGTAAATCTGTTATTCATATTACAATTTATTTTACCAAGTTTTACCCTTGTACAGTGGACAGCGGTCTTATGGATCTTTTGTTCATCATACAAAGCTCTCAGAAGTCGCAGTGCATGTGTCCTGTTTCAGAAGTAGCAATTGCTGTGTCTACTAGCAATATGTCAATTCCATCAGGATTCTACATGCTACGCAGCCCCTTTATGCAGTGTATCATAATACCATGGTTACCGAGATCTTTTGTTTGAGGTGTATCCATTGTGGATCATTTAGTTATCAAATGATAATGTGAATCATGAAGTGAGCCAGGTGGGGCAATTAAGTCCCTTAATAAGCCTGGCCTCACTCAATGCTCTTGACGGGTGATATTCTGATGTATTTTGAGTAAGTCTGTTGTACTCTTGTTTGAAAGCATTGCTAAATACTTCTATCCAGCTCACAGTTTCAAGTTGGAACCGTGGTTGGAGATGTATTGTCTGCCACAGACATATGAATCTGCTTATTACTTGGATCATTACCTCACCTCTGCATGCCTGCATGTCTGAATCAAGATTACATGTCTGCTTACCATTCATTGCTGAGAGTACTGACCTTTACCTGGATTCGATTTGCCAGTTCTTCAGTCCTCTCTATAAACTAATGGGCTGCCTCATCTCCATGATATTTCTGCCTGTTGATTAAGTTTATGGGGTCAATTCATGAAGCAGTGAAAAGTGTAGAGAATTGACCAGTAGAGAAGTTGTACATGGCAACCAATCAGCTGCTACTTATAATTTTATAGAGTGCATTTTATAAATGTAACCTCAACACTGATTGGTTACCATGGGCAACTTCTTCACTTGATCACTTCTCCACTCTTTTCACTGCTTCATGAATAGGTCCCTAGATGTGACTGTGTTGTTGTAATTCTGCCTGCACTGCATAATGGGGAGCTATTGATCATGAACTGTCATTTCATGTTGGTTGTGTTTTGTCCATATGTCATGTATAAGAGCCATTTCTAAAAATATTGCAGTTCTGATATATACACTAAAGACTGCTTTACTACTGTTGGAATGTGTCTTCCTTTCTGTGATCTGAATTAGATCTGGTTCATAACAACCACCAAATATTTTAGTTTGGAGGTGTGCCTGGTAAAATTATAATTGTGATGCAAGAGATTTTGTCTTGGATAAATTCATATTATAGCCCAATAGAGCCATACCTGGCCAGGGTTGAAAGAGCTTGGGGATACACATTTGGGGAGAAGTTATAATCAGGAGTACATTGTCAGCATAGAGAAGCACTTTGTAAGCCTCATCACTGAGTAGTATCTCATTGATGTCTGGGTCAAGATAGATCTAAACCACCAGTGACTCAATGACCAGGTCAAAAATCAAGGGTGACAAAGGGCCACACTAGTCTGGTGTTGTTTCTTATAGGAAAGGGGGATAATAAAAGACTGTTCACTGAGTGCAGTGCTTGGATAAATGTATGCATCATGAAAGGCCAACTGCAAGCATCTGCATCAAGGAAAACACTAAAGGCCAAGGTGTATTTAACATTTAAAGATGATTATGGCTGTCTCAACTGGTATGTTAATGTATGGGATAAAAAATACATACCCGACCCTAGCAGTAGGATGCTGTAAACACATATTTTGGGCCACCTCTTCTATGCATGACCCAGTGGTTCCCAAACTGGTTGCCATGGCACCATGGGGTGCCTTGGAGCACTTGCAGGGTTGCTTTGAGTTGGTGGTCCAGGACCAATCCAAATTATTTATGGTCAATATAATAGGCAAAACCAGTGCTTGTGGTTTCCAATCATAATATATGTGAACAAACAGAAGCAAATCCGGTCCCTCATCACATAACTGAACCTAAGGATGACATATAAACACAATTGACTTAATTTTATATGTTTTTCTGAATTTCACAATGAGAAACTTTTGGCCTAGGGGTGCCATGAAAAAAATTCTGATATTCTAAGGCATCATGATTCCAAAACGTTTGGGAAACACTGGCGTGTAGTAAACCCACAACAGCTGCCTTGTCTGTTAGCATTTGTGGGTGGAATATGCAATCAGGGGAATTTAGTGACCACAATTCCTGCACCTACCATACTGTATGCTTACTGTGCTCTCTAAGTTTTGTTATTATTATTTCTATGTGGTTTTCTATTTGTTGGAATTCTAAATCCTTTGCGCAATGATTCATGTTTTTGATGTCTGTAAAGTGACTTTGAGTCCTGTGGGAGAAAAGTGCTATATAAATAAAATTATTATTAGTAGTAGTATAAGCATGGAGATGTCTACCAGGAATAAAACCCATCTGATCATTATGAACCAGATGGGGTAGAACATTATTCAGGCAGCTTGCAGGAATCTTGAAACCAAGATTCAACGGCAAGATCAGTCTATATTGACAACAGTTGAAGGCGTTCTTTCCCTCTTTTAGGGTAACTATGAGCTTGGCTTCCTCCCTGGAGAAACAGTTACCAGATATTATGCTGTTCAGCAAGATAGAGGGAGAGTATGGATTTAACGGTTTTATAATATTAAACTGAGGACTGTGAATTATTTGATTTAACGCCTTTGATCACATGAAAGATCTCTTGCACCTATTGGTCCTCAATTTTGGCACCCATCGATTTAAGATCAAAAGCTTTGATAAGTGACAGTGGGACAAAAATGTACAGAGAATACAGAAGGAGGAGAGCAGTTCGTGGAAGATGAGTGATGACATAACTTTACATAAAACTTCTGGAAATACAGTACTTAGTAATTTAAGTATATCAAGTATATCATTTTTGAATGAGATTTGATCAAGAAAACATTGTTCTGTGAGATTTTGGACTGAAGCCTGCACACCACCAATCATTTTGCCTTATTACCGTTTTCATAAAAAGGTTTGATTGAGCCATTGAACTACAGATGTGTCCACTTACATCTTTGCATTTTTTTAGGAGAGGACTCAGCCTTAGCAGAGGCCAAGCTCACTTTTCACAATTACAAGTTTGTGATAGTCAACCTCAGATCCTGAGGTTTCCTGTAATCTATCCAATCTGAGCATTTTCTAAGATCTGGTAGCCTAGCATACATAGCAGCTTTTCTCAAGTTGCCAAAGATCACTGCTTTATGGGCATCAAATAAAAGCATGGGGGCGAAGTCAGGACAAGCTTTAATCAAGAAGTAGTTTTTAATATCAGCATTTAGCAGCATCTGTAGTTGATGGTTTAGGAGGAGGTTCTAATTAAGACACCAGGTAAAGGAGTGATTACGATGGTTGTCTGTCTGCTGTTACTGGCCTGCAATCCACCCAATTGCTACAGTGAATAGTGATATCCCAGATCTGCTGTGTTATGTCAAGACTGAGGAAGATATTAGCAGTTTTGGATAGATTTTGTGAATGGATGAGTAAAAGGTTTAGTCCTTTGCAGTAGGTTCCTGCACTCACCATGTGTCAAATAAAAGGTGTTGAGTGAGAAAAAGTTGCAGGGCAGCTGATTTAGGAGGTAATTCAGACCTGTTCGCAGCTGTGCATTTTCACACAGCGGGCGATCAGGTCTGTACTGCGCATGCATATGCACTGTAATGCACCGGCGCATTGGACAACTGCACTGGGCATCAGTGTTTAGCGACGGGATGGTGCAAAAAAAGCAAATTAACCCCTAAGGGGTTTGTGCAGTCTCTGCTCATCCCAGGACTTACTCAGCCACTGCAATGATTGGGGCTGGAGCTGATGTCAGAAACCCTCCCTCCAAACACCTGGTCCCTCCTGTACTTTCCTGGACATGCCTTCAAAATGGTCAGTTGCCACCCACAAACAGCCTCTTCCTGTCAGTCACTTTGCGATCGCCCATGCAATCACTTTTTTCGCACCATCCCGTCGCTATGCACTGATGCCCGGTGCAGTTGTCCGATGCGCTGGCGCATTGAGGTGCATACGCATGCGCAGTACGTACATGATCGCCCACTGTGCAAAAACACACAGCAGCGATCAGGTCTGAATTACCCCCTTAGTGTGAACTAAGCTTAAATGTGACCTACAGTAGGTAGGGGCTTGATATATCAAGGTGGGAGTCCAAGGGGGTATTAAAGTCTCCTATCATGACCACTCTACCCTTCAGGTGCTGCAACAATAGGAAGCTGAGTGAATGGGAAAAGTTGGATTGCACTGACCTGGGGGCATAAGCATTGATGAATGTGTAAAGGGAATTATCCAAGCCCCAACCAAGATACTACAGTGCCTCTCTGGGTCCCTGATTACTATGGATGGAATACAAGTGAGACATCTGGAGAATACTATAGCAACACCTTTTTATGTGGGTGGGGTCATATGCATGATAAAAAGAAAGGAAATATTTAGATTTAAGTTCCAGTTCGTGGCGGTCAGCAAAATAACTATAGCTCCTCTCCCTCACAATTTCCCTTCTCTTCCCTTCCCTTCCTTCTTTCTTTCCCTCCCCTCCCCAGAATGTGAGCAGTACATTATGCAACGGAGGAGAGACACAGGAGTATCAGGTTTTTGTAACCTCTTATCTCATGAGAGCATTTGGGTCTAGAGAGAGACATACACAGTTTCCCCCTGAGTCCTGTCCTTGAAGCATCTCAGGCCCCATAGCAGCTTTCAGTCAAAACATAATATGGAATATACAAACACAAATACAGTAGCTAGTAATCCAACTGGCGGCCAGAATAAAACATCCAACTCAAGAAACTTGGTTCTTGGTTTACTGCCCAAAAACAAAGGTCCAAAAAACACTGTTTTTCTTAGGGAATCCACCACAGTCCTACACCTAATGCTGAAGCGCCTATGTGGAAGACATTATTGTATAATACTGTAGAGAAAAAACTCACATAATTAGTGCAAAAAAAGTTAGTTCTATAAATAGCAGGCCAAAAAATGTATTCATATTAACTCCAAATGGTGTCACAGGGGTAAATTTATTAAGATGGGAGTGTTATTTAAGATGGGATGTTGCCCATAGCAATCAATCAGATTCTACTTCTCATTTATCTAGAACCTTCTAGAAGATAATACCTGGAATCTGATTGGTTGTTATGAGCAACATCCCATCTTAAATAGAACTCCCATCTTAGTAAATTTACCCCACAGTGTTTATGTTGTGATTCCAGTATGCTTCCAATTGTAAAAGTCTTTTAGAAGGATCTTCATTTCGCTTGGTTTCTGGAACATGAGCTATGATTTTATATGACAAAGAGTATAGGTAATGTCAGTGTATTTTAAAGTGGAATGCCACTGGTTGGTCCACATCTTTGCTTTTCATTCTTTCTCGGAACAGACACATATAGGTAAATTTACTAAGCTTTACATTTGCTTGAGTTTGCAAAAACGAGGGTATTTTCAATTTCAAAAATTCACCATAGACCAATCATGGGAGTGTTGGGTCAAATAGAAGTAGAAAACACGGGAGGACATGGATATTCTAACACATACACCATCTACTTCATGATGCAAGGGATAAAGGTTATATAACTGAATATGTAGTGACTGCATTAACGAAAGAAAATCCAAAGATGCCGATCTTTTATATGATACCGAAGCTGCACAAAAGCACTACGCATCTACAAGGCAGGCCAATAGTTTCTGCCAGGGACTCGCTCTTTTATAATGCAGCGAAATATCGTGATTATTATATACAATCAAATGTGCAGATGCAGGACCCATAATTAAGAGATACCAATTCCCTTTTGTTTAAATTGAGAGCCTTGGGTAGCATTCCATCACCATTCTGGTTATGTACGGCTGATGTCATCAGCCTATATACCAACATACCACTGGATAGAGGTATAGAGGCTGTAAGAGTGTTGTTAACAGATAATCCCAATTATTCTGGTCCCAATTTATCTTTCTTTTTGGAGCTTCTTTAATTAGCCTTAAGCAGCAATTATTTTCTTTTTGATGATGTTTTCTTTATTCAGACGCTGGGGTGTGTCATGCAAAGCTGTGTCGCACCAGTGTTTGTTAATTTGTTTTTGTTTTGGGTGGAGAAGTCTATTTTCTTTAAAAGAGAGTTCTCAAGGAATATATATTTCTCCACTTGGTACATAGACGACATACTTATGTTGTGGCTGGGTACAAAACAGGAGTTTGAAGTGATGATGTCTATGATTAATACCAAAGGATGTGAACATTAAGTTCACTTATGACATACAGGATATCAGTATAAATTATCTAGATGTCTTGATAACCTTGGATGGTGGTCATTTGAAAACTTCCTTATATGTAAAACCAACAGCTTGTTATACTATGCTTGAGGCTGACAGTTTACATCCTGTTCCCCTGAAAAGGTGTTTACCATACTCCCCATTTCTACGAGTACACAGAATTTGTAGTGAGAAGGATGATGAGATGAAACATTTACAAAATATGAGATTGAAATTTTTGCAAAGATGCTACTATAGTATGGATTTACATGTTGCGGTGAAAAAGGCTCTTGAAGCTCCCAGAATTCCAGAGGTTAAAAATAATGTGGACAAAACATCAAATTCCCTGATTTGGGTTAATCAGTATTCTAATGCTAGCTCACAGACGACCCAAGAGGCACGTCGCCTTTGGCCGATAGTACAGCAGGATATACACCTCTGGTCCATTACAAATAAGAAAATTTTACCATGCTACAGATGAGGCAAAAATATTAGGGACAATATTGTTTGTACGGATGTCTCTAGACTAAAAATAAAGGCTAGTAACTTTCTTACAAGGAAACCTGGTTTATATAGCTGTCTGGGATGCACTACCTGCTTCTATATGGAGACCGGTGATTCGTTTGCTCACCCACATACTGGAAAGAGGATCCCGATTAGACGAACTTTTCTGTGCTCAAGTAAATACACAGTGTACTTTATTTACTGCCCTTGTTGCAGTTTCTATGTAGGGAAAATCCGTCCGTGCCTTTAAAGAGCTCATGGCACAGCACAGGAGTGCTATACTACAGGCCCTTGAAGGAAAAATGTTAATCAGTCTGTAGCAAGGCATTTTAAACAAAGTAAACATACTCTAGTGCAGTTGTGCTATAAAAATAAGAATTTACTTACCGATAATTCTATTTCTCATAGTCCGTAGTGGATGCTGGGAACTCCGAAAGGACCATGGGGAATAGCGGCTCCGCAGGAGACTGGGCACAAAGTAAAAGCTTTAGGACTAGCTGGTGTGCACTGGCTCCTCCCCCTATGACCCTCCTCCAAGCCTCAGTTAGGATACTGTGCCCGGACGAGCGTACACAATAAGGAAGGATTTTGAATCCCGGGTAAGACTCATACCAGCCACACCAATCACACCGTACAACCTGTGATCTGAACCCAGTTAACAGCATGATAACAGAGGAGCCTCTGAAAAGATGGCTCACAACAATAATAACCCGATTTTTGTAACTATGTACAAGTATTGCAGACAATCCGCACTTGGGATGGGCGCCCAGCATCCACTACGGACTATGAGAAATAGAATTATCGGTAAGTAAATTCTTATTTTCTCTGACGTCCTAGTGGATGCTGGGAACTCCGAAAGGACCATGGGGATTATACCAAAGCTCCCAAACGGGCGGGAGAGTGCGGATGACTCTGCAGCACCAAATGAGAGAACTCCAGGTCCTCCTCAGCCAGGGTATCAATTTTGTAGAATTTTACAAACGTATTTGCTCCTGACCAAGTAGCTGCTCGGCAAAGTTGTAAAGCCGAGACCCCTCGGGCAGCCACCCAAGATGAGCCCATCTTCCTTGTGGAGTGGGCATTTACAGATTTTTGGCTGTGGCAGGCCTGCCACAGAATGTGCAAGCTGAATTGTACTACAAATCCAACGAGCAATAGTCTGCTTAGAAGCAGGAGCACCCAGCTTGTTGGGTGCATACAGGATAAACAGCGAGTCAGATTTTCTGACTCCAGCCGTCCTGGAAACATATATTTTCAGGGCCCTGACAACGTCTAGCAACTTGGAGTCCTCCAAGTCCCTAGTAGCCGCAGGCACCACAATAGGTTGGTTCAGGTGAAACGCTGAAACCACCTTAGGTAGAAACTGAGGACGAGTCCTCAATTCCGCCCTGTCCGAATGGAAAATCAGATAAGGGCTTTTACAGGATAAAGCCGCCAATTCTGACACGCGCCTGGCCCAGGCCAGGGCCAACAGCATGACCACTTTCCATGTGAGATATTTTAACTCCACAGATTTAAGTGGTTCAAACCAATGTGACTTTTTGGAACCCAAAAACTACATTGAGATCCCAAGGTGCCACTGGAGGCACAAAAGGAGGCTGTATATGCAGTACCCCTTTTACAACGTCTGAACTTCAGGGACTGAAGCTAGTTCTTTTTGGAAGAAAATTGACAGGGCCGAAATTTGAACCTTAATGGACCCCAATTTCAGGCCCATAGACACTCCTGTTTGCAGGAAATGTAGGAATCGACCCAGTTGAATTTCCTCCGTCGGGCCTTACTGGCCTCGCACCACGCAACATATTTTAGCCAAATGCGGTGATAATGTTTTGCGGTTACATCCTTCCTGGCTTTGATCAGGATAGGGATGACTTCATCCGGAATGCCTTTTTTCCTTCAGGATCCGGCGTTCAACCGCCATGCCGTCAAACGCAGTCGCGGTAAGTCTTGGAACAGACAGGGTCCTTGCTGAAGCAAGTCCCTTCTTAGAGGTAGAGGCCACGGATCCTCCGTGAGCATCTTTTGAAGTTCCGGTTACCAAGTCCTTCTTGGCCAATCCGGAGCCACGAATATAGTGCTTACTCCTCTCCATCTTATCAATCTCAGTACCTTGGGTATGAGAGGCAGATGAGGGAACACATACACTGACTGGTACACCCACGGTGTTACCAGAGCGTCTACAGCTATTGCCTGAGGGTCCCTTGACCTGGCGCAATACCTGTCGAGTTTTTCCCAATGGTTTATAATCATGTGGAAGACTTCTGGGTGAAGTCCCCACTCTCCCGGGTGGAGGTCGTGTCTGCTGAGGAAGTCTGCTTCCTAGTTGTCCACTCCCGGAATTGCTGACAGTGCTATCACATGATTTTACGCCCAGCGAAGAATCCTTGCAGCTTCTGCCATTGCCCTCCTGCTTCTTGTGCCACCCTGTCTGTTTACGTGGGTGACTGCCGTGATGTTGTCCGACTGGATCAACACCGGCTGACCTTGAAGCAGAGGTCTTGCTAAGCTTAGAGTATTGTAAATGGCCCTTAGCTTCAGGATATTTATGTGAAGTGATGTCTCCAGGCTTGACCATAAGCCCTGGAAATTCCTTCCCTGTGTGACTGCTCCCCAGCCTCGCAGGCTGGCATCCGTGGTCACCAGGACCCAGTCCTGAATGCCGAATCTGCGGCCCTCTAGAAGATGAGCACTCTGCAACCACCACAGGAGGGACACCCTTGTTCTTGGTGACAGGGTTATCCGCTGATGCATCTGAAGATGCGACCCGGACCATTTGTCCAGCAGGTCCCACTGGAAAGTTCTTGCGTGGAATCTGCCGAATGGGATTGCTTCGGAGGAAGCCACCATTTTACCCAGAACCCTTGTGCATTGATGCACTGAGACTTGGCTCGGTTTTAGGAGGTTCCTGACTAGCTCGGATAACTCCCTGGCTTTCTCCTCCGGGAGAAACACCTTTTTCTGGACTGTGTCCAGGATCATCCCTAGGAACAGAAGACGAGTCGTCGGAACCAGCTGCGATTTTGGAATATTGAGAATCCAATCGTGCTGCCGCAACACTACCTGAGATAGTGCTACACCGACCTCCAACTGTTCCCTGGATCTTACCCTTATCAGGGAATCGTCCAAGTAAGGGATAACTAAAATTCCCTTCCTTCCAAGGAATATCATAATTTCGGCCATTACCTTGGTAAAGACCCGGGGTGCCGTGGACCATCCATACGGCAGCGTCTGAACTGATAGTGACAGTTCTGTACCATAAACCTGAGGTACCCTTGGTGAGAAGGGTAAATTTGGACATGAAGGTAAGCATCCTTGATGTCCCGAGACATCATGTAGTCCCCTTCTTCCAGGTTCGCAATCACTGCTCTGAGTGACTCAATCTTGAATTTGAACCTCTGTATGTAAGTGTTCAAAGATTTTAGA
The DNA here is from genome assembly GCF_028390025.1 of Pseudophryne corroboree. Taxonomy (NCBI): domain Eukaryota; kingdom Metazoa; phylum Chordata; class Amphibia; order Anura; family Myobatrachidae; genus Pseudophryne; species Pseudophryne corroboree. The sequence goes on from NC_086445.1 coordinate 308,943,902, forward strand.
TTTAGAATCGGTCTCACCGAGCCGTCCGGCTTCGGTACCACAACAGTGTGGAATAATACCCCGTTCCCTGTTGCAGGAGGGGTACCTTGATTATCACCTGCTGGGAATACAGCTTGTGAATGGCTTCCAAAACTGTCTCCCTGTCAGAAGGAGACATCGGTAAAGCCGACTTTAGGAAACGGCGAGGGGGAGACGTCTCGAATTCCAATTTGTACCCCTGAGATATCACCTGAAGGATCCAGGGGTCTACTTGCGAGTGAGCCCACTGCGCGCTGAAATTCATTGAGACGGGCCCCCCACCATGCCTGATTCTGCTTGTAAAGCCCCAGCGTCATACTGAGGGCTTGGCAGAGGCGGGAGAGGGTTTCTGTTCCTGGGAACTGGCTGATTTCTGCAGCCTTTTTCCTCTCCCTCTGTCACGGGGCAGAAATGAGGAACCTTTTGCCCGCTTGTCCACGAAAAGACTGCGCCTGATAATACGGCGTCTTCTCATGTTGAGAGGCGACCTGGGGTACAAACGTGGATTTCCCAGCTGTTGCCGTGGCCACCAGGTCTGAAAGACCGACCCCAAATAACTCCTCCCCTTAATAAGGCAATACTTCCAAATGCCGTTTGAAATCCGCATCACCTGACCACTGTCGTGTCCATAACCCTCTACTGGTAGAAATGGACAACGCACTTAGACTTGATGCCAGTCGGCAAATATTCCGCTGTGCATCATGCATATATAGAAATGCATCTTTTAAATGCTCTATAGGAAAAATATACTGTCCCTATCTAGGGTATCAATATTTTCAGTCAGGGAATCCGACCACGCCAACCCAGCACTGCACATCCAGGCTGAGGCGATTGCTGGTCGCAGTATAACACCAGTATGTGTGTAAATACATTTTAGGATACCCTCCTGCTTTCTATCAGCAGGATCCTTAAGGGCGGCCATCTCAGGAGAGGGTAGAGCCCTTACAAGCGTGTGAGCGCTTTATCCACCCTAGGGGGTGTTTCCCAACGCACCCTAACCTCTGGCGGGAAAGGATATAATGCCAATAACATTTTAGAAATTATCAGTTGTTATCGGGGGAAACCAACGCATCATCACACACCTCATTTAATTTCTCAGATTCAGGAAAACTACAGGTAGTTTTTCCTCACCGAACATAATATCCCTTTTTGGTGGTACTCGTATTATCAGAAATGTGTAAAACATTTTTCATTGCCTCAATCATGTAACGTGTGGCCCTACTGGAAGTCACATTTGTCTCTTCACCATCGACACTGGAGTCAGTATCCGTGTCGGCGTCTATATCTGCCATCTGAGGTAACGGGCGCTTTAGAGCCCCTGACGGCCTATGAGACGTCTGGACAGGCACAAGCTGAGTATCCGGCTGTCTCATGTCAACCACTGTCTTTTATACAGAGCTGACACTGTCACGTAATTCCTTCCAACAGTTCATCCACTCAGGTGTCGACCCCCTAGGGGGTGACATCACTATTACAGGCAATCTGCTCCGTCTCCACATCATTTTTCTCCTCATACATGTCGACACAAACGTACCGACATACAGCACACACACAGGGAATGCTCTGATAGAGGACAGGACCCCACTAGCCCTTTGGGGAGACAGAGGGAGAGTTTGCCAGCACACACCAGAGCGCTATATATATACTAGAGATGAGCGGGTTCGGTTTCTCTGAATCCGAACCCGCCCGAACTTCATGTTTTTTTTCACGGGTCCGAGCGACTCGGATCTTCCCGCCTTGCTCGGTTAACCCGAGCGCGCCCGAACGTCATCATGACGCTGTCGGATTCTCGCGAGGCTCGGATTCTATCGCGAGACTCGGATTCTATATAAGGAGCCGCGCGTCGCCGCCATTTTCACACGTGCATTGAGATTGATAGGGAGAGGACGTGGCTGGCGTCCTCTCCATTTAGATTAGGGTTGAGAGAGAGAGAGAGAGATTGACCTGAGGCTGTGATACTGTAGAAGAGAGTGCAGAGTTTAGTGACTGACGACCACAGTGACCACCATACAGTGCAGTTGTTTGTTTTATTTAATATATCCGTTCTCTGCCTGAAAAAAACGATACACACAGTGACTCAGTCACATACCATATCTGTGTGCACTGCTCAGCCCAGTGTGCTGCATCAATGTATATATATATCTGACTGTGCTCAGCTCACACAGCTTATAATTGTGGGGGAGACTGGGGAGCACTGCAGTGCCAGTTATAGGTTATAGCAGGAGCCAGGAGTACATAATATTATATTAAAATTAAACAGTGCACACTTTTGCTGCAGGAGTGCCACTGCCAGTGTGACTAGTGACCAGTGACCTGACCACCAGTATATATAATATTAGTAGTATACTATCTCTTTATCAACCAGTCTATATTAGCAGCAGACACAGTACAGTGCGGTAGTTCACGGCTGTGGCTACCTCTGTGTCGGCACTCGGCAGCCCGTCCATAATTGTATATACCACCTAACCGTGGTTTTTTTTTCTTTCTTTATACATACATACTAGTTACGAGTATACTATCTCTTTATCAACCAGTCTATATATTAGCAGCAGACACAGTACAGTGCGGTAGTTCACGGCTGTGGCTACCTCTGTGTCGGCACTCGGCAGCCCGTCCATAATTGTATATACCACCTAACCGTGGTTTTTTTTTCTTTCTTTATACATACATACTAGTTACGAGTATACTATCTCTTTATCAACCAGTCTATATATTAGCAGCAGACACAGTACAGTGCGGTAGTTCACGGCTGTGGCTACCTCTGTGTTGGCACTCGGCAGCCCGTCCATAATTGTATATACCACCTAACCGTGGTTTTTTTTTCTTTCTTTATACATACATACTAGTTACGAGTATACTATCTCTTTATCAACCAGTCTATATTAGCAGCAGACACAGTACAGTGCGGTAGTTCACGGCTGTGGCTACCTCTGTGTCGGCACTCGGCAGCCCGTCCATAATTGTATATACCACCTAACCGTGTTTTTTTTTTCTTTCTTTATACATACATACTAGTTACGAGTATACTATCTCTTTATCAACCAGTCTATATATTAGCAGCAGACACAGTACAGTGCGGTAGTTCACGGCTGTGGCTACCTCTGTGTCGGCACTCGGCAGCCCGTCCATAATTGTATATACCACCTAACCGTGGTTTTTTTTTCTTTCTTTATACATACATACTAGTTACGAGTATACTATCTCTTTATCAACCAGTCTATATATTAGCAGCAGACACAGTACAGTGCGGTAGTTCACGGCTGTGGCTACCTCTGTGTCGGCACTCGGCAACCCGTCCATAATTGTATATACCACCTAACCGTGTTTTTTTTTCTTTCTTTATACATACATACTAGTTACGAGTATACTATCTCTTTATCAACCAGTCTATATTAGCAGCAGACACAGTACAGTGCGGTAGTTCACGGCTGTGGCTACCTCTGTGTCGGCACTCGGCAGCCCGTCCATAATTGTATATACCACCTAACCGTGGTTTTTTTTTCTTTCTTTATACATACATACTAGTTACGAGTATACTATCTCTTTATCAACCAGTCTATATATTAGCAGCAGACACAGTACAGTGCGGTAGTTCACGGCTGTGGCTACCTCTGTGTCGGCACTCGGCAGCCCGTCCATAATTGTATATACCACCTAACCGTGGTTTTTTTTCTTTCTTTATACATACATACTAGTTACGAGTATACTATCTCTTTATCAACCAGTCTATATATTAGCAGCAGACACAGTACAGTGCGGTAGTTCACGGCTGTGGCTACCTCTGTGTCGGCACTCGGCAGCCCGTCCATAATTGTATATACCACCTAACCGTGGTTTTTTTTTCTTTCTTTATACATACATACTAGTTACGACTATACTATCTCTTTATCAACCAGTCTATATATTAGCAGCAGACACAGTACAGTGCGGTAGTTCACGGCTGTGGCTACCTCTGTGTCGGCACTCGGCAGCCCGTCCATAATTGTATATACCACCTAACCGTGGTTTTTTTTTCTTTCTTTATACATACATACTAGTTACGAGTATACTATCTCTTTATCAACCAGTCTATATATTAGCAGCAGACACAGTACAGTGCGGTAGTTCACGGCTGTGGCTACCTCCTTGTCGGCACTCGGCAGCCCGTCCATAATTGTATATACCACCTAACCGTGGTTTTTTTTTCTTTCTTTATACATACATACTAGTTACGAGTATACTATCTCATTATCAACCAGTCTATATATTAGCAGCAGACACAGTACAGTGCGGTAGTTCACGGCTGTGGCTACCTCTGTGTCGGCACTCGGCAGCCCGTCCATAATTGTATATACCACCTAACCGTGGTTTTTTTTTCTTTCTTTATACATACATACTAGTTACGAGTATACTATCTCTTTATCAACCAGTCTATATATTAGCAGCAGACACAGTACAGTGCGGTAGTTCACGGCTGTGGCTACCTCTGTGTCGGCACTCGGCAGCCCGTCCATAATTGTATATACCACCTAACCGTGGTTTTTCTTTCTTTCTTTATACATACATACTAGTTACGAGTATACTATCTCTTTATCAACCAGTCTATATATTAGCAGCAGACACAGTACAGTGCGGTAGTTCACGGCTGTGGCTACCTCTGTGTCGGCACTCGGCAGCCCGTCCATAATTGTATATACCACCTAACCGTGGTTTTTTTTTCTTTCTTTATACATACCTACTAGTTACGAGTATACTATCTCTTTATCAACCAGTCTATATTAGCAGCAGACACAGTATAGTGCGGTAGTTCACGGCTGTGGCTACCTCTGTGTCGGCACTCGGCAGCCCGTCCATAATTGTATATACCACCTAACCGTGGTTTTTTTTTCTTTCTTTATACATACATACTAGTTACGAGTATACTATCTCTTTATCAACCAGTCTATATATTAGCAGCAGACACAGTACAGTGCGGTAGTTCACGGCTGTGGCTACCTCTGTGTCGGCACTCAGCAGCCCGTCCATAATTGTATATACCACCTAACCGTGGTTTTTTTTTCTTTCTTTATACATACATACTAGTTACGAGTATACTATCTCTTTATCAACCAGTCTATATATTAGCAGCAGACACAGTACAGTGCGGTAGTTCACGGCTGTGGCTACCTCTGTGTCGGCACTCGGCAGGCAGTCCGTCCATAATTGTATACCACCTAACCGTGTTTTTTTTTTCTTTCTTCTTTATACATACATAGTTACATAGACATCTCTTTATCAACCAGTCTATATTAGCAGCAGACACAGTACAGTACGGTAGTTCACGGCTGTGGCTACCTCTGTGTCTGCACTCGGCAGGCAGTCCATAATTGTATACTAGTATCCATCTCCATTGTTTACCTGAGGTGCCTTTTAGTTGTGCCTATTAAAATATGGAGAACAAAAATGTTGAGGTTCCAAAATTAGGGAAAGATCAAGATCCACTTCCACCTCGTGCTGAAGCTGCTGCCACTAGTCATGGCCGAGACGATGAAATGCCAGCAACGTCGTCTGCCAAGGCCGATGCCCAATGTCATAGTACAGAGCATGTCAAATCCAAAACACCAAATATCAGTAAAAAAAGGACTCCAAAACCTAAAATAAAATTGTCGGAGGAGAAGCGTAAACTTGCCAATATGCCATTTACCACACGGAGTGGCAAGGAACGGCTGAGGCCCTGGCCTATGTTCATGGCTAGTGGTTCAGCTTCACATGAGGATGGAAGCACTCAGCCTCTCGCTAGAAAAATGAAAAGACTAAAGCTGGCAAAAGCAGTAGCACCGCAAAGAACTGTGCGTTCTTCGAAATCCCAAATCCACAAGGAGAGTCCGACTCCAATTGTGTCGGTTGCGATGCCTGACCTTCCCAACACTGGACGTGAAGAGCATGCGCCTTCCACCATTTGCACGCCCCCTGCAAGTGATGGAAGGAGCACCCGCAGTCCAGTTCCTGATAGTCAGATTGAAGATGTCAGTGTTGAAGTACACCAGGATGAGGAGGATATGGGTGTTGCTGGCGCTGGGGAGGAAATTGACCAGGAGGATTCTGATGGTGAGGTGGTTTGTTTAAGTCAGGCACCCGGGGAGACACCTGTTGGCCGTGGTAGGAATATGGCCGTTGACATGCCTGGTGAAAATACCAAAAAAATCAGCTCTTCGGTGTGGAAGTATTTCACCAGAAATGCGGACAACAGGTGTCAAGCCGTGTGTTCCCTTTGTCAAGCTGTAATAAGTAGGGGTAAGGACGTTAACCACCTCGGAACATCCTCCCTTATACGTCACCTGCAGCGCATTCATAATAAGTCAGTGACAAGTTCAAAAACTTTGGGTGACAGCGGAAGCAGTCCACTGACCAGTAAATCCCTTCCTCTTGTAACCAAGCTCACGCAAACCACCCCACCAACTCCCTCAGTGTCAATTTCCTCCTTCCCCAGGAATGCCAATAGTCCTGCAGGCAATGTCACTGGCAATTCTGACGTGTCCTCTCCTGCCTGGGATTTCTCCGATGCATCCTTGCGTGTAACACCTACTGCTGCTGGCGCTGCTGTTGTTGCTGCTGGGAGTCGATGGTCATCCCAGAGGGGAAGTCGTAAGCCCACTTGTACTACTTCCAGTAAGCAATTGACTGTTCAACAGTCCTTTGCGAGGAAGATGAAATATCACAGCAGTCATCCTGCTGCAAAGCGGATAACTGAGGCCTTGACAACTATGTTGGTGTTAGACGTGCGTCCGGTATCCGCCGTTAGTTCACAGGGAACTAGACAATTTATTGAGGCAGTGTGCCCCCGTTACCAAATACCATCTAGGTTCCACTTCTCTAGGCAGGCGATACCGAGAATGTACACGGACGTCAGAAAAAGACTCACCAGTGTCCTAAAAAATGCAGTTGTACCCAATGTCCACTTAACCACGGACATGTGGACAAGTGGAGCAGGGCAGACTGAGGACTATATGACTGTGACAGCCCACTGGGTAGATGTATGGACTCCCGCCGCAAGAACAGCAGCGGCGGCACCAGTAGCAGCATCTCGCAAACGCCAACTCTTTCCTAGGCAGGCTACGCTTTGTATCACCGCTTTCCAGAATACGCACACAGCTGAAAACCTCTTACGGCAACTGAGGAAGATCATCGCGGAATGGCTTACCCCAATTGGACTCTCCTGTGGATTTGTGGCATCGGACAACGCCAGCAATATTGTGTGTGCATTAAATATGGGCAAATTCCAGCACGTCCCATGTTTTGCACATACCTTGAATTTGGTGGTGCAGAATTTTTAAAAAAACGACAGGGGCGTGCAAGAGATGCTGTTGGTGGCCAGAAGAATTGCGGGACACTTTCGGCGTACAGGCACCACGTACAGAAGACTGGAGCACCACCAAAAACTACTGAACCTGCCCTGCCATCATCTGAAGCAAGAAGTGGTAACGAGGTGGAATTCAACCCTCTATATGCTTCAGAGGTTGGAGGAGCAGCAAAAGGCCATTCAAGCCTATACAATTGAGCACGATATAGTAGGTGGAATGCACCTGTCTCAAGCGCAGTGGAGAATGATTTCAACGTTGTGCAAGGTTCTGATGCCCTTTGAACTTGCCACACGTGAAGTCAGTTCAGACACTGCCAGCCTGAGTCAGGTCATTCCCCTCATCAGGCTTTTGCAGAAGAAGCTGGAGACATTGAAGGAGGAGCTAACACGGAGCGATTCCGCTAGGCATGTGGGACTTGTGGATGGAGCCCTTAATTCGCTTAACAAGGATTCACGGGTGGTCAATCTGTTGAAATCAGAGCACTACATTTTGGCCACCGTGCTCGATCCTAGATTTAAAGCCTACCTTGGATCTCTCTTTCCGGCAGACACAAGTCTGCTGGGGTTGAAAGACCTGCTGGTGACAAAATTGTCAAGTCAAGCGGAACGCGACCTGTCAACATCTCCTCCTTCACATTCTCCCGCAACTGGGGGTGCGAGGAAAAGGCTCAGAATTCCGAGCCCACCCGCTGGCGGTGATGCAGGGCAGTCTGGAGCGACTGCTGATGCTGACATCTGGTCCGGACTGAAGGACCTGACAACGATTACGGACATGTCGTCTACTGTCACTGCATATGATTCTCTCAACATTGATAGAATGGTGGAGGATTATATGAGTGACCGCATCCAAGTAGGCACGTCACACAGTCCGTACTTATACTGGCAGGAAAAAGAGGCAATTTGGAGGCCCTTGCACAAACTGGCTTTATTCTACCTAAGTTGCCCTCCCACAAGTGTGTACTCCGAAAGAGTGTTTAGTGCCGCCGCTCACCTTGTCAGCAATCGGCGTACGAGGTTACATCCAGAAAATGTGGAGAAGATGATGTTCATTAAAATGAATTATAATCAATTCCTCCGCGGAGACATTGACCAGCAGCAATTGCCTCCACAAAGTACACAGGGAGCTGAGATGGTGGATTCCAGTGGGGACGAATTGATAATCTGTGAGGAGGGGGATGTACACGGTGATATATCGGAGGGTGATGATGAGGTGGACATCTTGCCTCTGTAGAGCCAGTTTGTGCAAGGAGAGATTAATTGCTTCTTTTTTGGGGGGGGTCCAAACCAACCCGTCATATCAGTCACAGTCGTGTGGCAGACCCTGTCACTGAAATGATGGGTTGGTTAAAGTGTGCATGTCCTGTTTTGTTTATACAACATAAGGGTGGGTGGGAGGGCCCAAGGACAATTCCATCTTGCACCTCTTTTTTCTTTTCTTTTTCTTTGCATCATGTGCTGATTGGGGAGGGTTTTTTGGAAGGGACATCCTGCGTGACACTGCAGTGCCACTCCTAAATGGGCCCGGTGTTTGTGTCGGCCACTAGGGTCGCTAATCTTACTCACACAGTCAGCTACCTCATTGCGCCTCTTTTTTTCTTTGCGTCATGTGCTGTTTGGGGAGGGTTTTTTGGAAGGGACATCCTGCGTGACACTGCAGTGCCACTCCTAGATGGGCCCGGTGTTTGTGTCGGCCACTAGGGTCGCTAATCTTACTCACACAGCTACCTCATTGCGCCTCTTTTTTTCTTTGCGTCATGTGCTGTTTGGGGAGGGTTTTTTGGAAGGGACATCCTGCGTGACACTGCAGTGCCACTCCTAGATGGGCCCGGTGTTTGTGTCGGCCACTAGGGTCGCTAATCTTACTCACACAGCTACCTCATTGCGCCTCTTTTTTTCTTTGCGTCATGTGCTGTTTGGGGAGGGTTTTTTGGAAGGGCCATCCTGCGTGACACTGCAGTGCCACTCCTAGATGGGCCCGGTGTTTGTGTCGGCCACTAGGGTCGCTAATCTTACTCACACAGCTACCTCATTGCGCCTCTTTTTTTCTTTGCGTCATGTGCTGTTTGGGGAGGGTTTTTTGGAAGGGACATCCTGCGTGACACTGCAGTGCCACTCCTAGATGGGCCCGGTGTTTGTGTCGGCCACTAGGGTCGCTTATCTTACTCACACAGCGACCTCGGTGCAAATTTTAGGACTAAAAATAATATTGTGAGGTGTGAGGTATTCAGAATAGACTGAAAATGAGTGTAAATTATGGTTTTTGAGGTTAATAATACTTTGGGATCAAAATGACCCCCAAATTCTATGATTTAAGCTGTTTTTTAGTGTTTTTTGAAAAAAACACCCGAATCCAAAACACACCCGAATCCGACAAAAAAAATTCGGTGAGGTTTTGCCAAAACGCGTTCGAACCCAAAACACGGCCGCGGAACCGAACCCAAAACCAAAACACAAAACCCGAAAAATTTCAGGCGCTCATCTCTAATATATACAGGGATAACCTTATATAAGTGTGTTTCCCCTTATAGCTGCTGTATCTTTAATACTGCGCGTAATTAGTGCCCCCCCTCTCTTTTTTAACCCTTTCTGTAGTGTAGTGACTGCAGGGGAGAGCCAGGGAGCTTCCCTCCAACGGAGCTGTGAGGGAAAATGGCGCCAGTGTGCTGAGGAGATAGGCTCCGCCCCCTTATCGGCGGCCTTATCTCCCGTTTTTCTATGTATTCTGGCAGGGGTTAAATGCATCCATATAGCCCAGGAGCTATATGTGATGTATTTTTTGCCATCTAAGGTATTTTTATTGCGTCTCAGGGCGCCCCCCCCAGCGCCCTGCACCCTCAGTGACCGGAGTGTGAAGTGTGCTGAGAGCAATGGCGCACAGCTGCGGTGCTGTGCGCTACCTTATTGAAGACAGGACGTCTTCTGCCGCCGATTTTCCGGACCTCTTCTGCTCTTCTGGCTCTGTAAGGGGGACGGCGGCGCGGCTCTGGGACCCATCCATGGCTGGGCCTGTGATCGTCCCTCTGGAGCTAATGTCCAGTAGCCTAAGAAGCCCAATCCACTCTGCACGCAGGTGAGTTCGCTTCTTCTCCCCTTAGTCCCTCGATGCAGTGAGCCTGTTGCCAGCAGGACTCACTGAAAATAAAAAACCTAATTTAAACTTTTACTCTAAGCAGCTCAGGAGAGCCACCTAGATTGCACCCTTCTCGTTCGGGCACAAAAATCTAACTGAGGCTTGGAGGAGGGTCATAGGGGGAGGAGCCAGTGCACACCAGCTAGTCCTAAAGCTTTTACTTTTGTGCCCAGTCTCCTGCGGAGCCGCTATTCCCCATGGTCCTTTCGGAGTTCCCAGCATCCACTAGGACGTCAGAGAAATGATAGATCAGGTGCCGGAGCACAAACAAGGAGGTGACCGTGACAGAGCCTTGTTGCAAAGAGAGTCCAGATGGATTTTTACATTGAACACGGTACAACCGCATGGGCTAAATTAATATTTAGCATTTAACAGTTACCTCTGATTAAATGTTATGGCATCCTAGAGATGTTCTTTAATGTGCTTATAGTGTAGGATGTATTTATATTGAGAAATGTGGTACAGGTTGAGTATCCCTTATCCAAAATGCTTGGGACCAGAGGTATTTTGGATATCGGATTTTTCCGTATTTTGGAATAATTGCATACCATAATGAGATATCATGGGGATGGGACCTAAATCTAAGCACAGAATGCATTTATGTTACATATACACCTTATACACACAGCCTGAAGGTCATTTTAGCCAATATTTTTTGTAACTTTGTGCATTGAACAAAGTGTATCTACATTCACACAATTCATTTATGTTTCATATACACCTTATACACACAGCCTGAAGGTCATTTAATACAATGTTTTTAATAACTCTGTGTATTAAACAAAGTTTGTGTACATTGAGCCATCAAAAAACAAAGGTTTCACTCTCTCACTCTCACTCAAAAAAGTCCGTATTTCGGAATATTCCGTAATTCGGAATATTTGGATATGGGATACTCAACCTGTATTATGTCTTTACTATCAGATATGAACTAAGTCTGTGCTTTGTTAATCTGAGTTGTCATGGTGACGGGGAGCACTTCCTGTATGCCCTAGCTGGTTGTCATGGCAGCAGCTGCAGCTGATGACGTCAGAAGCAACTGGAAAACAGCTTGGTTAGACAAGTAGGGCACACTGGTGATGGTAACATGTATACAAGGTAAGAAATGTTTGTATCATTTTATTCCTGATGACAATTTTGGATTAAATCGAAATGTAGAAGCTGTTTAAGACTTCTGTGTTATTGAGACCCGCGAGTGCCGCCAATTATCTATTATTATTATTATATATATATATATATATCTATTATATATATATATATTATATATAATATATATATATATATAAACACACACATATATATCAGGGACGTACGGTGAGCTAAATAGCTCAGGAGGCACTGGCTAGAGCCAGAGTCAGATTTACATGCAATTTTTGAGCCAAAGTGTACATCTGGGCACTATACACAGGTGCAGCAGCATAAACTCCTGGAAATTTGGTGAGATTTGATTAGAGATGTTCGGAAACGTTAGCCAGGTGAGGCACTGCCTCACCTGCCATAGACTTTTTACTCCAGAGTTTTGGCTATAAAAAGTTTTTGAATAATGCAAAGAAGAGATTTCAAACATATTCTTTGTATTTTTCATATACTTTATACAGTCAAAACTCTGGCACAAACGTTAGTATGACAGGAAAGCTCTGCCTCACCTGCCTCACCTCACCGCACGTCACTGATATATATGCTCATCTTACTGCAATGTGGCATGCTGCATCATGGCATGCTGCTTGGCATTTCGATTATTCACGGCCGGCAATTGCTTTATAAATCATTTAGGAGTTAATGGAGCATTGCCATCTGCGAATAGTCGCAGCCTGGCATGCCATGCAGCAAGTCGTGTTGCATAAATATACATTTGTATGTTTATAGAAATGCATACAAACAGGCGGCACACCTCAGTTTTCAATAATCAGAACAGCTTCCAGTGAAGCATGCAGGCGGGGTTTCCGAGTACCTGGAACCCCCCCTGATGAGCCAACATTTTTATTTTTGAAACGGAGACAGCAGTGTCTTCATCTCAGTAAAAGCCGCTACCGCGATAGCAGAGCTGCTGCAGCAGAGAGCTATGTAGCTCTCTGTATAGAGTGTCCCGGGGGAGCTGCTGGCTGCGCATGCTCTGTCATAGCAGCTCCCTCCGTCCACACACTGCCACCAGTCTTCTTCCGCCTCCCAGCCCCTGATGGACGGTACAGTACTGTATATTAAAATATGTAGTGTTTACAGCATGTGAAATACTGTATATGTATGTGTGTTTCTGTGTGTGCTTGTGTATGCATGTTTGCATGTATATATGTGTGTCTGTATGAATGAATGTGTGTGCTATATATATATATATATATATATATATATATACAAACATGTGTATATATATATGTATATATATATATAACACTTGACTCCGGCACTCCAGACGTCCCTTGGGACCTGCTTGCTACGGTGCCTTCCTCCGGGGGGTCACCCCAATGTACAAAGAAGAATAACGAGGCGGCACTCGGAGACTTGCAAAAACTTCAAACGTGTATTAAAGTGCTGTCAACGTTTCAGGGACCACCTCCCCTTCGTCAGGATAACTACAACAATGTGTAAAACAATCTTATATAGCATTAAACTTACCCCCCTTCACATGCTCCCACTCGCACGTACTCCTCTGGCCACGTCACTCGGGCTTCACGTCTGGCGTCACTGCTCGTTTCGGCGGAACCGGAAGTGACGTCGCGGCTCCCTCCTGCGTGGCCATGGAGACGCTGTAATCAAAGCAACATATGTGTAAAGCACTCGTGTCTATTTAAAAAAACATCTGTGAAATACATTGCAGTTAAAACAATGTGCATCATTATACTGTTGAAGGCCAGCATGGCCAATGTGCAAAATAACAATTATACGTAAATAAAAACAATTATGCGTGTACCAATGTTTGTTCATAAAACTATGTGTTTACATGTGACATGATGAATCAAACCCACATAATTATCTTATAGGAACAGAATGTACAAACATCTCAGCTCCTGACCTGATAGGCTGAACCACTTCAAGATCTCTATATGGCGAGGTGATGCACAAGATCTGGTTGACCTTGTGACTATGCACAACTCAACAGACAGCCCCGTGAAACTAACCATGAATTACAACAGCACTGAGATATGTTTTTTAGACATTCAATTGAACCTCAGAGCAGGAAAGGTGGAGACGAGTCTCTATAAAAAACCGTCTGATCGTAATACAATCTTGAGGTTTGAAAGTTTCCACCCCAGATCGACGGTACAGGGTTTACCATTTTCCCAATTCCTGCGGGTGTGTAGGGTGAACAGTGACAAAGTAGTCAGAGATGCGCAGCTGGAGGAAATGGAGCAGAGGTTTGTCAAAAGAGGTTATCCCCGAGACCTCCTTCGTACGGCTAGACAGAGGGCGGTAGCCAAAAGCAGGGAGGAGTTACTAAAGCCCACACAGGCACGGGACATGTCTAGAATTATCCCGTGGGTTAAAGAATTTAATGTAAATAGCGAACAAAATTCCAGAAAGTTGCGACATCTGTGGCCTATAGTGTCCACAGACCCTGAGCTAAAAATATTCCATGATAAGAGGATAATGCCCAGCTATACCAGAGGCCGTAACATAAGAGATATGGTAGTTAAGACCGATATGGCCAGGTTGAAGACTCCTCCCCCAAAACATTTTTTGACCCGCAGAAATGGTTGTTTTAAGTGTACAGGGTGCACTACGTGCACCCACATGTCCCCTGGTGACAGTATTTCACACCCATTTTCTGGGAAAAAATTCAATATCAGATGGCCCCTTACCTGCACCTCTAAATTCGTAATATACGCCATCATATGTCCATGTGGACGTTATTACATCGGAAAAACAGAGTGCCAATTCAAGGTGAGGATGGCCCAACACAGGCTTGCCATCAGGAATGCATTGGCATCTGGTAACGGGGAACAACCTGTAGCTAAGCATTTTTTAGAACACAGACACAGTATGGCCACGTTTAAACACCGGATAATAGATCATGTCCCTGAATCACCTCGTGGGGGTAATAGGGGCAAAAAACTCCTTCAACTTGAGTCTATGTGGATACATAGACTCAATACCCTTAAACCGGGAGGGCTTAATGATAGTCTGGGCCTCATTAACTTCTTGTGAATTAAGAGGGCATGTTGGGTTAGTGGTGAGTAGCTCAGATAGCCTGATTCTCTAAACAATGCTGGCACAGCCCAGTATTGAAGGGGATACAACATTAGAGCTAGTGATATGTGTCACAGGTATATGAGACTTAGATACATCCCTTTAGTGGGTTTATAGACACCATGGTTAATGTATATATAGAGATCTTGAAGTGGTTCAGCCTTTCAGGTCAGGAGCTGAGATGTTTGTACATTCTGTTCCTATAAGATAATTATGTGGGTTTGATTCATCATGTCACATGTAAACACATAGTTTTATGAACAAACATTGGTACACGCATAATTGTTTTTATTTACGTATAATTGTTATTTTGCACATTGGCCATGCTGGCCTTCAACAGTATAATGATGCACATTGTTTTAACTGCAATGTATTTCACAGATGTTTTTTTAAATAGACACGAGTGCTTTACACATATGTTGCTTTGATTACAGCGTCTCCATGGCCACGCAGGAGGGAGCCGCGACGTCACTTCCGGTTCCGCCGAAACGAGCAGTGACGCCAGACGTGAAGCCCGAGTGACGTGGCCAGAGGAGTACGTGCGAGTGGGAGCATGTGAAGGGGGGTAAGTTTAATGCTATATAAGATTGTTTTACACATTGTTGTAGTTATCCTGACGAAGGGGAGGTGGTCCCGAAACGTTGACAGCACTTTAATACACGTTTGAAGTTTTTGCAAGTCTCCGAGTGCCGCCTCGTTATTCTTCTTTATATATATATATATATATATATATAGAGAGAGAGAGAGAGATCGAACAAACGGCGGCACTCAGGAGACGATAAGTAGTGAAACAGAGTGGTGCTTTATCTACGTTTCGGGGTACATAGCCCCGTCATCAGGACACACACATGTACCCCGAAACGTAGATAAAGCACCGCTCTGTTTCACTACTTATCGTCTCCTGAGTGCCGCTGTTTGTTCGATCTCTGTATGTGCACGGACCGCAGCGTCCGAGAGGAGGGCACCGGAGCAACTTTACAGGTGACCGTTATTTGTGGTATGCCGGACATCATCACATTACATATATATATATATATATATATATATACATACACAAATGTGTGTGTGTGTGTGTGTATATATATATATATATATGTGTGTATATATACTCACACATATACGCAGGGAAACCCCGCAGACTAGATCCTGCGTGTGCCTCTGGCTTCACCAGCTTTGTTATTGACAGAGGTTAACTGCAAAGCTGGTGTAGCGGTTCTGATTATTTACAACCGAGGAGTGGCGCCGATTCTCTGCATCGATAGTGCTCCTATGGATCGTGGGATGGCACCCAGGTATTCCCCTATGTAAGGTCAGACTTGGATTTTATGTATGTGTATATATATATATATATATATATATATATATATATACATACACATGGCAGCCATCGGCACTCCCATTCATGAAATAATGCAAAATCCAGCTACAATGGCTGGTGCCCTCCATCTGTAGCAGCACAGCGGCTGTATATTGTAGGTGGGTGGTTGGCGGCACTCACGGCACAGAAGATACAGACTCAGCATCCACTTGTCAACATTTCAATGTTATTCAGGTAACATTTTCATCAGGACAGATAACAAACAAAAAGAACCACCTACCGTCCATGATGCCGCACACCGGCTACATCTCGCTCAGTCAATCATGATGTCATCATGGGGGGGACCGGAGCACCTACAACAACATGCAAAAAGTGAAAACTAGTGCAAATATTTACAATAAAACTACACATAAAACAACACACTTTAAAACAGTTCCTATAGCTGAGATATTCACTAAATTTCACTGATACTTAGCAGTTGTTACTATGTGTCACAACTGAGGGCCTGAGCTGACGGGAGGCAGCCTCAGTTGTAGGGGCTGAGATGTACCGGAACCTGGGAGGTTGTATCAGACCCCTGGACATGTACGTAACATGAATAATAACTGCCCGAAGGCGTGACCACGACAACTTGGATAAAAGTCAATGATGTTTATTATGACAACTCCGCAACACAGCATCAGTAAAAGAAAACGTAAAAGTCAGCAAAGAATAAATACAGTTCCTGGGTACTACAGGATGGCAGGAGCCACAGGGCACTGGTAGTGTGAGATAGTTCTTATGATCTTCTAGATGGAAAGTCCTTACCAGGCCCGACTGTAGCAATGGAGATAACCCAGGATTGTGCCAGCTGGTGTTCCAGGAAAAGCTGGGTTGCTGAAGATAAAACAGCTGCTGTGGATACTGGCTGGAACCAGACTGTTGTTAGCACAGAGTGGATACTGGCTGGAACCAGTTAAATAATAAATGAACTTGGGAGCGATGAAATATGAACTGAAATGTAGAACTTGAGAGCGGAGAAATAATAATACCGGTGGAGAGTGGTAAAGTGTAGAAAGGACACCGGCCCTTTAAGGGAAGCTGTACTCTGCTGGAAGCTGAGCTGGAAGCAGGTAATGTTGTAGCTGGAAACAGATGAATCCACAATGGATTGGAGAGTCAGGCTACACCGCAGGTGGAATGCTGGTGCGGGTCTCTATGGTGGAAGTCTTGAGACAGGAGCTGGAACCTGGAAGACAATCACAGGAGAGAGACAAACAGGAACTAGGTTTGACAACCAAAGCACTGACGCCTTCCTTGCTCAGGCACAGTGTATTTATACCTGCAGCAAGGAAGGGATTGGCTAGGCAATTATGCAGATTAACAATACTGACAACAGATTGGAGGAAATGATCAGCTGACAGAATCCAAGATGGCTGCGCCCATGCAGACACTTGGAGGGAAGTTTGGTTTGTAATCCATGTGGTAATGAAAACAGTAATGGCGGCGCCGGCCACTGGAGACAGGAGACGCCAGGCTGACAAGTGCACATCCAACCACGCGGACACAGCGGAGGCCGCGGCTGACGTAATCGCCACTCTGACACTCTGCATGCAGAAGCTCAGGGACGGCAGCGGAGGCCGCGGGAGACGCCATGCCAGATGTAATAAGGCGTTACTGTGACAGCGTCTCAGAGAGACAGGAGAGGATGCAGGAATGTGAACATTAGGATAACAGATGGGATCCGGTCCTGGAGCGCTGAGCCAGCCTTAGGAGGCATCTGATGGGTAAGAAATGGCGTCCAGATACCCGGATCGTGACAGCACCCCCCCCCCCTTTAGGAGTGGCCCCAGGACACTTCTTTGGCTTTTGAGGAAACTTGGAATGGAATCTCCGGACCAAGGCAGGAGCATGGACATCAGAAGCATTGGTCCATGAACGTTCCTCAGGGCCGTAACCCTTCCAGTCAATAAGATACTGTAGTTGACCGTAACGGTGACGTGAGTCCAGGATCTTGGCCACTTCATACTCAACGCCTCGTTGAGTTTGGACTTTCGGAGTTGGAGGAAGTGAGGAATGAAACCGATTCAAGATCAGCGGTTTCAACAGGGAAACATGGAATGTCCTGGGTATTTTTAAGAATGGAGGCAACTGGAGTCTGTAAGCAACAGGATTGATGACTTGTTCAATCTTGAAAGGACCGATATAGCGAGGTGCAAACTTCATACTGGGAACTCTTAACCTCAAATTCTTCGTGGATAACCATACCCGATCACCCACCTTGAGAGCAGGAACTGCTCGACGCTTCTTATCCGCAAACTTCTTGTACCTGAACGATGCCTTGAGCAGAGCTGATCGTACGCTCTTCCAGATATTGGCAAACTGATGCAAGGTGATATCCACTGCGGGAACAGAAGTTGCTGGAAGCGGTTGGAACTCAGGAACTTTAGGGTGGAATCCAAAGTTAGTGAAGAATGGTGTTGAAGCAGATGAAGAATGATACTGGTTGTTATGACAGAACTCGGCCCAGGGAAGTAATTGAACCCAGTCATCTTGAGAGGAGGACACATAGATGCGGAGGAAGGCCTCCAAGTCCTGATTCACCCTCTCGGTTTGACCATTGGTCTGAGGATGGTAAGCCGTGGAAAACTTTAGCTTGACTTGGAGGACTTGACATAAACTTCGCCAGAATTTGGCTGTGAATTGAACTCCTCGATCTGAGATAATTTCTTCAGGAAGACCGTGGAGTCGGAAGATCTCTTGTATGAATACTTGAGCCAACTTGGAAGCTGACGGAAGACCGGTGAGAGGAATGAAGTGTGCCATCTTGGTGAACCGGTCAACTACCACCCAGATGGTATTGAACTTGTTGCACATTGGTAAGTCTGAAATGAAATCCATCGACAAGTGGGTCCATGGTCGACGGGGAACGGATAGTGGAACCAGTTGCCCCGCAGGCGACTGGCGGGATACTTTATGTTGGGCACACTTTGGGCAAGATGCAATAAACTCCAAGACGTCCTTTTTCAGAGTTGGCCACCAATAGGACCTAGAGATAAACTCCAGGGTTTTTTGGATACCTGTATGTCCGGCAAAACGGGAAGCATGGGCCCAATGCATGAGCTTCTTCCTTAGCATCGGCTTCACAAAACTTTTCCCTGATGGGGGCGTAGAGTCCATCCCTACCGTGGAGAATGCCAACGGATTTATAATAGGATGCTTGTCTGAAGACTCTGACTCATTTTCTTGCTCCCATGAACGGGAAAGGGCATCGGCCTTGCGATTCTGAGAGCCCGGACAGAACTGGAGTTTAAAGTCGAACCTGGAAAAGAAAAGTGCCCATCTGGCCTGACGAGGGTTGAGACATTGTGCGCCCTTCAGGTATAAAAGGTTCTTGTGGTCTGTAAGTATGGTGATTGAATGAGAAGCTCCCTCCAACAGATACCTCCACTCTTCTAGAGCGAGCTTGATGGCTAGCAACTCCTGGTCGCCAATGGCATAGTTGCGCTCAGCTGGGGAGAACTTCCGGGAGAAGAAACTGCAAGGGTGTAAATGGCCATCTTTAGCCCTCTGAGATAACACCGCTCCTACTCCAACGGAGGAGGCATCCACCTCTAAGATGAAAGGAGAGTCGATGTCAGGCTGTTTCAGAACAGGCGCAGAGATGAACCTTTGTTTTAAAAGATGAAATGCTTGCATGGCTTCTTCAGACCACTTGGACGGGTTAGCACCCTTCTTAGTGAAAGCAGTAATAGGCGCCACAATGGTGGAAAAGTCTCGTATAAACTTTCGGTAATAGTTGGCGAACCCTAAGAACCTCTGGACCCCTTTGAGGGTTAAGGGTACCGGACAATTTTGGATTGCTTGTAGTTTCTCAGGATCCATCTCTAGTCCGGAACCGGACACAATGTACCCTAGAAACGGAATGGACTTGACTTCAAAGACGCATTTTTCTAATTTGCAATAGAGATGATTGACACGGAGACGGGACAGAACCTCTTTAACCCAAAAACGATGTTCCTCTAAATCGTTGGCAAAAATGAGGATATCGTCTAGATAGACCACGACATGACGGTATAGAATGTCTCTGAAGATCTCATTGACAAAATGCTGGAAGACAGCTGGAGCATTGCTCAATCCGAAGGGCATGACGAGGTACTCATAATGTCCGTCACGGGTGTTAAAGGCGGTCTTCCACTCGTCACCCTCACGGATCCGGATGAGATTGTATGCACCTCGCAAGTCCAGCTTTGTAAAGATGGTAGCTCCGCTAACTCTGTCAAAGAGCTCAGTAATCAGGGGTAAAGGATAACGGTTCTTGATGGTAATGTCATTCAAACCTCTGTAGTCGATGCACGGCCGCAGACCACCATCTTTCTTTTTTACAAAAAAGAAGCCTGCGCCGGCTGGAGAAGAAGAAGGTCAAATGAACCCCTTTGCTAGGTTCTCTTTAATATATTCCTCCATAGAATGCGTCTCAGGCAGAGACAACGGATAAGTTCGGCCTCGAGGTGGAACCTTCCCTGGAACGAGATCAATCGGACAGTCCCATTCTCTATGAGGAGGAAGGATATCAGCAGAAGCTTTACTGAACACATCCGTGAAATCTTGATATGGAGGAGGTGGAACATCAGACGACCTGGGGGAGGAAGAACAGACAGGCAATACTTTAAACAAACATGTCTCAGCACAGGAGGAACCCCATGCCAGGATTTGCGTAGTCGTCCAATCAATTGTAGGATTGTGAAGACGGAGCCATGGAAGGCCCAGGACCACAGGATGTGTGGCTCTTGGAATCACTAAAAAAGAAATAAGTTCGGAATGAAGAACTCCCACTCTCAGACGAACTGGTAGAGTCCTTAAAGAAATGACTGCATCAAAAATTTTGCTGCCATCCACGGCAGTTAAAGAAATGGACGAAGGAAGTCTCTCGGTGGGTAGGGACCACCGTTTAACATAGGCTTCGGTAATAAAGTTCCCAGCTGCTCCGGAATCAAGGAGGGCAATGACGTTCCGATAACGTTGAGCAACTTGAAGCGAGACTGGGAGATTACAATCTTGAGGAGATGGAGAGGAGATCATTACTCCTAGCCGGCCCTCTCCTTGGCGAGCTAGGATTTGGAGTTTCCCGGACGTTTGGGACAGGCATTAATGGTGTGAGACGGAGCTGCACAATAGAGACAGAGAGACTCGGAGAGACGTCTTCGGCGCTCAGCAGGAGTTAAACGGGAACGGCCAAGTTGCATGGGCTCATCTTTAGATGGTGACAGTTGACGAGGAGGAGGAGCAGAAGATTTTGGAGCAGATGATCTTCCACGCTCAGTTGCTCTCTCTCTGAAACGTAAATCAACTTTCGTGCAGAGTGAGATTAGCTCATCTAACTTAGAAGGTAAGTCTCTGGTAGCTAACTCATCTTTAATGCGCTCAGATAAGCCATGCCAGAATGCAGCATACAGGGCCTCGTCGTTCCATGCCAGTTCGGATGCCAGGATCTGGAACTGTATCAGATATTGTCCTACAGTACGTGACCCCTGGCGTAAACGGAGAATCTCGGATGAAGCTGAGGTTACCCGGCCTGGCTCGTCGAAGATGCGCCTGAATGTTGACACGAAGGCAGTGTAGGAAGATAGCAGGGTGTCGGACCTCTCCCATAACGGTGATGCCCAATCAAGGGCTGAGCCACTGAGAAGAGAAATAATGTAGGCAATTTTTGTACGGTCACTGGGAAAATTGCCAGGTTGTAGCTCAAACTGAATCTCACACTGGTTGAGAAATCCCCTGCAGAATCTTGGAGATCCGTCAAATTTTGCTGGCGTTGGAAGATGAAGACGTGGAGCAGAAATGGGTAAGGTGGGTGGGGTTATAGCTGGAGTCACTGTGGTTGACGCACCAGACGCGCCTGATCCACGGAGAGTTGTCTGAATCCCATCCAGCCGAGTAGAGAGATCCTGGAGACAGCGGATGATGTGGCCCTGTGCAGCCTCCTGATGTTCTAGTCGGGCTGCCAGTTCTTGCATCGGCCTGGCCGCTTGATCCTGGTCTCCGGCTGGATTCATTAGGTCAGTGCTTACTGTCACAACTGAGGGCCTGAGCTGACGGGAGGCAGCCTCAGTTGTAGGGGCTGAGATGTACCGGAACCTGGAAGGTTGTATCAGACCCCTGGACATGTACGTAACATGAATAATAACTGCCCGAAGGCGTGACCACGACAACTTGGATAAAAGTCAATGATGTTTATTATGACAACTCCGCAACACAGCAGCAGTAAAAGAAAACGTAAAAGTCAGCAAAGAATAAATACAGTTCCTGGGTACTACAGGATGGCAGGAGCCACAGGGCACTGGTAGTGTGAGATAGTTCTTATGATCTTCTAGATGGAAAGTCCTTACCAGGCCCGACTGTAGCAATGGAGATAACCCAGGATTGTGCCAGCTGGTGTTCCAGGAAAAGCTGGGTTGCTGAAGATAAAACAGCTGCTGTGGATACTGGCTGGAACCAGACTGTTGTTAGCACGGAGTGGATACTGGCTGGAACCAGTTAAATAATAAATGAACTTGGGAGCGATGAAATATGAACTGAAATGTAGAACTTGAGAGCGGAGAAATAATAATACCGGTGGAGAGTGGTAAAGTGTAGAAAGGACACCGGCCCTTTAAGGGAAGCTGTACTCTGCTGGAAGCTGAGCTGGAAGCAGGTAATGTTGTAGCTGGAAACAGATGAATCCACAATGGATTGGAGAGTCAGGCTACACCGCAGGTGGAATGCTGGTGCGGGTCTCTATGGTGGAAGTCTTGAGACAGGAGCTGGAACCTGGAAGACAATCACAGGAGAGAGACAAACAGGAACTAGGTTTGACAACCAAAGCACTGATGCCTTCCTTGCTCAGGCACAGTGTATTTATACCTGCAGCAAGGAAGGGATTTGCTAGGCCAGGCCTGGCCAACCTGTGGCTCTCCAGCTGTTGCAAAACTACAAGTCCCATCATGCTTTGCCACAGTTTTGCTATTAGGGAAAGCTATAACTGTGACAGGGCATGCTGGGATGTGTAGTTTCACAACATCTGGAGAGCCACAGGTTGGCCAGGCCTGGGCTAGGCAATTATGCAGATTAACAATACTGACAACAGATTGGAGGAAATGATCAGCTGACAGAATCCAAGATGGCTGCGCCCATGCAGACACTTGGAGGGAAGTTTGGTTTGTAATCCATGTGGTAATGAAAACAGTAATGGCGGCGCCGGCCACTGGAGACAGGAGACGCCAGGCTGACAAGTGCATATCCAACCACGCGGACACAGCGGAGGCCGCGGCTGACGTAATCGCCACTCTGACACTCTGCATGCAGAAGCTCAGGGACGGCGGCGGAGGCCGCGGGAGACGCCATGCCAGATGTAATAAGGCGTTACTGTGACAGCGTCTCAGAGAGACAGGAGAGGATGCAGGAATGTGAACATTAGGATAACAGATGGGATCCGGTCCTGGAGCGCTGAGCCAGCCTTAGGAGGCATCTGATGGGTAAGAAATGGCGTCCAGATACCCGGATCGTGACACTATGTTGCGCTAAATATGTATATTAGCAACATTTGTTGCAATAACAAACCATACAGTGATGTTTACAAAATAAATCTACATGCAAAATGGCAACAGTAATCTAATGCTTAGTTAAAAAAAACATGACAGACCGAAATGTTCATTAAGTCCCCGAGGGGACAGTGTGTCCAAAAGAAAAATCCACCTTGCTTCTGTTTTTAATAATAAAAGACCATGGTCACCTCTCCACTTTAGTGGTGGAATATGGTCAATTATTCGATGTCTTAACATGGACAATGGATGGTGGGCATCAACAAAGTGGCGAGCAACCGGTTGGTCACTATGTCTTCACTTAAGGCGGTTCGATTTACTGATCTGTGTCCCGCCATTCGCTCCTTAAATGCACATTGTTTTTCCATCATAATGAAGACCGCAGGGACAGCTAACAGATAAACAACAAATTTCATAGTACAGGAAATACAGTGGCAGATCTTGAACCTTTTACCAGTATATGTTATATAATAAATATGAACCGGGGCACTGTAATGAGACACAATATGAACGGGAAGCACTATATATCATAATGTGAATTGGAGGTACTGTGCGGCAAAATGTGTACTGGCAGCTCTGAAATGTGACATAGGGTGAACTTAAGCACTACTGCGATTCATAAAAGAAACTAGGGCACTACTATGGGGCATAACATTAACTGCTGCAGAGAAGTGTCTCCATAGAAGCATTGGGATGGGGGGCCCTTCAAAATGTTGCTATGGGGCCCACAAAGTTCTGGCTATGCCCCTGGCCGGCAGCCAGAATACTGAAGCAACAGGGCTATTCCCA
Organism: Pseudophryne corroboree; assembly: GCF_028390025.1. Lineage (NCBI taxonomy): Eukaryota > Metazoa > Chordata > Amphibia > Anura > Myobatrachidae > Pseudophryne > Pseudophryne corroboree. Next base: position 308,968,216 of record NC_086445.1, read on the forward strand.
CTCATGGATGTCCATGACACCCAGAGAGTGGGAATAGATCCAGTGGTAAGCACAGCGAGCCTGCAAGGGGACTCGTATCAATCACCCCACTGCCGGCATTCTGGCAGGCAGGATGCAGCTGTCGGCATACTGACAGCTAGCATCTCGTTTTTGCTGGCAAATCATTTGTAATCCGCAGCATATATATATATATATATATATATATATACAGTATATATATATATATATATATATATATATATATATATATTAGAGATGTGCACCGGAAATTTTCGGCTTTTGTGTTTTGGTTTTGGATTCGGTTCCGCGGCCATGTTTTGGATTCGGACACGTTTTGGCAAAACCTCCCTGAAAATGTTTTGTCGGATTCGGGTGTGTTTTGGATTTGGGTGTTTTTTTTTTCAAAAACCCCTCAAAAACAGCTTAAATCATAGAATTTGGGGGTAATTTTGATCCTATAGTATTATTAACCTCAATAACCACAATTTCCACTCATTTCCAGTCTATTCTGAACACCTCACAATACTATTTTTAGTCCTAAAATGTGCACCAAGGTCACTGGATGACTAAGCAAAGCGACCCAAGAGGGCGGCACAAACACCTGGCCCATCTAGGAGTGGCACTAATGGCAGACAGGATGGCACTTAAAAAAATTGGCCCCAAACAGCACATGATACAAAAAAAAGAGAAAAAGAGGTGCACTGTGGTCACTGGACGGCTAAGCTAAGCGACACAAACACCTCAATATCACTGGAATTATTTGTTCTAATTAATGGTATTATTGGTCCAAATCACTGGAAGAAAATGACAAAATCACTGTAATTATTCGTTCTAATCAATGGATTTATTGGTCCAAATCACTGGAAGAAAATGACAAAATCACTGGAATTATTCATTCTAATCAATGGTATTATTGTTCCAAATCACTGGAAGAAAATGACAAAATCACTGGAATTATTCGTAAACATTTGTAGAAAGTCACTGCTTTCTGATTACAGAAATGCTCAGATATTCCTGCGAATCCACAGTCCCTTCCCAGAGGAAAAAGAAATTGAGAAACCGTTGTTTGAGAACGTTTGTTCTCTTTCCCTTACAAAGGAACAAACCACTTTCCAAGAAGACTGACGTTTTTGGGATTATGGAGACATAATGTTTTTGAATATAAATCCTAAAGCAGGTGGTGTATTAGAGCAAAAGAGTGCAAGAGACCAGCCATGCAGTTTCTAAAATATTATTACAAAATGTTACTGTATTTCATAAGCACTCATTCCTAACTCTGCTAAGTACTGTTTGGTATACTGTATCTGGCTTCCATGAGGTAGTTGTCCATTATTTCAGCTTCCATTGACCTTTTTGAAAGCGGTAGAAGTTATCGATTCTTTTTTTTTATTTTCCACTATTTTTAATTTTCTCCTGCATAGCCCAGTAAAATGTTGCAATGTTAAGTATTGACTTGTTCCTTCTGGGAGTCCACTTCTTCACCAAACTCAGCCAAATCTCATCCTAACCCTCTGTTCCACGTTCTCTATGTACCCCATCTGTGTCACCCATGTCTGTCTACCACTCCCCTTTAGATTGTAAACTCTCACGAGCAGGGCACTTTTCCCTCATGTGCTCATGCTTTGTCTTACTTTAATAATCTTCAACTGTAAAACATCCAGCAGTCTTCTGCCACCTGATACTTATTCCCGTGTTATCTGCTGATGTAACTTTGTTTATTTACCCTGTACTTGTCCTATACTGTTATCAACTGTAAGTTGCTGTTTTCCTGTTTGATTATTTATGTACTCTGTAATTGGGCGCTGCGGAACCCTTGTGGCACCATATAAATAAAGGATAATAATAATATAGGGTGTATAATCACAAGTGTATCTCACACATTGCTCAGTACAGATTACAGGATGTATAATCACCAGGTGTATAACACACATCGCACAGTACAGTATATAGTGTGTATAATCCCCAGGTGTATCTCACACATCACTCAGTACAGATTACAGGATGTATAATCAGTAATCACCAGGTGTATAAAACACGTCGCACAGTACAGTATACATACTGGTCACAACAATGCAGCAAATATTAAGCACTGATCAGGATACTAGAAGTGACACAGAGCTGCAAGATACAGCAATGGCCTACTGTACTGTACTATATATATGTATACTGCTGGTCACCAAAATGCTGCACTGTCCTACTATATACTGCTCACAATATTGCAGCACAGATATGGAATGGATACTTGCAGTGACACAGAGCTGCAAGATACAGCAATGGCCTACTGTACAACTATATACTGTTGGTCACCAAAATGCTGCACTGTAATACTATATATACTGCTCACAAAAATGCAGCACAGATATGGAATGGATACTTGCATTTTGGAGCTGCAAGATACAGCAATGGTCTACTGTACTGTCAGGCCCGGCTACAGGGGGGGTCAAAGGGGACACCCGTACCGGGCCCCAGCATTGTGAGGGGCCCCAAGGTTCTGGGCAGTAAGAATGGCTGTGGGCTGTTACAGTGCGGCTGATAGTATTGGTGCATAAGTAGTGGATTTACCGGCCCTGCGGCTCTTTGATTAATACATTTTTACTTCCTGGCCCGGCAAACAGTCAGCGATTGGATTCCGGACAGCTGCCGGGTGCCACTCTGTCTGTCTCCTCCTCTTGCTCACCGCTCTGTTTTGTGCAGCGCTGCCTGTGCCTGCGTGTGATGTGTGACACATCACACGCAGGCACAGCAGCACTGCACAAAACAGAGCGGAGAGCAAGAGGAGGAGACAGACAGAGTGGCGGCTACACGCTCAGCCTCAGAGAGAGGAGCCGACTAGAATGATGAAGGCGTGCAGGCTGCAGCCAGTGACTTGAAGAATAGAAGATGAGCTGCTCCCGCGGAGGGGAAGTGTGGTAGGTTGTTTTTGCAGCAGCTGAGGTTCTGGATGGTGGTAGCAGCAGCAGAAGGCCCCATACAGCTTCCAGCAGCTCTCCCATCTGTCCTGCTCCCTGACTACAGCAGTACAGTAGCCTGTACTTGCCAGTAACTCCTATTCTAATACAAAGCTAGTGCAGTATACAAAATTGACAATGTGCGATTTGTCCCAGATGAAGACATATCAAACACTACACTTGTACATGTGAATTTGTATGTATATGTAGATATATGTATAGTGGTTTATCTGTATGTGTAATGGTGTATCTCTATGTGTATATGTATATTGGTGTATCTCTGTGTGTATATATGTATATTGGTGTATCTCTGTGTATTGGTGTATTTTTATATGTATAAGAACATGTGTATTGATGTATCTGAATGTGCAGTTGTACAGGTGAACCTCTATAAGTGGCAGCGGAAGCCGATGGTCGGGGAGAGGGGAGGATGGGAGGAGGTCTGGTTGTGGTAGTAGCGGCTGATGTTCTAGGTGTTGCTAGCGGCGGACCAAGGCCGGGGGGGGGGCGCAGATATTACTGTACCGGGCCCCAAGATTTCTGTTGCCGGCCCTGTGTACTGTACTACTATAATTATATACTGCTGGTCCCCAGTCCCCACAATAAAGCACACTGAGCACAGATATTTGCAGCACACTGAGCACAGATATGGAGCATTTTCAGGCAGAGAACGTAGATATATTCAGCACACTGAACACAGATATTTGCAGCACACTGAGCACAGATTACGGAGCTTTTCAAGGAGAGAACGCAGCCACGTCCTCTCCGTTCAATCTCCAATGCACGAGTGAAAATGGCGGCGACGCGCGGCTCTTTATATAGAATACGAATCTCGCGAGAATCTGACAGCGGGATGATGACGTTCGGGCGCGTTCGGTTTAACCGAGCAAGGCGGGAAGATCCGAGGCTGCCTCGGAACCATGTAAAATAGGTGAAGTTCGGTGGGGTTCGGATCTCGGAGAACCGAACCCGCTCATCTCTAATATATATATATATATATATATTTAGAGAGAGAGAGAGAGAAATTGTAAAGATAGATAGATAGATAGATAGATAGATAGATAGATAGATAGAAAGATAATGTAGAACTCTTTTCCTGTTTAGTATTTAAGGCAGGGGTGTCCAACCTTTCACCTTCCCTGGGCCACATTAGTAGATGAAAATTTGGTTTGGGCCGCACATAAAATAAAATAACAGTAACGATACCTGATCATCCAAAAAAAACATAGAAAACATAGTTAACATATTAAACTTACTTGGAAATGAAGTTAGTGAGATGTTTGACATTGTTTCTCAGCCACCAATGCACCCCCCCACACGCACACTGTAGTCCTCTTCCTCTCCTCCTCCTCTCCCTCCCCCCCCCTCCCTCCACACTGTACTTCTTCAAGGGCCCACAAATTTCTCCCGCTGGGCTGAGCTCCGTGCTGCTGTCACGTGTGCCACTATGCAGTAGAGGAGGGCTACACTGTGACTGACAGCGGACCCAAACCCCCCCCCTCCCGGACACATTGTACTGCAGTGGCACCTGACTTCATCCTCGTTACCCCCTCCCCCCGAACCAATCTGTACTGTGGAGTTTAGACACCGCCGGCCTCATTTTACTGCTGCAGCGCTGGACATCAAGTCCATCCCAGCAGTCAAGAAACCCCCCGGACACTGTATTGCGGCGTGGCGCTGGACTTCAGACCAGACCCTCCCTTCCCCCGACACTGTACAGCGGTTCAGACCTCCTCCCTCCCCCCCCCCCCGGGACACTGTACAGCGGCGCGGGCGGCGGCCACGGTCTTCAGATCCCGATTCCCCCCCCCCCGGACACTGTACAGCGGCGCGGCCACGGACTTCAGACACCCCCCCCCCCCCCCCCCCCCGGCTCACTTACGAGTTCTTGTAGAGCCAATTTCTCCGCTGGGCTCCTCTACTCTCGTGCTGCTCAATCACGTGTGCCGCTATGCAGCGGAGGAGGGCTACACTGTGACTGACAGCGGAGAGGGCGTGAGCTGGTGCTGGTCCCAGCGGCAGCAATCCAATCAGGATGTGCTGACAGCCTGCTGGGGCCGGTTCAGCTTCACATGTGGTGTCCGTACTCTGCAAAAAAAAAATGGATGGGGCGGGTGAAGCGCGCTGGCGTCACCGTTGTGACGTGCCCCGGCCGCAAGCGCCGGCAATGTAACTTGAAACTTTGGAATTTCTTAAAAAATAAAAAATTGCACTGGGCCGCATTACTAGCCGACCTGGGCCACATGCGGCCCGCGGGCCGCGGGTTGGACAAGCCTGATTTAAGGTATTTGAAACTACTATTATCATTTCTGACAAGAAGAAAATACAGCCAACATTACCATAGCATAAATAATATTTGTTCTGTCAGAAAAATAAGTACAACAAATGTTGCTGGTTATCCTTGTATAAAATCTGAAGTTCAACGAAGTGAATAAATGCTATTTTTTTATTTTTTTAAGAGTTACAGGCAGAGATTGTCAAAGCATGTGTTGTATTGCTATGTAGTTTTCTTCAGAATAATGGGCCTAATTCAGACCTGATAATAGCAGCAAATTTGTTAGCAGAGGGGCAAAACCATGGGGGTCATTCTGACCCATTTGCACGCAGCGGTACTTTGCTGTGGTGCAAATGGGTCATAACTGCGCATGCGCAGCACCCGCAATGCGCACGTGCGTTGTTGCCCGGGGCGGATACTCACCGTTTTCCGGGCATGGAGATCCAAACGCAGGCATGTCCAGGCGTTTGGAGGGTGGATATCTGACGTCAATCCCGGGACCTTCATCGCTGGATCCGTCACACAGGGTAAGTAAGTCTGACCCTGGTCTTGTTTTGCAGGAAACTTTTTAGCATAGCCTGGCTGCACAAGCAATCGCAGCCCTGCTATGCTAAATACACTCCCCCGTAGGCGGCGTCAAGTTGATCGCACGAGCAGCAAAAAGTTGCTACATGCGATCAACTCGGAATGAGGGCCCATGTGCACTGCAGGGGCGGCAGATATAACATGTGCAGAGAGAGTTAGATTTGGGTGGGGTCTGTTCAAACTGAAATCTAAATTGCAGTGTAAAAATAAAGCAGCCAGTATTTACCCTGCCCAGAGACAATATAGCCCACCCAAATCTAACTCTCTCTGCAAATGTTATATCTGCCCCTCCCCCCCTGCAGTGCACATGGTGGGTCATTCTGACCCGTTCGCACGCAGCGGTTGTTCGCTGCGGTGCGAACGGGTCAGAACTGCGCATGCGCGGCATGCGTATTGCGCACGCGCTTTGTTGCCCCGGCGACAGACGTCACCAGGCAACGGAGCGCCTAGCGAGAAGAAAGACGCAGCACTGGATGGACAGAAGATTGACAGCGGAGAGACGGTCCGGGGCAGATACTCACCGTTGGAGGACGTTTTCGGGGAGTGGGAAGAAGAACGCAGGCGTGTCTGGGCAAACGGAGGGCGGATGTCTGACGTCAGGACCAGGACCTTCATTGCTGGATCTGTTGCACTGGGTAAGTAGCTGTAAGGCTGGTCTTCTTTTGCAGGAACATTTTTAAGCATAGCAGGGCTGCACAAGCGATCGCAGCCCTGCTATGCTAAAATACACTCCCCCATAGGCGGGGATAAGTTGATCGCCGCAGCAGAAAAAAGTTGCTGGCTGCGATCAACTCGGAATGACCCCCATGGTTTTGCCCCTCTGCTAACAAATTTGCTGCTGTGATCATGTCTGAATTAGGCCCTATGTCTTGAAGGTCAGACATTTGTTTTGTACAGTCTGTTATTATCAATTGAGTTTTAAAAGTACTCAGATCCATAACATACAGCACAATGCAATAATTTGCTAACACTGACAAAAAAACTGAAAAATTAGAGAAAATATATGTATGAACTTAATTTTATTTTTTTTGCATGGCACACATCCAAGCCAGGATTAAAATATGTGTTCACTGGAACTCACTATTTGATCTCGGCTTTGTTTAGTAACTGAATATCACACCTTTACCATTCCCTTGCATCTGTCTAAAACTATTACCCCAATCACACCAAAATCCCATGTCTGACCCGGGATTTGGAACAAAGTTTAAATCCAGGTCAGACCTAGTACATACCCCTTTCTGACTGCGGCTTCAACCCTGGTTATTTTCAGGTCAGCTCCATTTACACTGCACATAAGTGCAGTAAGAAACTGGTCTGCTCATCACCTCCAAGCACCGGCAAGGTGTCTTTCCCTATGCTGTGAACTGGACCAATTCATACTGCTCTTAACCTGGGTCCTTCCTAGAACCAACCTTGCAAGTTACTTCGGTTGAATTTCCAGGTAAAGTTATTTTGTTGGAACCCTTTCACACCAAGCCATGACCCAGGTTAACCTGGCAATAAACGAGCAAGAAAACCTAGAGCAGATCTGAATTTTGCGCAATTTCCTGACAACCTGCTGCTATTAAAAAGGGAATACTCAGCCATTTTTAATCAATACCACTTTTCCACCAAACATCCAGGTCCAACTCAGATTTCCAGAAACTGTTCCAACCCAGGTCAGACCCTGGTCCGACACCATTTACACTGTACCTTGCACCCAGGTTATTCCCATTCAGCCCCATTTACACTAAACCCATGCCTGCCTGCATGTCACTCACAGTCACTTCCTTGAGTCGGACCTTTGCAAACTTAGCAATCAGCAGCTTTTAAGCATAACCTGGGTCAGATAACACGGGTTGTGTCATTTACAATGCAGTGGCTGTTTCAGTGAGTATCCATAACCCTCCCCCTAGTGCCTAACCCTTATCCTTACATCCTGTAGCCTAACCCTAATGTCAACATTCTGAGAATGTCGGGATTTCACATGTAAATATTTCAGATGTTGAAATTGTAAATATGTTGTCATTCTGAGGATGTTAACCTGTTGCCTATCAACATTTCTGCAATGTTGACATCATAACAGAAGACAATGTGGTATTGACATTATGATTGTTGACATTGTGAATGTCGACCTTTCTCTTACGTCCTAGAGGATGCTGGGGTCCACATTAGTACCATGGGGTAAAGACGGCTCCACCAGGAGGCATTGGCACTTTAAGAGTTTGAGAGTGTGGGCTGGCTCCTCCCTCTATGCCCCTTCTACCAGACTCAGTTTAGAAAATGTGCCCGGAGGAGCCGATCACAGCTAGGGATCTCCAGAGTTTCTCTAGTAAAGTTTAGTTTAGAGATTATTATTTTACAGGGAGTTTGCTGGCAACAGCCTCCCTGCATCGAGGGACCGAGGGGGGAGCAGTGTCCGCCCTGCGGGGTCTGAGCCACTTTCTCCACTGACAGGACACTGAGCTCCTGAGGGGACAGATCATTCCCCGCCACGGGATCGCTCACCCCAGCAGCATGCCACCACCCCCTTACAGAGCTGAAGATTTGTGGCGAGTGAGTCACCGACCCCCCCTAGCAAGCGGGGGGCTGGTGTGAAGATGGTGGCATAAGGGTAGTAGCGCAGTACTAACTGCGCTCCGGAGGCTCAGCGGTACATAGTGTGGTGCTGTGAGGGGTGCCCTGAGCCAGCGCCTACACCCTCCACTGGTCCCCGGATCTCAGCCAGCACAAATCCTCAGGCCAGTATAATCCTATGAAGAGCAAGAAGACAGCGCCATTTTGTGGGTGGAGCTTCTCCTCAGAGCAGAACCAGCAGTGTTCAGCGCCATTTTCCTGCTTGCACATCGCTGTCAGTGAAGAGCAAGTCCCACTACAGCAACTCCAGCTATCTATCACGGTACCAGGGGGTTGCAGAAGGGGGGGAGGCTGCAAAACGACTGTGTAACCTATTAAGGTGCACAGTCAGCGCTGATAGGGGGTCTTCCTTTATATTAAAAGTGCTGTGTGTGGGTTGGCTCCAATCTCTGTGTCTCTCTTGCCATTCTTGGGGGTGAAACTCTGTCTGCCCTCCCCTGTGTGTGTGGAGTGTCTGTGGTCTCCATTAAGCAATGTCCGGGGACTCTGTGTCATATGCTGCAGAGGATATGACCGCTCATGATGATCCCATTCCATGTAATCAGGATTGCACTGGTTTAGCACAGATTCCAGCAAGGGAGCCTGAGTGGTTATCCTCTATCAAATCTATGATTTCACAGATTTCAAATAGGGTTGCACAAAATGAATCTGCAGCTCAGGCTTTACAGAACTCTATGGCAGTCTGACCCAGTACTGGTACATCAAGACTCCCCGCTGTATATTTACATAAACGTGCTCCTGCTCAGATCATGCAGGATGCTACCGATACCGATTTTGATACTGCAGATGGTGACGGGGATGTGTTGCGGGGGGCTGCATCTCTTGCAAAAGGGGTGCAGTTGATAATAGAGGCTATTAGGGATGTGTTGAATATTGTTGGTACAACACCCGAGCAGGTTGAGGAGGCTTACTTCACTGAAAATAAGAAAGCCTCGCTAACCTTCCCTGCGTCAAAGGAAATAAATGTTATATTTGAAAAAGCTTGGGAAAACCCGGATAAAAAATTCCAGATACCTAAAAGAGTTCTGGTAGCGTTTCATTTCCCGGCAGAGGACAGGAAAAAGTGGGAAAACCCGCCTATTGTTGACGCGTCAGTAACCAGACTCTCAAAAAAGGTGGTTTTACCTGTTCCAGGATCTACCACCTTGAAAGAGCTGGCTGATCGTAAAATTGATAATACAGATGGGTCCATGTTTATCTTGACCTTTAATAGGATTAACTGAGACTGGGCAGTTGGACTTAATCTCCTGCTGTAATGACTTAAACCCCTACTGTATTGTTCTCTGTATTGTATTGCAGCTGAGAACAATAGATGAAGGGTTTATGTTAATAAACCATGTTTTGCCTAGGCGTAGCTAACTAGCCAAGATAACCGTGGACCCATCTGTATGCTCAAATCCATGTACACAGCTTCTGGGGTGATCCTACATCCCACTATTGCCAGTGCTTGTATTGCCAAAGCTATACAAAGTTGTCAGGCACGTTACTTGAGGACTCGGATACTATGGAGAAATGTGATGTTGAATTGTTTTTACATAACATTCAGTATTCGACAGGATTTCTGGTAGAATCCAGGAAAGACCTGGGTTCCATGGCTGCTGGGATTTCCTCCATGTCGGTATCAGCTTGTCGAGGACTGTGGTAGCGCCAGTGGTCTGCCGACGCGGAATCCAGGAGAAGTTTGGAGACCCTACACTACACAGGTCAGGCTCTCTTTGGGGAAGTGTTAGATGCGTGGATCTCCATGGCTACGGCTGGTAAGTCACCCTTTCTTCCCTCAGCTACACCTACTCTGAAGAAACCCTTTTCTTCAGTTACATCACAGCCCTTTCGGTCTAACAAGCCCAGAAAGGCCATGCCGTCCAACACCTTCTTTCGGGGAGGTCGGCCCAAGTACATGAAAACTGCGGCTTCAGGTTCCCAGGAACAGAAACCTGCTTCAGGTACACCAAAGTCCTCAGCATGACGGTGGACTGCACGACCCAGAGGTGGGGCCGGTGGGAGCGAGACTTTGACATTTCAGTCATGTCTGGGTGTCCTCTGGCCTGGACTCCTGGGTGCAAGCGATTGTGTCCCAGGGGTAAAGGCTGGAATTTCAAAATCTCCCTCCTCACCGATTTTTAAGATCAGGCTTGCCAGCTCCGCTGGCAGACAGGACTGTCCTGCAAGAAGCCATCCAGAAGTTGGTGGAGGCACAGGTTATTGTACCAGTACCTCCTCATATGCAAAACAAAGGTTACTATTCGAAGCTTTTCATGGTACCGAAATCAGATGGTTCGGTCAGGCCCATTTTGAACTTAAAATCACTAAACCCCTTTCTGAGGGAGTTCAAGTTCAAAATGGAGTCTCTAAGGGCCGTGATATCAGGTCTGGAGGAGGGGAAATTCCTAGTATCCCTGGATATCAAGGATGCATACCTCCACATTCCGATTTGGCTGCCGCATCAATCTTATCTTTTATTCGCATTGTTGGACTGTCACTTTCAGTTCCATGCACTCCCATTCGGGCTCTCCACAGCACCGAGGGTATTCACCAAGGTGATGGCAGAAATGATGATTCTCCTCCGCAGACAGGGGGTGAACATAATTCCGTATCTGGATGATCTGCTGATAAAGGCATCGTCCAAGGAGAAGCTGTTATGGTCCATAATGCTCCCGACCCAGCTTCTCAGCGAACATGGCTGGATCCTGAATCTTCCAAAATCACAATTGGAACCAACCAGGAGGTTGTCCTTTCTGGGAATGATCCTCGACACGGAGGTCCAGAGGGTGTTTCTCCAAGAGGAAAAGGTGTTGGTGATTCAAACGATGGTCCGAGATGTCTTGAAGCCAGCCCGGGTGTCAGTTCATCAGTGCATTCGCCTTCTGGGGAAGATGGTGGCCTGCAGTATGGGAGGTTTCACGCTCGGTCCTTCCAACTGGATCAACTGGATCTCCTGGACAAGTGGTCGGGATCCCATCTACACATGCACCAGAGAATACGCCTGTCGCCAAAGGCCAGGATTTCACTCATCTGGTGGCTGCAATTACCTCACCTTCTGGAGGGCCGCAGGTTCGGGATTCGGGACTGGATCCTTCTAACCACGGATGCAAGTCTCCGGGGCTGGGGTGCAGTCATTCAAGGGGAAACTTTCCAAGGAAGGTGGTCAAGTCTGTAAGCCAGCCTGCCGATAAACATTCTGGAACTAAGAGCCGTCTACAATGGTCTTCTCCAAGCGGCCCATCTTCTGAGAAATCGGGCCATTCAAGTGCAGTCGGGCAATGTGACAACGGTGTCTTACATAAACCCACAGAGTGGAACGAAGAACAGAGCTGCAATGGCAGAGGTAACAAGAATCATCTTCTGGGCAGAAAAGCACGCATTGGCGCTGTCAGCAATCTTCATTCCTGGAGTAGACAACTGGGAAGTGGACTTCCTCAGCAGACAGGGGAATGGAGCCTCCATCCAGAGGTGTTCAAGGAAGTAACAAATCTTTGGGACCTACCCCAGATAGACATGATGGCCTCTCATCTCAACAAGAAACTTCAGCTGTATTGTTCCAGGTTGAGGGACTCGCAAGCAGTGGCGGTGGACGTCCTAGTGACTCCGTGGGTGTTCTAGTCGGGGTACGTGTTTCCTCCACTTCCACTCATCCCAAGATTTCTAAAGCTCATAAGGAGAACAAGGGTTCAAGCGATCCTCATTGCTCCGGACTGGCCAAGAAGGGCTTGGTACGCAAATATTCTGGATCTACTGCAAGAAGAGCCGAGGCCTCTTCCTCTTTGGGAGGACCTGCTGCAGCAGGGGCCGTTTGCCTATCAAGACTTACCACGGCTACGTTGACGGCATGGAGACTGAACGCCAGATTCTAGCTCGAAAGGGCATTCTGAACAAGATTATTCCTACCCTGATACAGGCTAGGAAAGGAGAAACGTCTAAACATTACCATAGAATTTGGAAAAAATATGCATCTTGGTGTGAGTCCAAGAAATTTCCTGCGGTGGAGTTTGAACTGGGATAATTTCTCCTCTCCCTACAAGCTGGTGTGGATGTGGGCCTGATGTTGGGATCTGTGAAGGTCCAGATTTTGGTCCTATCCATTTTCTTCCAAACACATTTGGCTACCCTCCCTGAGGTTCAGACCTTTTTGAAGGAAGTTCTGCACATTCAACCTCCCTTTGTACCTCCTGCGGCGTCATGGGACCTTAACATGGTGTTGCCGTTCCTCCAATCAGACTGGTTCGAGCCTCTACAGGAGGTTGATGTCAAGTTTCTTACGTGGAAGGCTGTCGCGTTGTTGGCTTCTGCTAGACGTGTGTCGGAGTTGGGGGCTTTGTCCTGTAAAAGCCCATACTTGATCTTCCATGAAGACAGAGCTGAGCTCCAGACATGTCATCAGTTTCTTCCAAAGGTTGTGTCGGCATTTCATATCAACCAACCAATTGAGGTGCCAGTGGCTACTGACTTCTCAATTTCATCAAAGTCCTTGGATGTTGTAAGGGCTCTGAAAATCTATGTGAAGAGGACTGCTCGTCACAGGAAATGGGACTCTCTGTTTGTCCTGTATGATCCCAAGAAAATTGGGTGTCCTGCTTCTAAGCAGACGATCTCTCGCTGGATCAGGTTTACTATCCAGCATGCATGTTCTACGGCAGGCTTGCCGTGTCCTACGTCTGTCAAGGCCCACTCTACGTGTAAGGTGGGGTCTTCCTGGGCAGCTGCTCGGGGTGTCTCGGTGTTACAACTTTTCCGAGCTGCAACTTGGTCTGGGTGAAACACGTTTGCAAAGTTACACTTGTACAAAGAGTACCAGAAACAGCGCTGAGAAATCAGTAAATCTATGCAGATAGGTGGAAAGGATCAATCAAAATTTAATGAGCAAAAATATATATTGAGTATCTATTTGGCCAGTTTAAAATAATTTGTGCACATAGAGAACATGATCAAAACAATTTAAAACATATCTGGCTGCAAAGCCAATAGGATCTGATGTGGGGCATAGATTATTTCCTTGTCCAGTGGTTGGTGGACCTCAATTTTCCTAAGCCACAGAATAGTGTAAGTCTCTCCACAAATAATTACCAATCCTGGAGGTATCAATGCAGGATTCTCTGATGGTGTCTCAGCAGATGGAAATTTCAGCACACCAATTGGGGAAATTAAGTCCTCCAAATAGCAGTAGGATGGTAGTAGGAAAGCGTCTCAGGTTTGCTAAGAGGTCCACCGTCCAAATGTCCTGGATGATAATGTCCCAAGATCCAGCAGGTAGGTCCTTACGCGTTTTACTGTCTTAAAGGGGCAGCTTCCCTACTACCATTGGCCTACTATCCTATTGGCTTTGCAGCCAGACATGTTTTAAATTGTTTTGATCATGTTCTCTATGTGCACAAATTATTTTAAACTGGCCAAATAGATACTCAATATATATTTTTGCTTATTAAATTTTGATTGATCCTTTCCACCTGTCTGTATAGATTTACTGATTTCTCAGCGCTGTTTCTGGTACTCTTTGTACAAGTGTGTTTTTGTTTAATTTGGAGTTACTGTCCAATTTGCACAGCTGCTTAGGGGAACCGGCACTGTCAAGCGCGAGGTACACCCACTCCCTTGAGAGGTTTCCACGTTTGCAAAGTTGTACAAGTTTGATACTTTGGACTCTGATGATCTGAAGTTAAGTCAATCAGTTTTGCAGGAGCCTCCACGCTCTCCCTTCCGTTCTGGGAGCTTTGTTACATACCCTTGGTACTAATGTAGTCCCCTGCATCCTCTAGGATGTAAGAGAAAATAGAATTTTGGTTACCTACTGGTAAATCCTTTTCTCATAGTCCGTAGAGGATTTTGTTTTCCTGAAATTGTTATATGGTTCAGTATAACTTTGTTTTTAGTTAAGTACTGCATTGTTACTTGGTAAGTAATGTTTTCAGCGGTTGCTGAGTTTTCAGGCTAAGTTAACCTGATGTGCCTTGTATGTGTGAGCTGGTATGAATCTCACCACTATCTGTGTTAAATCCTTCTCTCGAAGATGTCCGTCTCCTCGGGCACAGTTTCTAGACTGAGTCTGGTAGGAGGGGCATAGAGGGAGGAGCCAGTCCACACTCTCAAACTCTTAAAGTGCCAATGACTCCTGGTGGACCCGTCTATACCCCATGGTACTAATGTGGACCCCAGAATCCTCTATGGACTATGAGAAAAGGATTTACCGGTAGGTAACCAAAATCCTCTTTTTTACTGTATCCCTTTGAAATCAGAGTTGTGCCTCATAGTATTAATTTATCGGCTCAAAATAAGTTATTTTTTTTATAAACTATTCTGATTTTTGTGATATTGGCGAGGAATGAGGCATTGTTGCATGATGACTTGGAGTGGCTACTTACACAGAGAGCTATAACATTTTTGTGCCCTTTGCCAGAAAGAGAATTGGTGCCCCACAACACTTAAGATAGGGATATAGGGCACGTGTAAAAAACACAGGATTAATAGGAGTCACAGATATTATTTTTTTATACATGCTACATATTATCCCTATACCTTCATTAAGGACATTGCCAATCATATTTATGAAAATTATTTTCAAATAAATAATGTGAAAAAGGGTGTTTTCACACCACTTTCACATTATTTTATTATCACCTGAATGTATTAAATGGAAATGTGATATGCAATTGTGTAAAAATACCAAGGAGGGAGGGGAGAATTGAACCCTGGGGGTATATTTACTAAGCTCCCGATTTTGACCGATTTTGAGTTTTTTCTTCAAAGTGTCATCTCGGGAATTTACTAAACTAAAATCTCGGCAGTGATGAGGGCATTCGTATTTTTTTTGAAGGCAAAGAAAAAAATACGAATGAATACACCATCGGTCAAACACGCCTGTTATTTTATACAACTCGGTAATTTACTAAAAATTTGTATTCACAATCACTGCCGGCAATAGCCTAACACTGCCATGAAAAAGTACAAATCGTAAAAAAAAGCAGTTTTCAAATAGACCTGCTTTTTTTTACCGTATTCTGATAGGCATGCGCGGATCAGTGAGATTCGTGCATGTTTATCAGAGGGAAGGGGTGTGAAAGAGTTAAAAATCAGAAGAAAAAAATTGCGTGGGGGTCCCCCCTCCTAAGAATAAGTAGCGTTGGGCTCTTTGAGCCGGTCCTGGTTGTAAAAATATGGGGGGAAAAATGACTGGGCTTCCCCTATATTTAAACAACCAGCACCAGGCTCTGTGCCTGGTCCTGGTGCAAAAAATATGGTGGACAAAAAATGTAGGGGTCCCCCGTATTTTTAACACCAGCACCGGGCTTCACTAGTCAGAGAGATAATGCCACAGCCGGGGGGACACTTTTATATTGGTCCCTGCGGCCCTGGCATTAAATCCCCAACTAGTCACCCCTGACCGGGGTACCCTGAAGGAGTGGGGACCCCTTAAATCAAGGGGTTCCCCGCTCCAGCCACCCAAGGACCAGGGGTGAAGCCCAGGGCTGTCCCCCCATCCGTGGGCGGTGGATGGGAGGCTGATAGCCTTTTGTGTAAAAAAGAATATTGTTTTTTGTAGCAGAACTACAAGTCCCAGCAAGCCTCCCCCACAAGCTGGTACTTGGAGAACCACAAGTACCAGCATGCAGGGGGAAAATGGGCCCACTGGTACCTGTAGTTCTACTACAAAAAAAATACCCAAATAGAAACAGAACACAGACACCGTGACAGTAAAAGTTTAATGAACATACATGCACGCTTACATACATACGTACTTACCTATGTTGACACGAAGCACTCGGTACTCTTGTCCAGTAGAATCCATGGGTACCTGTGAATAAAATTATACCTTACAAAGAATCCGGGGTAGATCGGTCCTCTTCTTACAAGTTATAATCCACGTACTTGGTAAAATAAAAAAATGAAATACCCAGTCCACGCACTGAAAGGGGTCCCATGTTTACACATGGAACCCCTTTCCCCGAATGTCAGGACCCCCATGACTCCTGTCAAAGACTGTCGCTTCAGCCAATCAGGGAGCGACACGTCATGGCACTCTCCTGATTGGCTGTGCGCTCCTGCACTGTCAGTCAGGCGGTGCACTGTGGATACAATGCCGCGAGGTTAAGTGGGGTCACTCTTGTGGTTGGCCCCACTTAACCTCGCAGTCTACAGCAGACTGCAAAGTTCCCACCATTGAATATAATGTAGCGCCGCTGCGCTACATTGTATCCACAGTGCGCCACCTGACTGACAGTGCAGGAGCGCACAGCCAATCAGGAGAGTGCCATGACGTGGCGCTCCCTGATTGGCTGAAGGGACCCTCTTTTGACATTCGGGGAAATGGGTTCCATGTGTAAACATGGGACCCCTTTCAGTGCGTGGACTGGGTATTTCATTTTTTTATTTTACCAAGTGTGTGGATTATAACTTTTAAGAAGAGGACCGATCTACCCCGGATTCTTTGTAAGGTATAATTTTATTCACAGGTACCCCTGGATTCTACTGGACAAGAGGACCGAGTGCTTCGTGTCAACATCGGTAAGTATGTATGTACTGTATGTAAGCGTGCATGTATGTTCATTAAACTTTTACTGTCATGGTGTCTGTGTTCTGTTTTTATTTGGGTATTTTTTTTGTAGTAGAACGACAGGTACCAGCGGGCCCATTTCCCCCCCCCGCATGCTGGTACTTGTGGTTCTCCAAGTACCAGCTTGCGGGGGAGGCTTGCTGGGACTTGTAGTTCTGTTACAAAAAACAATATTCTTTTTTACACAAAAGGCTATCAGCCTCCCATCCACCGCCCATGGATGGGGGGACAGCCTCGGGCTTCACCCCTGGCCCTTGGGAGGCTGGAGGGGGGACCCCTTGATTTAAGGGGTCCCCACTCCTCCAGAGTACCTCAGCCAGGGGTGACTAGTTGGAAATTTAATGCCAGGGCCACAGGGACTAATATAAAAGTGTCCCCCGGCTGTGGCATTATCTTTCTGACTAGTGGAGCCTGGTGCTGGTGTTAATAATACAAGGGACCCCTACTTTTTTGCCCCCCGTATTTTTTGCACCAGGACCAGGCACAGAGCCCGGTGCTGGTTGTTTAAATATAGGGGAACCCCAGTCATTTTTTCCCCTGTATTTTTATAACCAGGACCGGCTCAAAGAGCCCGAGGCTGGTTATGCTTAGGAAGGGGGACCCCACACAGATTTTTTGGGGGATTTTTAACTCTTTCTTCACTTCTCAGAATATACACAATGAAGCCCTGCATGGATCTCACAGATCCAGCCGGGATTCATTGTGTTAAGTCCGGCAGTGTTTTACTAATCACTCCCGTAAAACACTGCCAGACATTACGAATGACATTGGCATCGGAAAAAACGAAAATGCAGAATACGACAGCTTAGTAAATGAGTCGTAAGAAAACCCAAAAAGTTGCAAATTCACCCTACCAATGTCATTCGTGTTTAATCTCCCACCAAATCCCGACAATTACGAATCTTAGTAAATATACCCCCTGGTGTCAGAGAAGTACATTTTCTTTTATTGTCCACATCAATAGAAAAATTGAATACAAGGATTCAGCAAGAGCTGATAGAGGTTGTGGATGCAAAATCTATTCATTTAGCTTCAGGTGACCATTAGTTTTACTTGACTGATTTTTTTTTGTTTAGTCTTCCTACATGATACCTGGGCCAGTATTTACTAAAAATCCGAGTTTGGCCGATTTGTGCTTTTTTTTCTAAGTCCCAATCCGGGAATTCACTAAGCACCAATCTCGGCAGTGTTTGGACTATTCGTAATGGTTTGAATGACAACGTTCCGAAATACGAATGAATAGACCATCGGTCAAACGCGGCTGTTATTTCATACAATAAGGGAATTCACTATTCATTCGTATTTGGGTGTTAGTCTCTGAGTGCTCAAATGCGGTCGTATTTTTTTTGCGATTCGTTAAAAAAAGCAGCAAAAAATAGACCTGCTTTTTTCAGGCGTGTTTACATGTGTTGCAAATAAAAAATCTCTCACACCTGAATTAGGATGTCTATAAAGGGATGTTAGGCCCATTTCAATACACCTACACTCAGAAATGGCAGCAGGACTGTGGGCCAGTGATCTTTTGTGTGGTGTGGGATTCCTCAGACTCAGACATCAGCCTGTAAGTACCCAGGGCCAAGAAACTAAACATGGTCAGCAGGTTGTACAGGTACCGCGGAGGCTGCGCAGGCCTCGTTTTTTTAGGGGGCATTTAAACTTGAATGCATTGTCCGATGATAAGGTCATACAGATGTTCCGTCTAAATCGTAACAACATTTTCCGTCTGTATGACCTTGTCAAACTGGGCCTAGACCCTGAGACAGCACGCTCTCGCTCTGTCTCAGGCCTGCACAAACTCCTGGCTGTGTTGCACTTTCTGGCTACTGGCAGCTTTCAGGCTGTGTCTGGGGATGTCATAGGAATCTCACAGCCCTCATTTTCGAGAATCTTAACACAGGTGATGTATACCTAACTACCCACTCTGTTTTTGCTTGGTTTTAATTACTCGGTGGCCAGTTCTGTGCTAAAATCTCATGTATAATTTTCTTTCAAATATGCACACAGGTGTTGACTGTTTTGCAGCCCCACATCGATGCCTCAATCTGCTTCCCTACCCAGGAGTCTCAGTGGCATGCCGTCAGGGTAGATTTCTATGAGCTGGCTGGCATGTCCAATGTGCTTGGAGCCATAGATTGCACACACATTGAGCTGAGACCACCTAGGGGCAGGCAGCACATATATACAAATAGACATCTAGAGTACTCGACAAATGTGCAGGTGGTTTGAGATGCAAATCTCAAAATAATGAGTGTTGTTGCTGGTTACCCTGGGGGCTGCCATGACTCCTTCATCCTCAGTCAGTCATCCCTCTTTGATAAGATTGAGGGCGGACAAATGCCAGATGGATGGCTGCTGGGTATGTAATTTGATATGTGTAGGCCTGTGTATAGTTTGTCCAAATACAGGGGCAGATGTATTGACCTGTAGAAGGCATAAGCAAGTGAGAAACCAGTGATATGTGCAAGGTGATAAAGGCAATAGCCAATCAGCTCCAATATGTAAATGATTATTTAGGTACATATTGTCCGCTGCCTTTATTACCTTGCACATATCACTGGTTTATCACTTCCTTATGCCTTCTACAGGTTAATACATCTGCCCCACAGTGTGTTAATTATGTGTTGCTGTATCTTAACATGAATCACGTTACTATATCTGTCTTTTAGGTGATGGAGCATATGGCTGTTTCTCTTGGCTTCTAACTCCATTGTCCCGACCTGATACCCCTGCTGAACACAATTACAATCATGCACATAAGTCCACGCGGAATGTGATAGAAAGATGTTTTGGTGTGCTGAAATCTAGGTTTCGGTGTCTGGATAAGTCTGGTGGCCTTTTGTTGTATAGTCCCTAGAAGGTGACTCAAATTGTGTTCTGCTGCTGCTTTCTTCATAACATGTGTTTGCAACAACGTCTGCCACATGTTGAGGAGGAGGAGGATGAAGAAAGCAGCCAGCAAGCAGAGGAATTAGAGACATCTGGTGATACTTGGAGTACAGATGTAGGGAGGCAGGTTACGCAAGAGCTCATCACTCGCTATTTCTAAGGTAAGTTTGGTTTGCTTATTTCATTTGTTGTGTAATCATAAATAGATGTTTGGCCATTTTTATTGCCAAAACCATTACTCAGAATGTGTCTGTCTCCTTGACACATACAAACATACCCTCGCTTTATGCAAAACAAATGTCGCATGTTTATTGTGTGTATTTTAAAACTCAAAACAACAGATTATGAGTGGCATGCATTAAGTCTGGATAAGTGATCGTAAACTTGCAGTGCTAATTTATTACAAGCACACATAATCCATTTAGTATTTTACTTTATCATTGTGTGTAACGTCCTAATGCACAGGTTCACAAACTCGGCCCTCAGGACCCCACACAGTGCATGTTTTTCACGTAACCCAGTAGAAGCACAGGTGTATGAATTACTCACAGACATATGTTAAAACGTTCACAGGTGGAGCTAATTATGTCACTTGTGATTCTGTGAGTAGACCTGCAAAACATGCACTGTGTGGGGTCCTGAGGGCCGAGTTTGAGAACCTGTGTTCCAAAACAACACTCCTCAACATATAATATGTTAGCCTTGAGGAATACATGTGTCCCTATGTGTGATGCTCCATCATATTTAAGGGACACAAACTTACTGTCATCGAAAATAATTTATTTCCTAATGTTTGCTGCAGTAAACTTGCTGATTTGTAAGTAAATACACAGTATGCCACATATATACATTATTATACACATTCTTTGTTTTTTTGTTAGAAAGTTCTTATTTGTTGGTTTCTGCATTCTTACTAATTTTTAACACACACAAACATGTCCCAACAATAATGACATTCATTTTGTCAATGTTTTTTTTTAAAATTCAATGCCAACATATTAAAAGCTTTTTACGCAACTCAATTGTGTTATTCTTGTAATGTTGTATAGAGAAGAAAGGTAAACTAGTTAACAATAACATTGTAATTTGGATTGTCTGCAGGATATGAGAATGATTGGAATCTAGAAAGAGTAATGATTAGAAAAAAATCAAGTGGTCTGGTTACTTCCTGCTAACATGTATGTGGCTGCCTGGCAATGATTGTGTGTGCAGGAGAGGAGAATGATTGGAATCTAGATAGAGTAATGATTAGAAAAAAAATCAAGTAGTCTGGTTACTTCCTGCTAACATGTATGTGCGGCTCCATAAACATTTCCCTCCTCCAATACAAAAAAAGATGGTAAAGAATAAATGTGCGTACAAATTTTATGTTGTTGTTTGTACCACTTATAATTAATGATGTTGTAGAAATTGTCAAGGAGCTAAGTGTTATATATATATTTTGCCAAACATACACTTACTAACTATTTAGAGTTACTTATCAGAAATGTCTAATTTGTAATTTTTTCAAGTTTTTTTGGGTGGCTGCTTGTCCTGCCCTTTGTCTTTAGCACTGTCATGTTGTTGTGCTCTGGTGGAGCGTCTTGGTGGTGATGAGACAGGCATGATATTTGGAGTAGTCGTACCAGAACTGCTGCTTGTTTGCTGTTGGTGCATGGATCTGAGTGTTTCATTCAGGTTAGTGAGGGTGGCATTGAGTTCACGTGTAGCAACACTTTGATTGTCTACAATTCGGAATAAACTTTCATTAATCTTTTGATTGTTTTGAAAAATGTTCCTATAACTTTGCTGTTGTTTGTGCTGTTCTTCCATTAGTCTGTGCTGTTCTTCCATTATGCGCTGTAAGTTGCCCATGACCTGTGTAATGTCTGTACGCATGAGTTCCATGGTATTGCCAATTCTGGTTGTTTGTTAATTTTGTCTACTCATATTTCTTGATATTCTTCTGAGGTGACATGGTAGGCTTGCAAACATTTGTGTCTGCCTACGCAGGCAATCTTCATTAGTGTCCTGCTGTCTAGCCAAAATGGTCCAAAACACCTGATGAGGCCCTTGTGTTACTGGTGTTGTTGGGCTGTGTTGTGGTGGTGGTGTGCTTTGCTGTGGTGGTGTACTCACAGGTGCTGGGGGGCTTATTCCTTGGCTTAATGGCTGCATTTCTAAGATGATTGTCTCCTCCATGTCACTGTGTTGCTGTTGTTGCGGAGGGATGCTGTTACCAGGACTACAAGCTGAAATGTTAAACAAATCTCCGTTAGCTATCCATATGTTTGAGAAATGTAAACAAATCACTACACATGGAACACATGTCATTCACTTTTGCTTTCAAATATTCTGCCTAGCAACATCATTACTCATAACTTAAATACATACATATGCCTATTTGTGGCAAATGTGTCTGATTACTTAATTGTGAAAGCAAACACTTTAGTTTTATTGTAGCTCAGACATACTCCATCATAAAAACACATTGGAATCCATAATGTGTTACCTTAAAGCTTTGATAAAACAAACATAGTAATGTTTTTATATGTATTTGCCAATGTTAGCTCAAACACACATGTGAAATTTGGAAAAACAACCTTACTTTTTTCTAAAAATAAACATGATTTTTTTGTTGCAGCATCTTACACACAATGTGATACTGTATGGCTCAAGTGGACATACATATCTTTACTGGATGTGGACAAGGCCATTTTGCTTGGATTCCATTTCAGGTTTGACTTACTGCGGTAAGTATCTAAGTTTTTGATGTGTTTTGACTTAATGCGGTTAAGAAAAAGTTTGATTACATTCTGAAATTGTTTACATTTATTTCAGTTTGATACTCACAATCAAGATGAGGGGAGTGTGGATGACGTCTTAGAGGTGTGTCCAAAATTTGGAGTGGGGGGACAGAACATACTGTCGATAATCTTCGTGGCGGGGTAGCCTGCTGTGGTTGGCCCTGGACATCAGACCTTGCTTTCTTTTCGGCCACAGGTTTTTTGTGGTGATGTCTTACAGAAGTCCCACTTCTGCTGCTCCATACTTCTTTTGATGGACCTATTAATGAAAGTGCAATTTTGTTATGGCCATTCCTTTACAAACATACCCTATACTACAATGGACACTTTACCTGCTTCCGCAGCGTCATCATCATCAGATGTGATAGGAGTTACTGGACGACGAGTAGTACTGCTTTTTTCAAACACAGTTTAAAAAAAAAATTATTCATGCTATTGTTGATACATCCACCCATTATGCTTATAAACATTTATTCTTTAAGAAATGCTTGCTTTATTTTTAATAAAAACATAAGGACCGGAAACAAAAAATACAATACATAAAACAATAAACATTGTCCAATAGACATATGCACTATGGAAAAATCAACACAGGAAAACATGTACAGGACACTGACATAGGCCACAAGTAAAAAAACAAACATTAACAACCAAAAACACACACATCTTCATGTTGTATTGAAAGGGAAAATATTACAGATGCAATATGTAAATTGCTCTGTGATGTGCCACTCCAAACACACATTACCACTATATGAGCCAAACCAAAATGTAAAAATATTTTAAAAATTACACTGCAGTGTGGTGTCACGGTACAAATACAAACTAAAAATTATCAAAGAAATAGTGGTATTTTATAAAAAAATATTACATTATGTAATAATGACATTACACATGTAAGTGGTTTCCAAACCACTTTCCACTACTCCAGCCTCTAACATGACAATCACAGTTTTTGAAACATTGCACATGGATCACATAAATATAAAACATAGTCACAATTATAAAAAAAAAGGTCCAAAAGGAAAACATTATTGCAGGACAATTCAGTGACACACCAACTGCAAACTACACATGCAAAATATCTTTGATAAAAACACATGACATACAATAAAGTAAGATGTTACATTGGCTTTTGTATAAAACATTAACCAATACAATGTATTTGCTGACACACACTTGAAGATGGGAGTAATATGCAAAGTGACATGACACACATTTAAAAAAAAAATAAAAAAAATAAGGTCATAGAATGTTAATGCAAATACGCATGCTCACCATTCTTCCTGGGCCTATCTGAATCCCAGACATGGGTTGCAGAGACTACTTCAGGAGGTATGACACTCCGCATGGGCTCCTCATACTCCAGATATCTTGCAATATAGGGCTGCCCACCACCGGTTTTTCGAGCTGACTTCGCCTCCTTGGCCATTTTGGACTTGACACTTCGCTTTATGTCATAGTACCGTTTGCGGCACGTGTCCTCCGTCCGCTTGACCACCCCCTCACTATTGACAGCAGCAACAACTTTCACCCACAACACCGTCTTCCTCCGTGTTGGCACCTTGGCGGACTCAGGCCCAAATAGCTGCCTCTGATACTTCATCAGCTCACGCACCAATGCCACATTTTCAGCAAAACTAAACTTTACATTCCACCCAGTCTTAGTAGTGGTGCGTGGCTGCGGAGCACTCTGACTGTCACTATCACTTGAGGCTTCTGCAGCAACCTCACCCACCTCCTACACCTCACTAACCTCACTAACACTCACCTCCTCCACCTGACCGACCTCCTCCCCCTCACTCACACCCTCCACCTCAGCCACCTCTGAGTCACACATAATTGTGTGTCTAAACAGTTAACACAGAAAAAAAATAGACAAACAACACACTCCTCCACTACCACTACACAACTCACACACACACACACACACACACACACACACACACACACACACACACTGACAAGGGACTATAAAGAAAAATAACTTGGATTAAAAATGAGACAAAACCACAAAATGCAAGACTACAAGAATGACAAGACGACTTTCAAACACAATACCACACTCAGAAATCGCTACCAACACTCCTCACCAAACCACAAATTCACCTACCTCCACAGCACAACCTCCCTCCTCCTCACCACTAACTAAACCCACGAGGTGCGGATGGTTTGGGGCGTATTTATATGGTTGCGCACAGACACTCCTACCATCTGAAACACAACCAATCACGAATGGGGAAGAAAAACTAAACTAAAAGTGAAAATGCGGCCGCGTGAAAAAAAAACCCTGCCGCGTTCAACTTGGAAAAAAAACCAGAAAAACAAACAAAATCACAAACGCAAACGACTATGACGGCCGTAAATGTGCCAAAAAAAAATGACTGGCATCGACATCGGAAAACACGAAAACCATAAAGTCGACTGCTTCGTAACTTTGTGTATATGGATTCAAAAAGTTGCATGAAAATGCACCCGATACAAAACGAGTTTAAACACTACACAAACCGACTCAAACACGAATATTAGTAAATTTTGCCCCTGGTTTGTAAGACTGACACTGTCTACATGGTGGAAATGTCATCTCTTGTATTGTCATGGCTCATTTCCAACTTCCAAAGTTGCTTACCCATTGTTCGAACAATTACACAAGTGCATTTTAATTACCAACATAGGTACAGTACATAATTGTAAAAAATCCAACTGGTTACTATAATTGTGAACTTTTAGCACCAATGTTAGTAAACAACATCCATTTAACTAAAATCTTAAGTTATTAAGCTCAAAGCTCCACTTCGCAAAATTAGTTTTTTTTTAATTTGCCTTAATGACATACAGTACATCTAAGTGTGTTTTCCTTAGTTTTAAACAATTTTTATACTAGAATGAATGAAACTGTATGTTTTGGCAAATACCAATACATTGAATGCAGTAATGAAAAAAACAGGGATGAAAGAAAAAGGATTGTTTTTTGGTATGAAATCAAGACTGTCAAGGGTTGTAACAGTAAAAGCCGATTGCCATGCAGTAATAACATGTTTGTAAAGAAATGAGGTCAAGACCTCAGTTGAGTATTTAGACTAGAAAATATTAAAGTGCGGCACTGTAGAACGGAAGAGCTGGTTAGTGGGAAACAGTTTTTAAATCATGCTGGTCAGCCTTGCAAAATGAGAAAATCCATTTTATAAATGTGTTAATCGTGGAATAAATGCAGCAAGCAAATATAGGTCTCTTTGATTTAACATTAAGTGGGTAAATTCATCAAACAGCTGTAAATTTTTCGACTAAAAATTTTTGGATTTTTTTGCGATTATTTGTGGGCAATTCAATTAATGCCCGTTTTTTGGTGGGAATTTTTTTTCTGTGACTAATTGAATTCCCACCTATGTCTATGAGAATTTGTAATTGATAATAGAACCAAATATTATTGACAAATTAAATAGTAATTGTTAATGCACCTTTTACACTATAATACTAATAGTATACATAAAACTAACACAATACTTTAGCAGGGCTCAGAGGGAACATGTGCCAAGTGAAACTGTATACACTAGAAAAGAGGCGTCTAAGAGGAGACATTATCAATATCTTAAAATATATAAAGGGAAATTACAAAGAATTATCAGAGGAATTGTTTATTAAAAGAACTCTGTATTAGACGCGAGGTCACTCGTTGAGGCTAGAGGAGAGAAAATTCCATACTCAACGCAGGAAAGGGTTCTTCACTGTTAGGGCAATAAGGATCTGGAATTCCCTGTCAGTGAAGGTGATAATGGCGGACACTATATATGCATTTAAAAAATGGATTGGATACATTTCTGACTGAAAAAGATATCCAAGGTTATAGCATTTAAAATATTGACATTTTTAATCTGGGAGGAACATGGTTTACAGTTGATAACTAAACATAAAACATTACTTCAATTGGGACATTATAATGAACTTGGCTTAAGACAGATTACAGGTTGAACCTGATGGGTATTTTGCCTCTTTTCAATCTCATTAACTATGTAACTATGTACAGTACATCACAACCACTGTCTTTATCATTAGGGAGGATATTGCACTTAGTTACACCAGCAAGACTTTTGTTCACCTACAGTATCTCTTGTTAATTGTCCTTCCTGCTACATGCAATCTGTCTGAAAATCAAGTTACAGACATCTAAGAAACATTTTACACAAGATCCTGCAAAAATACATTATCTCCCAGGTTGGTTATTGCAATAGTCTCCTTTCTGGTCTTCCCAAAAATAGGCTCTCACTATGGTTGCCAATCTCGGGATCGAGGCAGCGGGATTCCAGAATTTTTGCCAAAAATTGGCCGGAATTCAATCCCAGGATTGGAGCTTCCAATCATGGGGATTCCGGGATTCGCCAGCACCCTTTGTTTTTTCAATGCTGGGCAGTGTTGAGCATCCTCAGGAGGCTTAGATGCTGCCCAACTCCCCCTGCCACCAGCTGTGTGCATTGCTCATCCAGACGATGGTGTTTCATGTGGGCTAGGCTGGGTGGAGCAACAAACCAAGCTTGGGTATCCCGGGAATCCCAAAATTGATCATTTTTCAATCCAAATTCCTGGGATTGAAAAAATGTCCTTGGATTGGCCACCCTATCTCTCAACACTACAATCCATTTTGAATGCAGCTCCAAGGCTGATCTTCCATGATAGACATTCATAGTCTGCGGATCCACCCTGTCAGTGCCTCCATTAGTTACTGGTAGTCTACCGTATTCAATGTAAAATACTTTTACTTACATACAAAGCTATTAACCAAACTGCACCAATGCATCAACCCTGGAAGAAGAGACCTGCTGTGTCTCAAAACGCATTGGCACGCTTCACCTGTGATTACTACAAAGAAGATTACTGCTGACCATCCTGGGAAACCTTTCGGATCAAGTTTTGAAGCCATGTGCAGGGAAAGCCTGCTTACTCTGCACATTTACACCTGTGGCTCCAATACATAATCCTTGGTAGGATTTTGACTTTTCTCCAGCCTATGCCATAGACTTTATGCTAATGAAAGAGTGCCATTTATATTATTGTCTATATTATTGTTCACAATATATCCTTGTTTGTTCTTGATTTCTTTATAATTAAATCTGCACTTTACCATTTTATATCTTTCCTGCTTTTATTAGTTCAGTGGATAAGTGCCAATCACGTGACACTACTTTACCACCACAATCACTGCACCAACATACATCTCTCCACTCATCTCAAAATATCTCCCTACTGACCTCTCCGCTCTGCCAAAGATCTACGTCTCTCATCCACATGCATTACTCGCTCCCACTCAAAATTACAGGACTTTTTCCGGGCTGCACCCATTCTGTGGAATAACCTCCAAGGTACAATAAGACTCAAAACTAGTCTCCAACCCTGCAAGTACTCCCTGAAAACTCACGTCTTCAGGCAAGTTTATCAAATTCCAGACCCACCCACATAACCTTCAATGCCTCCCGTCTAATTACATTCGATTGCCTTTCCGAAAAGGAGAGCATACCAGTGTTAGAATGGTTTCATTTCTAATGTGATGCTCACTCATGCCACAAAGAACACAACAAAATTAAAGATAGGGAAGGAGGCAGAGTTGGACTGGCCCATGGGAGTACAGAGGAAACAATGTAGGCCCTACTGCCTGGGGGCCCACCTCCTCATCTAGGGATTAGGTTACGCACAGTGCACTTGAATTATACATTATACATATGTAACCTGCAGTGGGGCCCACCGCCTCCTCTAGAGATCAGATTCAACACTGCACTTGAATTCTACATTATTCATATGTGACATTATACTGCACAGGACTATAGTGTATTTTCTTCAGTGCATTGCAGTTACTAATCTGGTAAATTATCATGAAGGCACTAGCAGTGTTTATTGTATATTTTTATGAAGGGGCCCAGACCATGTACTCTCTAATGGTTACCACTGGAGACTGACCGCACCCCTGAACATGGGCCCCTACAAATGCATTCCCCCAGTAGGCCAGTCAGGCCCCAGTCCGACACTGGAAGGAGGTAATGTGCTGAAGTAGAGGCCAAGATCCTAGGAACATAGACTCCCTAACTCAACACCACTCCTCCTCCCTGTTACCCTATTGCCTAACAAAATCTATCAATGCCCACTGTCTAACTTGTACACTGTTTCAAAAGGGTTTAACTCCATAAGACTAAATTACCTTTTATCCGTTTATTGCTTACATGGAATAATAACTGGAACAACAATTGAATGCAATGGTTTTTAATCTGTTTTTACAGATTTCACACCATACCTATTATTTGATTATAGAAAATGCTGAATAATTATAAAAAGATAAACATGGAGAGACTCACTCATTTCAATAAGATACTGTACAGTATGTTATCTGATCCCCTAGCAGATTACTCCTTCAGGATTAGTGTACTGTACATATATCCAAAATGTAAAAAGCAATGCTAGAGCTTACATGCTGAGTGGGTGATATTCAAAACTCCCTGCAAAGTCTATCAAACTCCCTGAGACTAAGCTGGGTGGGCACAACTGAATGACGGCTTCATTACCCTTGGCCTTCACTCACCAAGTAGGAAATTCTGGGGAAAAGATATCTGTTACAGTATCCAGGCACTTGAGTGATTGTATGTCCAAGCATATTGAATGAAATACACAGGTGATCTGGGCCCAAGAATGTGTGCTGAATTACTGGAGGTGTGTACTGCATTAAATGCACATGTCTTGTGTTACACTCAGGGCCGGTTCTAGACCTTGTGGTGCCCAGAGCGAAAGTTGTGCCCCCCTGTAGCTGTGCCTCCAGTAGTTGTGCCCCTGTAGCTGTGCCCCTAATAGCAGTGCCCCCAGTAGTTCTGCCCCCTGTAGCTGTGCCCCCTGAAGTTGTGCCCCCTGTAGTTCTGCCCCCATGTAGCTGTGCCCCCAGTAGCTGTGCCTCAAGTAGTTGTGCCCCTGTAGCTGTGCCCCCAATAGCAGTGCCCCCAGTAGTTCTGCCCCCTGTAGCTGTGCCCCCTGAAGTTGTGCCCCCTGTAGTTCTGCCCCCAGTAGCTGTTCCCCGGTAGCGCTGCTTACAAACACACATAATTAAAAAACAACAACTACACAATATTTACCAGTCCGCTCCTGCTTCCGGACTGCTGCTGTGCTGCCCTCCATCTCCGGCCGCCAGCTCCTCTCTATGGGAGAGACGTCAATTATGACCTCAAGTGTCTGTCAGTGGAGCCGGCTGCAGTGGGCGCCCACACACAGCCCACAGCGCCCGCTGCAGCCGGGGAGAGGGGAGTGGGGATCAGTAGCGGCTCTTTCTATAGCGGCGCCCCGGGCAAAAATCCTGCTACTGATGACAGTGTGACTGTGATTCATTACAGGGTGTGTGTGCTGCCTTACAGGGGATCTGTGACCAAGCATGTGTGCTGCACTATGGCCCTCATTCCGAGTTGATCGCTAGCTGCTTTCGGTCGCAGCGCGGCGATTAGCTCAAAAAGTGGCATGCGTATGGTGCACAGTGCGCACACGCGACGTACTTTCACACTAAACTATGCAGTTTCACACAAGGTCTAGCGACGCTTTTCAGTCACACTGCTGATCGGTGAGTGATTGACAGGAAGTGGGTGTTTCTGGGTGGTAACTGACCGTTTTCAGGGAGTGTGTGTTAAAACGCAGGCATGTTCGATAAAAATGCAGGAGTGGCTGGGGAAACAGGGGAGTGGCTGGCCGAATGCAGGGCGTGTTTGTGACGTCAAAACAGGAACTAAACAGTCTGAAGTGATCGCTAGCTAGGAGTAAGTTCGAGCTACTCTGAAACTGCACAATCTTTTTTTGTAGCAGTTTTGTGATCCTTTCGTTCGCACTTCTGCTAAGCTAAGATACACTCCCAGAGGGCGGCGGCCTAGCGTTTGCACTGCTGCTAAAAGCAGCTAGCGAGCGATCAACTCGGAATGAGGGCCTATGTGCAGAGGTATGTGTGACAAATTACATTAACCTTGTGGAAGGCAGAGAGTCAGAGGGTGTGATTTAATATGCTACAAGATAGTACAGTGAATCATATTTTTTTATTCACTGTCATACCTACATGTGTCCACATAACACCTTTCTTATTTGAACCATATACTGCAATATGTATAGCACAACTTAGATGCTTCACCATGGGTAGTGATGTCAGTACCTTTGTACCTTTTCCTGTATTTTGCATCTCATTTGCTTTTTAGCCACATACAAATTTGCTTATATTGTCCTAGGTACTGTATTTAGGATTAGTATTTTTGTCACAAAGAAATTGATATAAAGTCACAGATTAAGCAAAATGATGTGTGGATCAAGGCATGCCACAGATCATAATGATGTTGCACAAGTCACTTTATCAGACCTCTGTCTTTTGAGTTTGTACCCAGATTAGTAACTGAGTCACACACAGAAGCTATATGAAATATTAGTATGCAAGATACCTGTGCATTTTACTTTTGTAAAGGGGAGCAGAGCGCTTGTAAAAATATGTCGTGGACGCATTACCTAATAGGAAAAAAGGGGTTAAACAGTTTAATTAATGTTTAAGCTCCTTTGTGAAATTGTTGTCAGGACTTGCACTGAAGGTAGTGTGGGGCATCCGAGATTGTGCCGGGTGTTAGTAAGGCTCAGCCGCAGCTGCCGCGTGTCTGCTGACTAAGGCTAAGCTGTCCCTATCTCTGCCTGCCCGCACCACCTTCAGTGCAAGTCCTGACAACAATTTCACAAAGGAGCTTAAACATTAATTACACTGTGTAACCCCTTTTTTCCTTTTATGTAATGCGTCCACTACATATTCTATCTGCTCCCATTTTTAAATATTTATATATCTGCTCCCATTTTTAAATATTTCACTTATTTCATCAGAGCAGCTGCAAACAATCCATTAACCACAGCGCAGTCCCACTTATTTTCCCAATCGTTTTACTTTTGTAACATTAGTAATGTGAATATTTGTTGAAAAAATCTCTGGCAAATCAAATGGTGCAATTTGCGGATAAGTGTATGTGGACAAATCTATACGGTAAAGTAATTCAATTGGTATGAACAAGTTCAGGCATACAGTACATACTTCATAGCGTAGATAGCAGAAGCAACATTCGATTAGGCTAGTCTTAGAGATCAGTTACAGATGGATCCTCCATTATCTTGACTGTTTCTGCACCTAGACGGAGGTTTAGTCATGCCTAGGCAATAGCTTAGGTTGCTGAGTTTAATCACAGACAGGTGCGTTGAGGCGCGAATAGATACTCAGCATGCAATACACCTCTAAACCACTGGGTGGCTAATGCTCTACTAATCCAGTACTTTAGATCGAATAGTGGCGGATTGATCTACAGCTCTGGCAAATGGTCAGTGACGACTGTAATGTTAATAGATGGTGACCAATGGTCAGACGGAGAGAGTTAAAAAAATAGTTTATACAGACACAAACGAACATGTTAAAACACTTGTGTATGCAGACGCAAGATTGTGTATGCAGATGCAACTAATGTGTGAAAGGAAGTATGTACAGTGCATAAATACCATGCTTTTGAAATACATGTATGAGCGTCCGAGTCCCCTAAGGCATAAACCAACACAAATGGGAAGGAATCGCTCTTTGCGGTACTTTTACACATGAACTTGTGAATCTCTCATGAAGCATTGTGGGCTAGCAATGAAGGCTCCCACCTCCTACGCTGAGAGTCATGGGTTCGAGTCCTAAAGTGCCAACCTTTTTTTTTTGTGTTCCCGTGACATTCACTTTATTATTCTTTTTTTTCTTTGTTATACATTCAATGGAAACATAGAAACATAGAATTTGTCGGCAGATAAGAACCACTTGGCCCATCTAGTCTGCCCCTTATTTTATTTTTTTTATATTATTTTTTATCACTAACCTTATTTGATCCTTATTTCTTTGTAAGGATACCCTTATGTCTATCCCATGCATGTTTAAATTGCTCTACTGTCTTAGCCTCTACCACCTCTGATGGGAGGCTATTCCACTTGTCCACTACCCTTTCTGTGAAATAATTTTTCCGCAAATTTCCCCTGAACCTCCCCCCCTCCAGTCTCAGTGCATGTCCTCGTGTCCTATTGCTTCTCTTCATTTGGAGAATGTTTCCCTCCTGGACTTTGTTAAACCCTTGATATATTTGAAAGTTTCTATCATGTCCCCCCTTTCCCTTCTCTGCTCCAAACTATACATATTGAGACTTCTTAGTCTTTCTGGGTATGTTTTGTGATGTAGGCCATGCACCATTTTAGTTGCCCTCCTTTGTACAGTTTCTAATGTATTAATATCCTTTTGATGATATGGCCTCCAGAACTGAATACAGTATTCTAGATGAGGCCGTACCAATGACCTATACAGTGGCATTATTACTTCTTTCTTTCTGCTGCTGATTCCTCTCCCAATGCAGCCAAGCATCTGACTAGCCTTCCTCATTGCCTTGTTACATTGCTTACCTGCTTTTAAGTCATCTGAAATAGTGACTCCTAGATCCCTTTCCTCCTCAGTAGTTTCCAGTATAGTGCCATTAATACTGTATTTAGCTTTAGGATTTTTGAGACCCAAGTGCATGATTTTGCATTTTTTGGCATTAAACTGTAATTGCCAGACTCTTGACCATTCTAGTCTACCTAGATCCTCAATCATTTGTTTTACCCCACCTGGTGTGTCTACCCTGTTGCATACCTTTGTGTCATCTGCAAAAAGGCATACTTTCCCTTTAATGCCATTTGCAATGTCACCAATAAAGATATTAAAAAGCACTGGTCCAAGTACAGATCCCTGGGGTACTCCACTGGTAACATTTCCCTCCTGTGAATGAACTCCATTTACCACAACTCTCTGTTTTCTATCCTTCAACCAAGATCTTATCCATTCAATAATCCTAATATCCAATCCCAAACTTTCAAGTTTATTTAGCAGTCTGCGATGTGGTACTGTGTCAAAAGCCTTACTAAAGTCTAGATAAGCTATATCCATGGCTCCACCTTTATCCATCACTTTAGTCACACAATCAAAAAAGTCAATAAGATTTGTTTGACATGATCTCCCCCCAGTGAATCCATGCTGTTTGGGATCCAGTAAATTGCCGGATTTGAGATAATCTACAACTCTTTCTTTTAAGAGTGTTTCCATCAATTTCCCTACTACTGATGTAAGACTCACTGGTCTGTAGTTGTTTGCCTCTTCCTTGCTTCCACTTTTGTGCAGTGGGACTACGTTTGCTCTTTTCCAGTCCCCTGGAATTTCTCCTGTAGCTAATGACTGGTTGAATAATTCTGTCAATGGTGCTACCAGCACCTCTTTAAGTTCTTTTAGTATCCTTGGATGTATCCCATCTGGCCCCATAGATTTGTCCACTTTCAGCTTTGAGAGTTCTGTTAGGACCTTCTCCTCTGTAAATGTACTTGTTTCATTTTCCTGAATATCCCTGCAACTTAACTGTGGCCCCTTCCCCTCTCTTTCAGTAGTAAATACTGAGCAAAAATAATCATTAAGATGATCTGCTATTAAATTGTCTCCTTCAACAAGACTCCCAGTGTCCGTCTTTAGTTTTATAATTCCGCCTTTTGTTTTTCTCTTTTCGCTTATATACCTAAAAAAAAGTTTTGCCTCCTTTACCCACTGACTGGGCCATTTTCTCCTCAGCTTGTGCCTTTGCACATCTGATTACCTTATTTGTCTCCTTCTGTCTAACAAGATATATCTTTTTGTCTTCATTATTTTGTGTCTGCTTATATTTCCTAAAAGCCATCTTTTTTGCTCTCACAATATTTGCTACTTCTTTTGCAAACCACACTGGCTTCCTTTTCCTTGTGTTTTTCCTAACAGTTTTGATACAAAGGTCTGTTGCCTTCAATATTGCACATTTGAATGTTCCCCACCTCTCCTGCACTGTTTCCAAGTTCCTCCACTCTGCCAAAGAATCACTTACACATTTTCCCATCCCTACAAAATCAGCCTTCCTAAAATCCAACACCTTTGTTTTTGTATGGGACGAGTCAGTCTCTGTCTTAATGCTGAACCATACTGCTTGATGATCACTGGATCCCAGGTTTTCACCCACTTTTACGCCCGATAATCTGTCTCCATTTGGGTACACACAGGTTTCACATAAATCAGAGTTAATCTGCAGGAGCGACTCATTCCGCTATATACAATACACAGCGGTAATAAGTCTAAATTAGTGTATTCTGACGCAACTAACTGAGCAACACAGTACTTTAGAACGTCTGCGTTTATGTATTGTACCTGACCTGAACTCCCTCCCTGTCTACTGCATGAATTGTGCAGGCTTCCAGGGGGGGAAGGGCAATAGGGATAGGGGAAGGCTGTGGAAAATATTGTGCTTTTTAAATACAAGTACAGTTTGAGCGTCCGAGTCCCCTAAGGCATAAACCAACACCAATGGGAAGGAAGTGGCAACCTTTTCTTTTTTTTTATGTGTTCCCGTGACATTCACTTTATTATTGTTTTTTTTCTTTGTTATACATTCAATGGAAGGGTGCACACAGGTTTCACATAAATCAGAGTAAAATCTGCAGGAGCGACTCATTCCGCTATATACAATACACAGCAGTAATGAGTATAAATTAGTGTATTCTGACGCAACTAACTGAGCTACACAGTACTGTAGATCGTCGGCGTTTGTGTATTGTACCTGACCTGAACTCCCTCCCTGTCTACTGCATGACCTGTGCAGGCTCCCAGGGGGGAAGGGCGATGGGTGTAGGGGGAGGCGGTGGAAAATACCGTGCTTTTGAAATAGAAGTATGAGCGTCCGAATCCCCTAAGGCATAAACCAGCACCAATGGGAAGGAATCACTCTTTGCAGTACTTTTACACATGAACTTGTGAATCTCTCATAAGGTGTCGTGGGCTAGCGATGAAGGTTCCCACCTCCCATGCTGAGAGTCCCAGGTTCGAGTCCCAAAGTGACAAAGAAATTTTTATGTGTTCCCGTGACTGTCACGATCCATGCAGTTTCTCCTCCGTGCCTGGGGTGGCGCCCTCTGCTCTGGTGATCAGCACTCTGCTCTTTATCTGCAGCTTGGTAATTAGCTGTTACCACAGCTGTGAGCAGCACCTGAACTAACTATATAGGCCAGCCACACAGGCTCCCAGTTGCCAGTTCATCATGTCAAGGTTGTCTCAGTTCCTGTTCCTGGTTATGCTGGTCTCTACTGCTAACATCATCCATAGTACTGCTGGGCTCCAACAGCTATCCTGTGTAGCTACTCTGTTACAGTGTGATCCTGCTACAGTGCAATCCCATTATCCTGCTATGTTGCATACTCTACTACAGTGCTATCCTGTGATCCTGCTATAGTGCAATCCTATTATCCTGCTATGGTGCTAACCTTCTACAGTGCAATCCTGCAATGCTGCATCTCTGCTAACGTGCATCCTGCTACGGTGCTAACCTTCTACAGTGCAATCCTGCAATGATGCATCTCTGCTAACGTGCATCCTGCTACGGTGCTAACCTTCTACGGTGCAATCCTGCAATGTTGCATCTCTGCTAAAGTGCATCCTGCTACGGTGCTAACCTTCTACAGTGCAATCCTGCAATGCCACATCTCTGCTCAAGTGCATCCTGCTATGGTGCTAACCTTCTACAGTGCAATCCTGCAACCCTGCATTCTCTGCTCAAGTGCATCCTGCTACGGTGCTAATTCTGCTACAGAACAATCCTATTACAGTGTCTATACAGTCTACAGTGTTACAAGTGCCTTCACAGTCCACAGCGTCTCAAGTGTTTCCACAGTCTACAGCATTTCAATGTCTTCACAGTCTTTAGTGTCTCAAGTGTGATCAGTCTACAGCGTCTTCATGTAATCACAGTCTTCAGTGTGTCCATGTACTCAGTTCCCTGGCATCCCCGTGTACCCACAGTTTCCAGCGTCTCTGTGTCCCCTCAGTCCCTAGCATCACAAGTGAGTTTCCAATCCCAGCATCACAAGTTTGTTCCCAAGTATCCCTCACTGCCAAGTACTTCCCAGACTCCCAGCATTGCAAGTGCAATTTCAGTTATCCCTTTCATTTTGAGTTCTCCAATCATTCCTGGTTTCTACTTATTGTTTACCGTTGTATACTGCTTTACCCTGTATAAATAATCCTGCTATTGTTCTGAGAACATCAGTCCCTGTGAATATGTTCCTACAGAGGAAATTCCAAATGGATTCTGACAGTATGAACTGGCCTAAAAGAAACAATAGCAGGGAAGGTAATTGCAGTCTGCCTGAGGGAGTTTTCTCACAGCTCGTTAACTCCTCAGCTCACGAGACATCAACTTCTATAGAATCCTTATGACTGGGGATTTTAAAGGAAAAGTTAGACCAGCTACAGACTTTAGTATCCACTATTCTATACATTCTACCTGAATTCCCGGGGAGACTGTTAGACCCCAGTAAAATAGCTCCAGAAAAGGAGTTTTCTTCTGACCCAGGGACTAGGTATGTTAGGGGCACCTCTCCTCCACAGGCAAGAGACAGGTTCCAAAGTTTCCCTCAACCTAGTCTCTCAGAAAAGGAACACCAGCATTGCAGAGACAATAAACTTTGCCTGTATTGTGGGGGTTAAGGACATTTTATTCTAACTTGTTCCATTTGAAAACCAAAAAATGGGGGCAGAGTGCATCTCCAATCTTTAAATACCATCTGTCTCAAAACTGGTCTTCCGCCTAAGGTTTCCATGCCTGCAGCCCCAGGTGGGGTTCCCGAACCTGTCGCCCCAGGAGGGGTTCCCGAGCCTGCCGCCCCAGGAGGGGTTTCGGTGTGTCCAGTTCCATGAGGGGTTTCTTCAGAGTGTCCAGCCCCAGGATGGGGTTCAGAGTGTCCAACCCCAGGAGGGGGTTCAGCACGTCCAGCCCCAGGAGGGGGTTCAGAGCATCCAGCCCCTGAGAGTCTTCACAGTGCTACCCAGCCAAAGAGTCTTCACAGTGCTGCCCAGCCAGAGAGTCTTTACAGTGCTGCCCAGCCAAAGAGTCTTCACAGTGCTGCCCAGCCAAAGAGTCTTCACAGTGCTGCCCAGCCAGAGAGTCTTTACAGTGCTTTCCAGCCAGAGAGTCTTTACAGTGCTTAGCCAGAGTCTTTACAGTGCTGACCAGCCAGAGTCTTCACAGTGCTGCCCAGCCAGAGATGTCGCATGAAGAGGGTGCTCCTACCTTAGTCCAGCCCCATGAAGAGGGGGCTCCTGCCTTAGTCCAGCCCCATGAAGAGGGGGCTCCTGCCTTAGTTCAGCCCCTTGAAGAGGGGGCCCCTGCCTTAGTCCAGCCCCATGAAGAGGGGGCTTCTGCCTTAGTCCAGCTCCAGGAGGGGGCTCTGAGCATTATGCCAATTTCAGAAGAGGAATCTAGCACCCTCATTTCTCACAACACAGGCCATATATCTAGGCACATAGGCACTGCTGTAGTCCTGGGTTCCAATCCTACTACTAACTTGCTGGCTCACGATTTGGGTACAGCTCAGTCTCCCAGGACTTCCAGGAAGGACCAAATCCAAAAAGTACCATCCAAATCTCTAGTCAAATTTCGGTTAGGATCATCATATATTTCTGACCAGTCTCCTGAAAGTCTGTTCCCTCCTCAGTGTCCTGATGGTCCATTTTTTATTCCATCTCCAGTGTTTTCAGAGAAGCAAGCTTCTACTTCACAGAATTCATCCAACGATCCATCTTTGGATTACTTCGATGGAGATTTAGCGCAATACTTCGCACTGGTTAACCGGTATCTTACCATGATGGAGACAGACCCTTCCCTTGGATAAACTTCCTACAACATAATTAAATGGTTATTCCTGACCTTCAGAGGAGAAGCCTTGGAATGGGTTAACCCACTAATTGAAACTAATGACCCAGTTCTTCTGGATCTGGTGGCCTTAAGTGAGGTGGTAATTAAGAGAATCAACTCATGCTCTTATCAGTCTTCAGGGAACCAGTCTATTTCAGTTGAGGTTTCGTCTGCCCTTGCCTTCAGGCATGAGGAATCATCTGCCCTTGCCTTCGGGCATGAGAAACTATGTGCCTTGCCAGAGTTTCGAGAGGGGTCCACTTTGTCCGAGGTTTCTGCCCAGCTGGGGCCATCTGAGGTTCCTATCTATCTTGGTTCATCCGAGATTCCTGTTGCCAGCTCAGAGACTCCAGCAATCAGCTTACCTGTTGGTTTTCTTCAGCTTCAGTCTACAGTTCCTGCTGGGAAATCTACAAAAAGGAGAAAGAAGAAAAAAGGGAAAGTCTAAGTTGAAAGACTCTGTTAGACTTCCTTGGCAGCATGAGGATACCCTGCTATGCCCTCTACCTTTTTATTCAGACTCTGACATGTGTTGAACATTTGGAATCCGCTCCTTGGGGAGGGGGTACTGTCACAATCCATGCAGTTTCTCCTCCGTGCCTGGGGAGGCGCCCTCTGCTCTGGTGCTCAGCACTCTGCTCTGTATCTGCAGCTTGGTAATTAGCTGTTACCACAACTGTGAGCAGCACCTGAACTCATTATATAGGCCAGCCACACAGGCACCCAGTTGCCAGTTCATTGTGTCATGGTTGTCTCAGTTCCTGTTCCTGGTTATGCTGGTCTCTACTGCTAACATTATCCATAGTACTGCCGGGCTCCAACAGATATCCCGTGTAGCTACTCTGTTACAGTGTGATCCTGCTACAGTGCAATCCTGTTATCCTGCTATTTTGCATACTCTACTATAGTGCTATCCTGTGATCCTGCTACAGTGCAATCCCGTTATCCTGCTATGGTGCTAACCTTCTACAGTGCAATCCTGCAATGCCGCATCTCTGCTAACGTGCATCCTGCTACGGTGCTAACCTTCTACAGTGCAATCCTGCAATGCCGCATCTCTGCTAACGTGCATCCTGCTACGGTGTTAACCTTCTACAGTGCAAACCTGCAATGCTTCATCTCTGCTAAAGTGCTAATCTTCTACAATGCAATCCTGCAATGCCGAATCTCTGCTCAAGTGCATCCTGCTACGGTGCTAACCTTCTACAGTGCAATCCTGCAACCCTGCATTCTCTGCTCAAGTGCATCCTGCTACGGTGCTAATTCTGCTACAGAACAATCCTATTACAGTGTCTATACAGTCTACAGTGTTACAAGTGCCTTCACAGTCCACAGCGTCTCAAGTGTTTCCACAGTCTACAGTGTTTCAATGTCTTCACAGTCTTTAGCGTCTCAAGTGTGATCAGTCTACAGCTTCTTCATGTAATCACAGTCTTCAGTGTGTCCATGTACTCAGTCTCCTGGTGTCCCCGTGTACCCACAGTTTCCAACATCTCTGTGTCCCCTCAGTCCCCAGCATTACAAGTGAGTTTCCAATCCCAGCATCACAAGTGTGTTCCCAAGTATACAGCACTGCCAAGTACTTCCCAGACTCCCAGCATTGCAAGTGCAATTTCAGTTCTCCATTTCATTTTGAGTTCTCCAATCATTCCTGGTTTCTACTTATTGTTTACCGTTGTATACTGCTTTACCCTGTATAAATAAACCTGCTATTGTACTGAGAACATCAGTCCCTGTGAATATGTTCCTACAGAGGAAAGTCCAAACGGATTCTGACAGTGATATTCACTTTTTTTATTATTATTTTTTTTGTAATTCAATGGAAGGGTGCACACAGGTTTCACATAAATCAGAGTAATTCTGCAGGAGCAACTCATTCTGCTATATACAATACACAGTGGTAATGATGTAATTTTGTCAGTTTGCTATGCGATCGAGTCCGGTGTACCATAATGTGCATAGAGCTTTCTTATTCCTATCGCCCCTGTATATTTTATCTAGGGGATTGTGACGCTCCTTCAGCATTGGCCTATAGCCTGCAAAACTTATGCTGTCGCTCGCTCCATATCGAGCGCTGCAACAAGGTGGGGGTTCACAGGTGGCAGCCATTTTGTCAGTTTGCTATGCGATCGAGTCCGGTGTACTGTAATGTGCATAGAGCTCGCTTATCCCTATCAACCCTGTGTATTTTAGCTAGGGGATTGTGATACTCCTTCAGCATTGGCCTATAGCCTGCAAAACTTATGCCGTCGCTCGCTTTATATCCGAGCACTGCCACGAGGTGGGGGTTCACGGGCAGTGGCCATTTTGTCAGTTTGCTATGCGATCGAGTCCGGTGTACCGTAATGAGCATAGAGCTCGCTTATCCCTATCTCCACTGTGTATTTTAGCTAGGGGATTGTGACGCTCCTTTAGCATTGGCCTATATAGCCTGCAAAACTTATGACGTCGCTCGCTCCATATCCAAGCGCTGCCACAAGGTGGGGGTTCACGGGCGGCGCCCATTTTGTCA
Source organism: Pseudophryne corroboree (assembly GCF_028390025.1). NCBI lineage: Eukaryota > Metazoa > Chordata > Amphibia > Anura > Myobatrachidae > Pseudophryne > Pseudophryne corroboree. The sequence goes on from NC_086445.1 coordinate 309,009,145, forward strand.
GTTTGCTATGTGATCGAGTCCAGTGTACCATAATGAGCATAGAGCTCGGTTATCCCTATCGCCCCTGTGTATTTTAGCTAGGGGATTGTGACGCTCCTTCAGCATTGCCCCGTAGCCTGCAAAATCTGTGCTGTTACTTGCTCCATAGCCGAGTGCCTCCATGGGGCAAGGAGTCACAGGTGGTAGCCATTTCAATTGAGTCTGCTCTGCTACAGAATTGTATGTGTACCGTATGTTGCATAGAACCTTAACAGTAGAAACACTCCTGCAGCTTTGCCCTGCTTTATGTAAAACTTGTGTGCACACTTGTATTGAATGTGAAAGTATACTACAGTATGATAGATATAAAAATAAAAAAATAATAAAGTGTCTGGAAGAAACTAACATTCATTCGTACTTTAGGAATCGAACCCGGGACTCTAAGTATAGGAAGCGGAACACTTCACCACTCGGACACTTCGCCGCTGACAGATGAATAAATCCATTGGTTTTGATTATGCCGTAATGGTTACGGGATTAGGACGCTAACATGCAATATTCCTAACATCAATAGGCAACAATGTGCATGTACTGTACAGTAACACATCTGTTTGCGTCCGTGTACACTACTGATTTTATCTTGATTTATCTGACTTGGATATTCACATATTTCTAAAGTACTATAAATGGACCATACTGTGGCTTGTTTGCATCTGCATATGCTGTACTATTTGCGCCTGTACTGTTATATACTGTATGAAATAATGTAGCGTAATGAGACGCACTTGTAAAGTAGTTCTTACTATGTATTTCAGTATTGTATTTTACGGGAGACCACACGCATGCGCAGTGGAGAATGTAAAAAGCGACATCTGGTGGATGATCACAGGTATTACACTTAAAGGTAACAACAAATGCTCTGTGCGCATCCCTGCGACTAGGTGCATCTCTCTGCAACTAGGCGCGCCTACCTGCGCCCTGATATGCTGCGTATGCCCGAATGCGACTAACGCCTCAGCCAGCCAAGATAACGGAGGACCCATCTGTAAATCCATGCAGGAGAGCAGCTAAGCATGAGCCTGCACTGAAGGGGTCGCATTGGTACTGTATGTGTCACTCAGGACAGCCATCACATTGGGATTAAAGGGTGTGTGTTTTAAGCATAGAAAAGGTTGTATACGTGATATTGTTCATATTAAGCAGATGACTTCATTTAACTGAGGGGTCTATTTACTAAGCCTTGGTTGGAGATAGAGTGGGCAGAGATACAGTACCAGCCAATCAGCTCCTAACTGTCATTTTCCAAACACAGTTTGTGACATGGCAGTTAGTAGCTGATTGGTTGGGATTTTATCTCCATCCACTTTATCTCTGTCCAAGGCTTAGTAAATAAATCACTAAGTCAAAAGTCGTTACTTACTGCATTCCTTCAGCCTTGCTATGGTTACTCTTATCCCTGTCTCACTGCTGTATTTTAAACCTTGTGCCTTTTTTATAACCTTTGGTCACTTCTGATTATGCTATGATTATGAATAGGATGAGGATTATAACTTATTACTTTTAATTTGGTCCATGGGTTTGTATTATATTAAATCCAGTTTTGATAAAACAAATTAAGGTACTGCACTCTTTACTAGGTCTTGACACGGCAGGAAAAGCTATCAAGACACTTGAAATGTTAAAATATGAAACATTTATTTATTAGCAGTATATGATTAATACATGAATACCTAATTGGTTAGGAAATAGAACGAATATAAAAGCACATGCGTACACACATACTGTACATATATTATTTGAATGTAAAAGATCAAATTGATCTTAATAACTGTATATACTGTAGAAAGCATATCAGGTCAATAGCAGCTTGGTTTTACTGGCAAGAAAATTCCCACTGTTTTTATTCAGGATATAGCTGCATTTAAACAATTGTATGATCCAGCATTAATGAGGAGTATTATTACTAGAGATGAGCGCCTGAAATTTTTCGGGTTTTGTGTTTTGGTTTTGGGTTCGGTTCCGCGGCCGTGTTTTGGGTTCGAACGCGTTTTGGCAAAACCTCACCGAATTTTTTTTGTCGGATTCGGGTGTGTTTTGGATTCGGGTGTTTTTTTCCAAAAACACTAAAAACCAGCTTAAATCATAGAATTTGGGGGTCATTTTGATCCCAAAGTATTATTAACCTCAAAAACCATAATTTACACTCATTTTCAGTCTATTCTGAATACCTCACACCTCACAATATTATTTTTAGTCCTAAAATTTGCACCGAGGTCGCTGTGTGAGTAAGATAAGCGACCCTAGTGGCCGACACAAACACCGGGCCCATCTAGGAGTGGCACTGCAGTGTCACGCAGGATGTCCCTTCCAAAAAACCCTCCCCAAACAGCAAATGACGCAAAGAAAAAAAGAGGCGCAATGAGGTAGCTGTGTGAGTAAGATTAGCGACCCTAGTGGCCGACACAAACACCGGGCCCATCTAGGAGTGGCACTGCAGTGTCACGCAGGATGGCCCTTCCAAAAAACCCTCCCCAAACAGCACATGACGCAAAGAAAAAAAGAGGCGCAATGAGGTAGCTGTGTGAGTAAGATTAGCGACCCTAGTGGCCGACACAAACACCGGGCCCATCTAGGAGTGGCACTGCAGTGTCACGCAGGATGTCCCTTCCAAAAAACCCTCCCCAAACAGCACATGACGCAAAGAAAAAAAGAGGCGCAATGAGGTAGCTGACTGTGTGAGTAAGATTAGCGACCCTAGTGGCCGACACAAACACCGGGCCCATCTAGGAGTGGCACTGCAGTGTCACGCAGGATGTCCCTTCCAAAAAACCCTCCCCAAACAGCACATGACGCAAAGAAAAAAAGAGGCGCAATGAGGTAGCTGTGTGAGTAAGATTAGCGACCCTAGTGGCCGACACAAACACCGGGCCCATCTAGGAGTGGCACTGCAGTGTCACGCAGGATGTCCCTTCCAAAAAACCCTCCCCAAACAGCACATGACGCAAAGAAAAAAAGAGGCGCAATGAGGTAGCTGTGTGAGTAAGATTAGCGACCCTAGTGGCCGACACAAACACCGGGCCCATCTAGGAGTGGCACTGCAGTGTCACGCAGGATGTCCCTTCCAAAAAACCCTCCCCAAACAGCACATGACGCAAAGAAAAAAAGAGGCGCAATGAGGTAGCTGACTGTGTGAGTAAGATTAGCGACCCTAGTGGCCGACACAAACACCGGGCCCATCTAGGAGTGGCACTGCAGTGTCACGCAGGATGTCCCTTCCAAAAAACCCTCCCCAATCAGCACATGATGCAAAGAAAAAGAAAAGAAAAAAGAGGTGCAAGATGGAATTGTCCTTGGGCCCTCCCACCCACCCTTATGTTGTATAAACAAAACAGGACATGCACACTTTAACCAACCCATCATTTCAGTGACAGGGTCTGCCACACGACTGTGACTGATATGACGGGTTGGTTTGGACCCCCCCCAAAAAAGAAGCAATTAATCTCTCCTTGCACAAACTGGCTCTACAGAGGCAAGATGTCCACCTCATCTTCACCCTCCGATATATCACCGTGTACATCCCCCTCCTCACAGATTATCAATTCGTCCCCACTGGAATCCACCATCTCAGCTCCCTGTGTACTTTGTGGAGGCAATTGCTGCTGGTCAATGTCTCCGCGGAGGAATTGATTATAATTCATTTTAATGAACATCATCTTCTCCACATTTTCTGGATGTAACCTCGTACGCCGATTGCTGACAAGGTGAGCGGCGGCACTAAACACTCTTTCGGAGTACACACTTGTGGGAGGGCAACTTAGGTAGAATAAAGCCAGTTTGTGCAAGGGCCTCCAAATTGCCTCTTTTTCCTGCCAGTATAAGTACGGACTGTGTGACGTGCCTACTTGGATGCGGTCACTCATATAATCCTCCACCATTCTATCAATGTTGAGAGAATCATATGCAGTGACAGTAGACGACATGTCCGTAATCGTTGTCAGGTCCTTCAGTCCGGACCAGATGTCAGCATCAGCAGTCGCTCCAGACTGCCCTGCATCACCGCCAGCGGGTGGGCTCGGAATTCTGAGCCTTTTCCTCGCACCCCCAGTTGCGGGAGAATGTGAAGGAGGAGATGTTGACAGGTCGCGTTCCGCTTGACTTGACAATTTTGTCACCAGCAGGTCTTTCAACCCCAGCAGACCTGTGTCTGCCGGAAAGAGAGATCCAAGGTAGGCTTTAAATCTAGGATCGAGCACGGTGGCCAAAATGTAGTGCTCTGATTTCAACAGATTGACCACCCGTGAATCCTTGTTAAGCGAATTAAGGGCTGCATCCACAAGTCCCACATGCCTAGCGGAATCGCTCCGTGTTAGCTCCTCCTTCAATGCCTCCAGCTTCTTCTGCAAAAGCCTGATGAGGGGAATGACCTGACTCAGGCTGGCAGTGTCTGAACTGACTTCACGTGTGGCAAGTTCAAAGGGCATCAGAACCTTGCACAACGTTGAAATCATTCTCCACTGCACTTGAGACAGGTGCATTCCACCTACTATATCGTGCTCAATTGTATAGGCTTGAATGGCCTTTTGCTGCTCCTCCAACCTCTGAAGCATATAGAGGGTTGAATTCCACCTCGTTACCACTTCTTGCTTCAGATGATGGCAGGGCAGGTTCAGTAGTTTTTGGTGGTGCTCCAGTTTTCTGTACGTGGTGCCTGTACGCCGAAAGTGTCCCGCAATTCTTCTGGCCACCGACAGCATCTCTTGCACGCCCCTGTCGTTTTTTAAAAAATTCTGCACCACCAAATTCAAGGTATGTGCAAAACATGGGACGTGCTGGAATTGGCCCAGATTTAATGCACACACAATATTGCTGGCGTTGTCCGATGCCACAAATCCACAGGAGAGTCCAATTGGGGTAAGCCATTCCGCGATGATCTTCCTCAGTTGCCGTAAGATGTTTTCAGCTGTGTGCGTATTCTGGAAAGCGGTGATACAAAGCGTAGCCTGCCTAGGAAAGAGTTGGCGTTTGCGAGATGCTGCTACTGGTGCCGCCGCTGCTGTTCTTGCGGCGGGAGTCCATACATCTACCCAGTGGGCTGTCACAGTCATATAGTCCTGACCCTGCCCTGCTCCACTTGTCCACATGTCTGTGGTTAAGTGGACATTGGGTACAGCTGCATTTTTTAGGACACTGGTGACTCTTTTTCTGAGGTCTGTGTACATTTTCGGTATCGCCTGCCTAGAGAAATGGAACCTAGATGGTATTTGGTACCGGGGACACAGTACCTCCAACAAGTCTCTAGTTGGCTCTGCAGTAATGATGGATACCGGAACCACGTTTCTCACCACCCAGGATGCCAAGGCCTCAGTTATCCGCTTTGCAGTAGGATGACTGCTGTGATATTTCATCTTCCTCGCAAAGGACTGTTGAACAGTCAATTGCTTACTGGAAGTAGTACAAGTGGGCTTACGACTTCCCCTCTGGGATGACCATCGACTCCCAGTGGCAACAACAGCAGCGCCAGCAGCAGTAGGCGTTACACGCAAGGATGCATCGGAGGAATCCCAGGCAGGAGAGGACTCGTCAGAATTGCCAGTGACATGGCCTGCAGGACTATTGGCATTCCTGGGGAAGGAGGAAATTGACACTGAGGGAGTTGGTGGGGTGGTTTGCGTGAGCTTGGTTACAAGAGGAAGGGATTTACTGGTCAGTGGACTGCTTCCGCTGTCACCCAAAGTTTTTGAACTTGTCACTGACTTATTATGAATGCGCTGCAGGTGACGTATAAGGGAGGATGTTCCGAGGTGGTTAACGTCCTTACCCCTACTTATTACAGCTTGACAAAGGGAACACACGGCTTGACACCTGTTGTCCGCATTTCTGGTGAAATACCTCCACACCGAAGAGCTGATTTTTTTGGTATTTTCACCTGGCATGTCAACGGTCATATTCCTCCCACGGACAACAGGTGTCTCCCCGGGTGCCTGACTTAAACAAACCACCTCACCATCAGAATCCTCCTGGTCAATTTCCTCCCCAGCGCCAGCAACACCCATATCCTCCTCATCCTGGTGTACTTCAACACTGACGTCTTCAATCTGACTATCAGGAACTGGACTGCGGGTGCTCCTTCCAGCACTTGCAGGGGGCGTGCAAATGGTGGAAGGCGCATGCTCTTCACGTCCAGTGTTGGGAAGGTCAGGCATCGCAACCGACACAATTGGACTCTCCTTGTGGATTTGGGATTTCGAAGAATGCACAGTTCTTTGCTGTGCTGCTTTTGCCAGCTTGAGTCTTTTCATTTTTCTAGCGAGAGGCTGAGTGCTTCCATCCTCATGTGAAGCTGAACCACTAGCCATGAACATAGGCCAGGGCCTCAGCCGTTCCTTGCCACTCCGTGTGGTAAATGGCATATTGGCAAGTTTACGCTTCTCCTCCGACAATTTTATTTTAGGTTTTGGAGTCCTTTTTTTACTGATATTTGGTGTTTTGGATTTGACATGCTCTGTACTATGACATTGGGCATCGGCCTTGGCAGACGACGTTGCTGGCATTTCATCGTCTCGGCCATGACTAGTGGCAGCAGCTTCAGCACGAGGTGGAAGTGGATCTTGATCTTTCCCTAATTTTGGAACCTCAACATTTTTGTTCTCCATATTTTAATAGGCACAACTAAAAGGCACCTCAGGTAAACAATGGAGATGGATGGATTGGATACTAGTATACAATTATGGACGGGCTGCCGAGTGCCGACACAGAGGTAGCCACAGCCGTGAACTACCGCACTGTACTGTGTCTGCTGCTAATATATAGACTGGTTGATAAAGAGATAGTATACTCGTAACTAGTATGTATGTATAAAGAAAGAAAAAAAAACCACGGTTAGGTGGTATATACAATTATGGACGGGCTGCCGAGTGCCGACACAGAGGTAGCCACAGCCGTGAACTACCGCACTGTACTGTGTCTGCTGCTAATATAGACTGGTTGATAAAGAGATAGTATACTCGTAACTAGTATGTATGTATAAAGAAAGAAAAAAAAACCACGGTTAGGTGGTATATACAATTATGGACGGGCTGCCGAGTGCCGACACAGAGGTAGCCACAGCCGTGAACTACCGCACTGTACTGTGTCTGCTGCTAATATATAGACTGGTTGATAAAGAGATAGTATACTCGTAACTAGTATGTATGTATAAAGAAAGAAAAAAAAACCACGGTTAGGTGGTATATACAATTATGGACGGGCTGCCGAGTGCCGACACAGAGGTAGCCACAGCCGTGAACTACCGCACTGTACTGTGTCTGCTGCTAATATATAGACTGGTTGATAAAGAGATAGTATACTCGTAACTAGTATGTATGTATAAAGAAAGAAAAAAAAAACACGGTTAGGTGGTATATACAATTATGGACGGGCTGCCGAGTGCCGACACAGAGGTAGCCACAGCCGTGAACTACCGCACTGTACTGTGTCTGCTGCTAATATAGACTGGTTGATAAAGAGATAGTATACTACTAATATTATATACTGGTGGTCAGGTCACTGGTCACTAGTCACACTGGCAGTGGCACTCCTGCAGCAAAAGTGTGCACTGTTTAATTTTAATATAATATTATGTACTCCTGGCTCCTGCTATAACCTATAACTGGCACTGCAGTAGTGCTCCCCAGTCTCCCCCACAATTATAAGCTGTGTGAGCTGAGCAGTCAGACAGATATATAATATATATAGATGATGCAGCACACTGGCCTGAGCCTGAGCAGTGCACACAGATATGGTATGTGACTGACTGAGTCACTGTGTGTATCGCTTTTTTCAGGCAGAGAACGGATATATTAAATAAACTGCACTGTGTGTCTGGTGGTCACTCACTATATAATATATTATGTACTCCTGGCTCCTGCTATAACCTATAACTGGCACTGCAGTAGTGCTCCCCAGTCTCCCCCACAATTATAAGCTGTGTGAGCTGAGCAGTCAGACAGATATATATAATATTATATATAGATAATAGATGATGCAGCACACTGGCCTGAGCCTGAGCAGTGCACACAGATATGGTATGTGACTGAGTCACTGTGTGCTGTGTATCGCTTTTTTCAGGCAGAGAACGGATTATATTATGTACTCCTGGCTCCTGCTATAACCTATAACTGGCACTGCAGTAGTGCTCCCCAGTCTCCCCCACAATTATAAGCTGTGTGAGCTGAGCAGTCAGACAGATATATATAATATTATATATAGATAATAGATGATGCAGCACACTGGCCTGAGCCTGAGCAGTGCACACAGATATGGTATGTGACTGAGTCACTGTGTGCTGTGTATCGCTTTTTTCAGGCAGAGAACGGATTATAAATAAAAGTGGTGGTCACTGGTCACTATCAGCAAAACTCTGCACTGTACACTACTGAGTACTCCTAATGCTCCCCAAAATTAGTAAATCAAGTGTCTCTCTAATCTATTCTAATTCTAAACGGAGAGGACGCCAGCCACGTCCTCTCCCTATCAATCTCAATGCACGTGTGAAAATGGCGGCGACGCGCGGCTCCTTATATAGAATCCGAGTCTCGCGATAGAATCCGAGCCTCGCGAGAATCCGACAGCGTCATGATGACGTTCGGGCGCGCTCGGGTTAACCGAGCAAGGCGGGAAGATCCGAGTCGCTCGGACCCGTGAAAAAAAACATGAAGTTCTGGCGGGTTCGGATTCAGAGAAACCGAACCCGCTCATCTCTAATTATTACCAGCAGAAATTCTGACATTTCAATGCAAACTTCTAAGGTAAGGACCAGACATGTCTCACAAAAGCAGCAATCTGTTGCAATGTGATGCTCTGGACTCAGAATGTATAGGGATCTTACTCTAGAGGTGGCCATACAGTCTTTAGCAATCTTGGTGGCTTTATCAAAGTTTTAATATGGAAGCAAAACTAGACAGTGTCCCAGGACACCTCCTGCATCATCTGCTGTTTGGCACCTCCGCAGGTCACCTGGCATCGACACTTATAGTCTACCCAGCAGCTATACAGTTTTCATCTTCTGTACCTGGAATAAACAGATTTATGTAGGGTAATATATCATGATACCCTGTATTTTGTAAGGTTCGTTGGAGTGAGAACAATTTTGGGTTTGATTAATGCTGAGTCAGCCTTTTGGTTGTTGCATTGCAAACTGTTTTCTCCAGGTTTATGGGCTTTCAGCTAGAAGATTACATTTACATTGATAGGTGCCTACCCATGGGTTGTTCTTTATCCTGATACATATAGCCTCAGTAAACCGCAGAGTGCAAGGCTGGTGCCAGTGAGCCACCAGGTACTGTGCAACTCTGCTAATATAGGATATCTTTTTTCGCATGAAATATATATATATTTTTTTAAATCTGTTTATTATTTTACACAAAGTAATACAGATTACAGTAATAGAGAAGATACATTGCGATATGGCTGAATCAAGTAAAACAATGCAAAAAAGTTATATTTGACATGTGGACAGTGAAAGCAGATTAAAAAAAAGAACAATAAAACAGATTCACAAATGTCAATACAGCGGAGCACTGAAATAATTGTGAGCATATGAATAAAATAAAGTGAAAAAGGAGATTCAGACACACCTAGAATAGCAATTATCAGTGTACTGTAATGAGAAGCAATCCAAAATACACTAAGAACAATATAGAAAAAAGAAGGGGGATGGTTAGAGAGGGGAGATGGGAAAAGGTAAACTAAAGAGCAATCAATCATTCCTGCAATGTTGTGAGTCCAGTCTATTCAATCAAGGTACAATTTATCCTGGAGAGGGCAGCCCTGAGTCATGCTGTCTCTACCGAAGTCAACTGAGTTCCCAAGCGAGAAGCACCGGATCCCCATTCATGAAACATTTCTGTATAAGCACCAGGATGTACTGTAGACTCAAATACTTTCAATATTTTGGACTGTGCATCAGAGTCAAGTGAGTCTATGTAGGCACCCCATTTTTTTATAAAAGGAGACTACTCCTCTATCTAATGCTGGCATAATAGCCTGCCTATCATAGTATAAAGTAGTAGGCAGCAATGATTTTACCACACCCAAGAATGGAGGAGAATTTTTTTTCCTGTTACACAATATTACTTTCTTAGCTATGGTTACAATAATGGTTAAAAAGGGGGATGATCTGTTGCCTATCAGGACCAAGGTCCCAATCTTTGAAATTCGCACATATGAGAGCCAAAGGGTAACTTGTAAGATGTAAATGAAAAATGCAATTAATAAAAACCACCACCTTTCCCCAAAATTTGCGTATTTTCAGGCATAACCAAAAAGTGTGAAAAAAGTTGCTTGGGAGCATTTGCATTTTAGGCAATTTCCTAATTCCCCCAATACCTTATGTCTCCTATGGGCTTGAGAGATATAAACTCTGTTAATCATCCTAATATGGTCATCCTTCAAGATATTTCAAACTGGAGTCATAGTGTGTGAGCAGATCATTTGTAGTAGATATTGTCCATGCTCCAAGACATTAGAGTCCGTTTCTAAATACGCGAGGAAAAGGTACCAACAATATATAAGCTTAAGTATTTGGTCTTATGTGGGTGGAGCAATATAAAGGACAACAAGTTATGAAGCAAATCAAGGGAAGGTAGTGGACATACACTGTGACATAATGGGACGGGCATAATGAACAACTTGGAGATACATGTAAAATTGTTTGTGGGGGATACCAAAGGTATCATGCAAAGCACTAAACAGAATGATAGTGCCTCTTAGGTCAAATACATCTTTAACCCTGGCAATTTCCTTTGCCTTCCATTAATGGAAGAGTGAGTTATCTAAACCTGTTGGGAACATTGGGTTACCTGGAAAGGGGGCATACATGGAACTAGTATAAGGCATAGACAATTTCATGCATACTGTATACTCCGCCAGGCCATGCAGGTGTCTTAAAATAGAACATTATTGAGGATGTACAGTAGCTAGGAATAAGGTGCTTTGGAGAATGAAGAAGAGCAGCAGCAGCAGCAGAGAATGATGCAAACATGGCAAACTAAGTTTGTGTGTACATATAAGTGTATCTGTCTAATAACCAATCATTAATATACATAAAGTGTACAGCCCTCATAAAGGTAAGTATGTGCAGCAATCCAAAACCTCCCTTAGACCTAGGAAGCCATAATTTGGCCATTGCAATACGAGGATGACCCCATATCCGCAAGAATGCGGTAAACAGTTTGGTAAAAGCTTTTATAACTGGCAGGGTTAGACAAATAAGGAGCATTTAAATGGAGTAAGACAACTTAGGGAAAGTTACACTTTTTACCAAAGCTATTCTCCCTAAAAGATATAGAGGTAACAGCTTCCAGGCATCCAGCAGGTCAGTCAGTTGGGAAAGAATAGGGGTATAATTTAGGGGATGACAAACATATTGGGACAATAATACCAAGATTTTTGAAATGAGTGTAAGAAATACAAAAATGGCTATATACAGTACCTGGCATTGTAAATCTGTAGAGGAAATATTCACCACCGGTGTCAATTCGGATTTGTGGAGATTCATTTTATACCCTGCGAACGAATCAAAGCAGGTCAATAAAGAGATTGTGGCTGGGATGGAAGTGGTTTACCACAAAAATTAGTATGTCATCCACGAACAAGGACAATTTGAGCTCCGAGGAGCCATGGCAATGCCTTGGAATTCCATTGAGGATCTCAGTGCAATCTCCAGGGGTTCCAATTGCCGCAAAAAGTAGGGGAGACAGAGGATATCCCTGATGAGTGCCTCTATAGACATTAAAGGAGGTAGAAAGATAACAATTGCTGGATACCTGGGTAGCAGGTAGGAATACAATGTAGACAAACAATGGCATTTGCTCGGTCATTCCTGGAGATAATTATATATCAGGTGCTAGAAAGGGGGAGGGGTCACAGACAAACATCAGACAGAGAGAGGGACGGTGCTTCCCCCCCCCCCCCCCGGTATCCCCCCAGCACACAAAAAATTACCTGTAACCATACCTGAACCTATCTGGTAATAGAAATACAGAGAATTGGTCACACATGTTTGCAAACGCATGTTTAGCTGCTGAGCTACTTCACGGCTTCTCTGATATCAGCAGTCTTAACACCACATAATAGCAGTGCCCACATAGGGCCATGTAATTTGTCTACAGTAAGGCCTCATGATAAAGGCAATTACTAAAACACATCAAGACAGAGAGCTAACTAACCCGGGAGCCACACCCAGAATCTCCCATTAGCACTACAAGGAACAGCATGCCTTCCAAATACTGATCCCATTCAATGCCTTTCTCACACAAGCAAACAATGGCAGTTGCTTGGTCATTCCTGGAGATAATCAGTGATGTGCGGTGGGGTGACGCAGGTGAAGCAGAGTCTTTCCTATCATACTAACATTTGTGGCAGAGTTTTGACTGTATAAAGTATATGAAAAATACAAAGAATATGTTTAAAATATCTTCTTTGCATTATTCTAATAATTTTTATAGCCAAAACTCTGGAGTAAAAAGTCTATGGCAGGTGAGGCAGTGCCTACCTGGCTAACTTTTCCGCACATCTCTGATCAAAACTCACCAAATTTCCAGGAGTTTATATTGCTGCACCTGTGTATAATGCCCAGATGTACCCTTTGGCTCATATATTGCATGTAAATCTGGCTCTGGTGCTAGCTAGTGCCTACTGAGCTATTTAGCTCACCGCACATCCCTGGAGATAATTATATATCAGGTGCTATAAAGGGGGAGGGGTCACAAACAAACAGCAGACAGAGGAGAGGGGTGGTTCCTGCCCCCCTGGTATCCACCCAGCCCACTAAAAATTACCTGTAACCATACCTGAACCTATCTGGTAACAGAAATTCAGAGAATTGGTCACACATGTAGACAACAGGGATACAAATTGAGTAGGGAAGCCAAATTTGGATAAGGTTCAGTATGGTAAAGGTGATCCCACATGAAAAGGTCAAATGCATTCTCTGCATCAAGTAATACAATGGCCTGGAGGACACAACTAGAAGACAAGGCAGCAGACTGTATCACATAAATCACCAAACGTATATTGACCGTAGAGTGGCAACTCCAAATAAATCCTCTTTGGTCTGGATCAATAATAGTGGGCAGAATCAATTTCAGCCTTTCGGACAAGATCTTTATAAAAAGTTTATAGTCAACATCCAATAGAGATATAGGTTAATAAGAAGCCGGCAGGAATAGGTCACGACATGGTTTAGGTACTACCTTAATAATGGATGAGTTAAAATAAGAAGGGATAAAATTATCAGTTAGTAACATAGTAACATAGTATCTAAGGTTGAAAAAAGACAATTGTCCTTCGAATTCAACCTATTTGTGGTCTCCTATCCATGATTATTTTGTATAAAATTTTGACTGAAGTTGATGACTGCCGTTACGTTTTACCCCTCTTTTTTATAATAACCATAGTGCGTGACTATGCCCCGTAACCCTGGATATCCTTATCCATTAGGAATTTATCTAACCCATTCTTAAAGGTGTTGACTGAGTCGGCCATTACAACTCCCACAGGCAGGGAATTCCAAACACGTATCGTCCTTACTGTAAAAAAGCCTTTACACTGTATTTTGCGGAATCTCCTCTCCTCTAACCTGATCGAGTGTCCACGAGTTCTCTGTGTTGATCTAACCAAAAACAGGTCCTGCGCAAGATGTGTATATTGTCCCCTTATATATATGTAAATGTTGATCATGTCCCATCTTAATCTCCTCTTTTCCAGTGTAAACATGCCTAGTCTTGCAAGCCTTTCCTCGTATTCCAGCGTCTCCATACCCTTAATTAGTTTGGTCGCCCGCCTTTGAACCTTTTCTAGCTCCAGGATATCCTTTTTGTAGTAAGGTGCCCAGAATTGTACACAGTATTCAAGGTGTGGCCTCACAAGTGATTTATATAATGGGAGTATAATACTCTCGTCCCTAGCATCAATTGCCCGTTTTATGCATGCTAATATCTTATTAGCCTTCTTTGCTGCAGTCCTACTTTGGGTAATACTGCTTAGTTTGCTATCTATGAGGACACCTAAGTCCTTTTCCAGTACAGAATCCCCTAATTTTACCCCATTTAGTAGGTAGGTGTTATTTTTGTTCTTGTTACCACAGTGCATTACCTTACACTTGTCTGTATTGAAGCGCATTCTCCATTTCGCTGCCCAAGCTTCTAGTTAAACTAAGTCGTTCTGAGGCGACTCAGCATCCCCCTCCGCATTTATAACTTTACACAATTTGGTATCATCTGCAAAAATTTACACCATGCTCTCAAGACCTTCTGTTGGGTCGTTAATGAAAATATTGAACAATAGCGGTCCTAATACTGAGCCTTGCGGCACACCACTTAGCACTTGAGTCCAATTTGAAAAAGATCCATTAACCACAACGCGCTGCTCCCTATTATCTAACCAGTTTTTGACCCAAGTGCATATTGTGCTTTCTAGCCCTGATTCTTGTAGCTTGTAGATAAGTCTCATGTGTGGTACAGTGTCGAATGCTTTAGCAAAATCTAAAAAGATTACATCCACCTCTTTACCTTGATCTAGGTTTGCGCTTACTGTTTCATAAAAGCCAAGTAAGTTGGTTTGACAGGATCTGTCCTTCATAAACCCATGTTGATTCCTTTTAATGACCTTATTGACTTCAAGGAACTTCTGAATACTATCTCTTAGAATACCTTCCAATACTTTCCGCACTATAGATGTAAGACTAACTGGTCTATAATTACCTGGTTCAGCTTTACTTCCCTTTTTGAATATAGGCACTACTTCCGCTATACGCCAGTCTTTGGGCACCATACCTGATATTACTGAATCCTTAAAGATCAAAAATAGCGGTTTTGCAAGTTCAAAGTGAAGCTCCATTAGAACCCTTGGGTGAATACCATCATGACCTGGTGGCTTATTAATCTTTAAATGTTTTAATCGGTAACAGACTACTTCCTCGCTTAAATAAGTACCTATCAGTGGGATATTCTCATTATTGAGATTATGTGTTAGTCCCTGAATTGGGTCCTCTCTAGTAAATACTGTTGAAAAAAACTCATTTAGTGTGTCCGCTATGTCATTATCGTTTTTGCTTAAGACTCCCAACTTGTCTTTTAAAGGGCCTATACTCGCCTTCTTTAATCTCTTGCTATTAATGTATATAAAGATTTTTTGGGATTCGCTTTGCTTTCCTTTGCTACTAGTTTTTCAGTTTCTACTTTAGCCGCTCTTATTTCCTTTTTGCATATTTTGTTACATTCCTTATAGTGCTGAAATGACTCTGCTTCCCCGTCAGATTTGTATTTTTTAAATGCTCGCCTTTTCTTGCCCATAAGTTCCTTTATCTTTTTGTTAAGCCACATCGGTTTATGATTTTTATTCCTTTTTTTGCTGATCGTAGGAATAAATTTGAGAGTATTTTTAGCTAGCAGGAATTTTAGTACCTCCCATTTCTCCATAGTATTTTTTCCTAAAATTAAACCTACCCATTCAATATCCCTGAAAAATACCCTCATCTTTTCAAAATTTGCTTTGCTAAAGTTTAGAGTCCTAGTTGTGTCAGTATAGGGCTGTTTATGAAAACTGATATTGAATGTGACCATATTGTGGTCGCTCTTTCCTATGGGTTCCCCTACTATAATACCTGATACCAAATCCCCATTGTTTGTTAATACCAGGTCTAAGATTAGCATTGTACCTAGTTGGTTCCTCAATTAGTTGAACTAAGTAGTTATCATTAAGTGTGTTTAAAAACATATTGCCCCTAAAAGTATCACATGAATAATTTTTCCAGTTTATCTCTGGATAATTGAAATCTCCCATCACTACTATGTCTCCTACTCCTGCTGCTCTTTCAATTTGCTTTAGTAACAATTCCTCATCAGATACGTTGATACCAGGCGGCCTATAGCATACACCCAATACTAACTTTTTTATTCCTTTTTCCCCGCATGCAATTTCTACCCATAATGTCTCGACAGTGTCTACAGTCCCCTCCTGAATATTCCCGTATATCAGGTTTTAAAAACGTCTTTACGTAAAGACACAAGGGACATGCAAATCTTGTCCTGCAAAATTTCAGAAAATTCATCAGAAAAGCCATCTGGGCCTGGGGCTTTAAATGATTTAAGTTTCTTAACACCTGAGATGACTTCCTCTAAGGTAATAGGAGCAACAAGCGCATCTGCCTGTTAAGGAGAGATAGTGGGGAGAATTATATAGACCCAGAATTTCTTCTCAGTATATATGGGTCTGAGTATAGAGCCTTATAAAAGGCCCCCAGTAAGTTAATAATATCTTGTCCTTTAGTAATCATGGTGCCCTCAGGGGTCTGTAGCAAAACAATAGAGGCCGGGGCAGTATGAGTGTGAATAAGGTTAGAAAGGTGATATCCTGACTTATTGCCATGTTCATAAAAACTAAAATTTTTATTAAAGGTATTGCATGCCGCAAATTGATTCACCACTATATTTAAGTAGGATTTAGCCCTCGAGTATGCCTCCACAGTAGCAGGGGTAGGGCAGGATTTAAAATTATTATACATGGTAATGACATCAGATTGGGCTTGCAAATAAGGCTGTGTGCTATCCTTTTTGTATTTAGAAACAAAAGCAATTATTTCCCCATGAAGGACTCATTTTTCCATTTACCTATATAAGGAGGGGTTAACTTCATGGTCACCATTAGTATGTTCGTACTTACACCACTTTGCCTCCAGCATATCTCAAAATTTAACTGAATTTAGAAAATATGCCTGGAAATGCCAAGTTCTGTAGTAACCACTATCAAGAACCAGAGCTAAAGAGAGCCATACCAATGCATGGTCTAATAGACCTATAGGTCCAATACTGGAATCTTCAACAATAGACAGCAAAGATGCAGATAGCAGTATATAATATATTCTAGACAAAGTGACATGAGAAGCTGTCAAGCATGTAAATTTCCTGTCAGTGGGATGCAATACCCTCCAAACATCCAGCAGCAAATTGTCAGGGGCTATCTGAGGTATATCTAAGGAAGGGATGGGGGGTATGAGAGTGAGAAGGTGGGTGTTGTCTATCCATATAACCGGAGGACACCATATTAAAGTCTCCCCTAAATGTAATGCACGAGTCTAAATGTACATACAGTTTAGCTCGTAGCAGTTGAAAGACACATTTAGAATATACATTCAGGGCATAGAGATTACAAAAACAAATTTATCACCAAAAATGTTCACCTGAGATATAGTATACTGACCAGAAGGGTCTGCATAATCAGAAATAACCTGGAGGGAAAGTCATTTGCTAATCAGAGTAGCAACACCTATCTCCTTGGAAGAGTAAGAAGCTAAAGACATGACAGTCTAACTCATACAGTTGAACTTAAGAACTTTGGGAGGTAGAAAAATGTTCCTTGCAACATTACAATATCTACATGCAATTTAGTATATTGGTCAATATGTTTTTACGCTTAATGGGGACTTAATCCCACCTACATTCCATGAGCTAATCTTCAAGAAGGCCATAGCAGAGGAGACAGGAAAATACAGACACAACAGGTGCCATCATTATTGCAGTACACAATGAAACCAGGAAAGGGCAAAAAGGTATTATGAGCAAACTTGCAGGATACATTCAACTGACAGTGAGCAGGCCTCAGTGAGACATCACAATGATCGAGAGGGGAGAACAAAACAGGGTAAAACAGCAAAGGGAAGATTACAAAAAAGTAGGGATGAGCGAGTTTGGTTCCCTGACAACCAAAACTGCCCGGACTTGGTTTTGCTCGCCTGACTCAGATCCGAAAACAAGGCAAAAAATCATCATCCCACTGTCGGATCTCGTGGGTTTTGGATACTATATATAGTCCAACGGCGCCATCTTCACTCTGGACTTGGAGACTGCACATTAAGGACGTTTTCCTTCTGTGCTGTTAGGGAAGGGGAGCAGGATTGAGCAAAGGGGGGCAGGTGAGAGGAGAGGGGGCATTAGAGAGCAGATGGGTTGTTTTGCAGGAGAGTTGAGTTGGGTGCTTGTGTAGGTGTGCTGTCACTGTGTTAGGGCTCTGCATAGTAGCAAACTGTGGCTGTGTATAGGACCAGGTGTTCTCTGTCTATAAATGGCTGTGTACTGTCGTACACTACTGCTGTATATCCTCTGCATTTGATCCAAAGCAAAAACTATAGTTCTATTAGTGTGTCACTCTGACTGCTAGTACTGTGGCAGCCATACACTGCTGCTATATATCTGTGTGTGATCCAAAGCAAAAAATATATTTTTATTGGTGCATCACTCTGACTATTAGTACTGCAGCTGCCATATGCTACTGCTATATATCTGTGTGTGATCCAAAGCAAAAAATATATTTCTATTGGTGCGCCACTCAGTGACGACTACTAGTACTGCCGTACACTACTGCTTTATATCTGTGTGTGATCCAAATCAAAAAATATATTTTTATTGGTGTGTCACTCTGACTACTAGTACTGCAGCTGCTGTACACTACTGCTATAGATCTGTGTGTGATTCAGAGCAAAAAATATATTTTTATTGGTGCATCACTCAGTGACAACTACTAGTACTGCCGTACACTACTGCTATACTGTATATATCTGTGTGATTCAAAGCAAAAAATATATTTTTATTGGTGTGTCACTCTGACTACTAGTATTGCAGCTGCCATATGCTACTGCTATATATCTGTGTGTGACCCAAAGCAAAAAATATATTTCTATTGGTGCGTCACTTTGACTACTAGTACTGCGGTTGCCGTATGCTACTGCTATAGATCTGAGTGTGATCCAAAGCAAAAAATATATTTCTATTGCTGTGCTACTCAGTGATGACTACTAGTACTGCCATACACTGCTGCTATATATCTGTGTGTGATCCAAAGCAAAAAATATATTTTTATTGGTACATCACTCTGACTACTAGTACTCTGGCTACCGTACACTTCTGCTATACAGATGTGCTCTCATATATCATTGCTGCGTACCGAGTAGCGGGCACCATGCAATGCATGCCGGCTCCTAGCATTATAAGTCCCGTTATAAGTTGTGTTGTAAATGTAACGTTATAAGTTGTGTTATAAATGTAACGTCATGTTATAATTGTAACGTGCATTCTACTTTCTGTCCACCAAATGGCGCTGTTCCTAAACTGTACAGCGCATGCCTCAAATAGCCAACGGACCCTTCCTAGTGCCGCCTGCTGATTGGCTGACATTTATTGTTACAATAAAGACAATAAAGAACCATTAATCACTTCCCTTTATAAAAAACAATCCCTTTCTACTAAATACAAGGCCACACTGCCGCCCTGTTCATGCAATTCATTTTGTTGTTATATTGTGTACTAAATCCTGGATTTTATTAGCATAAACAGCATAATTATCTCAGAAAGAATTTGAGGTTGAGTTGCTATCAAATGGCGAGAAATATGTAATGCACTGTGCCACTGGGTCCCTGTCTCATTAATATGACTTCCATATGGTCTCTTTTGCTGTGCCGCCATCCAACATTTTTTTTAATGTAAATCAGACAAAACACATCACATATACACCAGGGGTGCTTACTCTAACCACGGTTGGCTTTGGCCTAATGAATACAGTGTCAGCCTACAATGCGTGCACTCCCAGGTTCAATACCGAGCAGGGTGCACAATTATTATTTTTTTTATGTATTTATTTATTATTTTTTAATTCAATAAAGTTATTTGGTGTGTCACTTCTTCCCTTTACATCTGAAAAAAACCAAAATTCTATTCTACAGTATTCTATGCCACGGTATGATGAGGCACTATTTACACTGTATTGTACAGTATGCAACTCAATGCAGGCTTCTGCACTTCCCCCATTGATCACTCATTAGTATTCATTCCAGCTGAGGTCACTGTAAGCCTGTACCAAAGCACCTCCTCCAGCCACGATGTTGCCCATTCACACTAGCTATTCATTTTGTTGTTACATTGTGCTAATAATAAAATCCAGGATTTAGTACACAATGTAACGACAAAATGAATGGCCACTGCTGCACTCCCGGAGCTCTGGTGGTGGGCTCACAAGCTGCCTGTCTGGTGCCAACCCCATCTAAGCCTCCTCACCCCTCTGACACACTGGCTGTGAAAGCGGGGGCTGATTCTCTGTCTTACGTGGACATAGTTAGAGCAGTGAAGGAGACAGTACAGCCTTTTGGAACAAGCATAGACTCATGTTGCTGTGCTGCAACAAGCCGTTCTGGACATAAAAAGCCAGTATAAGCAACTAGCCAAGAGAATTCTTCAGGTGGAACATACAGTGGGAGAAAACTTCCAGAAGCTTGCTGATCTTTCTGATGTACTCTCTAATACCACTTTTAGACTAAAATCTCACATCGCAGCCGGGAGCCAGTCATGGGTGCTATCCAGCTGCGACCTGCATCAGCCCCCTTTCCCACTGCTGTCACCAACCCGGCATATTGCCGGGTTGGTGACATTGCTGGTAATGCAGCGGGGGCGGCACTTGGAGATCACCTGAACACAAGTGCCATGTTTATATCACTGTAAATGGGAAGCCGGGACAATGCAACCCGTCTCCCGTTTACACTGCACAGTTTGCCGGGTTGAACCCATATTCAATCCTGCAAACTACCCGAGTTGGACTACCGGGTCATTCGACCCAGATTATTCCAACTCGATCCTTTTACACCAACCAGCAACACGGGCTATGCACGCTTATGTGCAATGACCCGTAATATATGCTGGCGGTGTAAAAGGGGTATAAGTTACAGAAATCTGAAGTGCAGATTTGGTCAAAGCTATACGATCTAGAAAATAGATTGCATCAGAACAATCCCAGGCTCATAGGGCTCCCTGAATGCATTAAGGGGCAGGCTTTGTACCACTTTCTATGGCAAACTGAACTGCTAGAATTTCCGGATCTCTTCTCCGACCTAATTATTGAGCAAACACACAGAACTGTCCCGAACAGCTCCGATTTTTCAGGACTTTTCCCCGGAACTTACAAGTCTCAGAAAAGCATTCTCACCAAGCTGTACTAAATTGGCACAGGCGGGTCGCAAGTTCGCTCTTGAACTCGTAAATACCTGTTGATTACATGGAACAGACTGTCCTGTTGTTTAACACTATCTTACGGTGATGTATAACTGAATCATTTCTGCCATACTTGCTTTTCTAAATCTTCACCTCCTAAATTTCATGCTCTGGGTTTATTATGGTGTGCTATGCCCAGCCTATATACCCAGCGTAAATATTTTGTTATCTCTGATATGTATTCTATTGGTCCTTACATATTGGCTACTTCTATGTTTTTCTAGTTTCCTTGTTTGCTAATGCGGTGGTTGGCTAGACATTTCCTACTCCATGCCCTATGTTTCTTAATACTTTATACAATCACTGTAAAGCCATTCTTTGTTGAAATCTGGAGTGGTCCCTTCAGGGGCTTCTCCTTCTTTTGTCAGTTCTTCATTGCTTGTTTTATTACCCCCTCCCTTTCCTTCCTCTTGTGTCTTCCCCTCCCCTTCGACTGATATGCTTAGTTAGTGCATTGTATGCAGTTTTTATTTATTTATTATGGAATATTGGGGGTATCCACTCCCCCATCAAGAAGAAAAAGCTGCTTGTGTATTTGAACAGACTTCATATGAACTTGGCTATAAAATGTAGTGATCTGGCACAAATTCTTTCAGAATATCATTCTGACATTTACACCCAACCTCCAATCAATGACCTGACTAAAGCTTCCTTTTGGGAATCTCTCCCTCTCCCTGTGGTCCCTCCTGACCTATCAGACAATATCTGTTTCCCTATCACTAAAACAGAAGTAGAGAAAGCTATAACGCATTATAAAACATTGAAGGCCTGAAGGCTTATCAAGAGAATATTATAAGATTTTGTCTGCTGAATTGATAGACTCCCTGACTCTCACACTGTCCCACTTTATTTCACTGATGCCCTGATTCATCTCATCCCTAAACCTGGTAAGGATCCTCACCTTCCTGGGTCCTATTGTCCTATATCTCTACTTAATGTGGATTACAAGCTGTTTGCAAAAATTATTCCAGACAGAATAAAGGTCCTGCTTTTCTCTATCATTCACCCAGACAAAACAGGCTTTATCATGGGTCAACACTCCACTGGGAATATTTGCAAGGTTATAGCAGTAGCTAGTTGGCTACGCTTCATTGGGAGTCATGACCCACAATATGTACTATCCCTGGATGCTGAAAAAGCATTTGAATTTGTAAGCTGTGATTACCTCTATACTACATTGCGGAAGTTTGGCTTCCCACTGGAGCTTGCTTAAATTCTGAAGACTCCTTCTGCCTCCCACATTATATGTAATGTTTATCTCTCTGACACCATTATCCTACAGAGGGGAGCCAGGCAAGGGTGCCCATTATCGTCCTTATTGTTTGCCACAGCCATCGAACTTCTAGCTATTGCATTATACCATGGTACTACATACTCAGGGATTAAGGCACGGGATACTGAGTTGAAAGTTAGTCTCTTCATGGATGACATGCTGCTTTTTGTTTCTAATCCTGAGGTCTCCATCCCAGTCATAATGCAGGAAATTCACAATTTTGGCTCTTTTGCCCTCTTCCTCCACCGCTCTTTCTTAATTCCAATTGAATACTACTACACTGAAATTTCTGGGAGTGTATATACCAGTGCAATTGTCCAATTTATATACTGCTAATTATGCCCCGGTCCTGTTTTATATCACCAAGCTTGTCACAACTTGGTCCTAGCTCTCGCTCTCCCTATCAGGTCGGGTTGCAGTTTTTAAAAATATTGTCTTCCCCAAGATCTCATATCTCCTCCAAATGTTGCCTCTGAAACCTTCCAAGTCTAACCTGACGCTCTGTGATAGTCTTTTTACTAAATTCCTGAAAAATAATAAAATAACCTAGAATCTCCCTAGCCAAACTTAAGCTACCTCATAAAGACAGCAGCTTAGCTGTCCCCGATCTTTTAGCTTTCTTTAGGGCTGTGTCCTTCCAATACATATCCGATTGGTTGCTGACTGCTTCTCCCTATGTTAACTATGCTTTAGAACAAGCTTTGGTGCATCCTTATGATCTCAGAGCATTACTCCATTCCCCTAAATCCTCGCTCCCCCTTCCCTCCGTTCTAATGTTCTCTTCTGGGACTCTTATATATCATGGTGGGCTATTTTCAAAGCTGTTGGTAGGATCCCTGAATATTCTCAGTTTTTCCCTTTATGTGGTATTCCTTGTTTTACTCCACCTCTTGATAATGTGAAGTACTTTCACTGGAAAGCAAAGGAGATTTCTATTATTAGGGCTGTATTTGACCCTGGGGGGACTTTGCTGCGGTTTCAAGATTTAATGGATAGACATGGGGTACCCTCATCTGATTTCTGTATGTATCTTCAAATGTGTCAATATGTGCAGTCTCTTCTCCTTTCTCTCATGCATGAGCAGAGAAGTGACCCCTTATTGTCTCTCTTACTGAGATTGAAATTTTGTTCCTACAAAACCAAATGGCTGTATTGGGACCTGTTAGCAAGTAAACCTGATGTCCTCTGGCCTTCAATGATGTATAAGTTGTCCTCTGATTGGGCCTGGGCCCCAGACCCTAAAGACTTTCTTTTCTCCTTATTGCACATTCTCAAAGCCCTGCATTCATCACATCTTCAGGAAATCCATATC
Organism: Pseudophryne corroboree; assembly: GCF_028390025.1. Taxonomy (NCBI): domain Eukaryota; kingdom Metazoa; phylum Chordata; class Amphibia; order Anura; family Myobatrachidae; genus Pseudophryne; species Pseudophryne corroboree. The sequence continues at coordinate 309,032,780 of NC_086445.1, forward strand.
AAATTTTTACACCGTGCATATGTTGCCCCGGGCCAGACTGGGCACTGTCCTAAATGTAAAGCACCTAATGCTCTCCTAATGCATAACTTTTGGCACTCTCCTAAGATCCACACATTTTGGCACAAAGTGTTATGGTACCTTGCTTCCATCTTCCATGTACATCTTCCAATGGACACGGTCACTATTTAGGCTTATGCACCTCTGTCCCAGGTACCTCTCATTCCCTTTCTGTATGTTTTACTGACTCTGGGGAAAAAAGTATAATAAACCATTGGATTCTCCAAACCGCCCCTAGACTTGAGAACCTTAAATATCTGCTTACTACCACATTATATTTGGAACATCAATCTACCCTTCCTGATCTAGAACATAATGCTCTCTGATTTTATAAGAAATGGAGCCCCTACATTGAGTCACTGAGCCCTACACAACAACATGTTTTACAGCTGTTTGATTCTCTTAGATGGGAATCCTACAGGAGACTTTGCCTCCCTAGTTCTTGGTCGGTCTTGTATACATACTGACCATCTTCTGTTTGTGCACACCCTGCACCTTTAACCAACATGCCTCTTTTGCTAATTTCACACTTATGTGAAGACAACGCCACTCATTAAGTACTATTTTTCTTTCCTACATCACACACACACACACACACACACACACACACACACACACCCTATCCTACTTCTCATATCCTTGTCTTTGCCTCATTTGTATTTGTTTCACTGTTTATATGTGCGTAATATTTGATTGTTTGTAAACTATGCTATAAACAGATCCAAAACTAAAACCAAAACCCGCAAATGTGGTTTTGGCAAAACCAATCCAGATCCAAAACATGAAGGAGATCCAGATTCAAAACCAAAACACAAAACCCGAAAAATGGCCCGGTGCACACCCCTACATTTTATAACTTCTGTGGACACAGTCATTTAGGATTTTGCATATACATGAGTTTGAATTTTATAAAGGGTTCAATTGGGCAGAACGGATGGTGGAATGGTTAGCATTACTGCCTCACAGCACTCAGGTCATGAGTTTGATTCCCATCATGGCCCTAACTGTGCGGAGTTTGTATATTCTCCCCGTACTTGCGTGGGTTTCATCTGGGACTCCAGTTTCCTCCCACAATCCAAAAACATACTGGTAGGTTAATCGGCTTCCAACAAAAAAATGAACCCTAGTGTGAATGTGTCTGTGTGCACATGTGATAGGGAATATAGATTGTAAGCTTCACTGGGGCAGGTACTGATGTGAATGGCCAAATACTCTCTGTAAAGCGCTGCAGAATATGTGTGTGCTATATAGATAACTGGTAATAATTGGTCCGTGTTTTATGTGTATTAACCCTATGATGACAGTAATAGATTTTTGTACAGTATATTTTAATTCAGCAGGTCATCACAGAGCTCTTGTATTTTTGTATTTTTTGTGTGTTTGATATTTTGTTGACAAGATTTCAGAACTTGCCATACAGAGCTACAGTATTGGCTGCTTTTCAGTATAGACACATCTTCCCTGTTTTTTCTTTTTCAGTATATAGCAACCTCTCCTCACCTTTTTTTCAACATGATAAAGGATGATCAGGAAGCAGGAATGGATCACTGAGGGGGAAGAAACAGAGGTCCGGGTGACACAGCATATAAACAGTGACTTACTGCTGCACCACCATGGAAACAGAGAGAAACTGCGTGTTGTCTCTTTAGGCTGCATGCAGCCAGCTACAGATGTGTCCTAACACACTTACTGTAGGCCAGGGATGGGGAACCTTCGGCCCTCCAGCTGTTGTTGAACTACACATCCCAGCATGCCCGGCAACAGTTTTAGCATGGCCAAATAGCAAAACTGTAGCAAGGCATGCTGGTATGTGTAGTTCAACTACAGCTGGAGGACCGAAGGTTCCCCACCCCTGCTGTAGGCCCTAGTCACTGCAAATGACCTCTCTCAGCATGTCATGTCCCGTGTGACAGGGCCATGCTGAGTATCTTTTTGGAATCAGAGAGAGTCTGCATGCTGACTCATTTGGGCAAAGTCTGCAGTCCAGCATCTATGGTACACTTTCAGTAAATGATCCCACCCTTTTACACATATATACAGTACAGTATATTTACAGATAGATAGATAGATAGATAGATAGATAGATAGATAGATAGATAGATAGATGGATAGATAGATAGATATGATTGGGAGTATCCTACCCCTCTCCACAGACCCAGCCCCTCATTAGACCCACCCCCATTAGGGCTGCTTGCAGAAATTTCCTGGGCTGGTTTTCCATCCCAAGTTGCCCCTGCCCATTAATGGTAATGAAGAGGCTCATAAATTAGAATGGGGTACTGGAGGGCTTCACAGGGGTGCCAAAGAAGAAACTGTGGGAAGAATCGGAGTAAAAGGAAGAAGGGATGTACCTGACATAAAAATTTGAAATATAGAATTCTATAAACTAATTTTTCAGTTACTTCAACTAAAAGTAGAAAAAAAATTCAGGCCAGCTTTGTGTTTTGTGAAGCTTTCTAGCATATAGGACAGTGGTTCCCAAACTTTTTTGAATCACGGCGCTCTAAAGTATCAGAATTGTTTTCACGGCACCCCTAGGCCAAATTTTTTTTATTTAGAGATTTAGAATAAATATTAAATGAAGTAAATTATGTTTATATGTCATCCTTAGGTTCAGTTGTGTGGTGTGGGACAGGATTTTCTTCTGTTTGTTCACATATTGCCTGATTGGCAGCCACCAGCACTGGTTTTGCCTATTACACTGATCATAAATAATTTAAATTTGTCCTGGACCACCAATCCAAGGCACCCTTGCAAGTGTCCTGAGGCACCCCAGGGTCCCTAGGCACACAGTTTGGGAACCACTGCTCTAAGAGATGTTTTTCCAAAATTCTGAACCATATTGCCTTTGAAAAGATATCAGTGCTCATGTTTTTTGAAACCCCTCTATTCATGCCATTATATACGTCTAACACTGAACAGTAGAAGTTTGCATGAAAGGATTTTTATATTCTCGATGCAGTGCAGTGGTTTTGGTGATTGGTCTCTATATTTGCGAATATGTAATTGTAAATTCATGCTTCACAATAGGTGCTTGAAACTTTAGCAGAGAAACTCTTACAAGAAAATACAGTTTAAATTTTATGGGGGGAAAAAAATCATAATAGTATGAATCCCTCAGAACCAAAGTTTGCAAACACTTAACATAATAATGAACACAATGTTAATTCAGTGCAAACATTACTCAGACCATTTTAAAACACATAAGGGTATTATTTTCTCTTTAATTATTCTGAGGTGTTTTGGGGGGATATTAGAAAATTCTGCAGGGGATATGTTATCTGGAAGAACATTTCTAGAGGCTAGATTATCCTTATTAAGTCAGTGGCTACTTGAAATTGGATGCCAGTTAGTAAAGGAAGTGTTTGGAATTTCCAATCAGCAACTATATGTTCCCTGTGGAGGTTAAACACCCGAACTTGTAGCAATCCTGTCAAAACTATTTACACATAGTAAATGTTGAACAGTCCTGCAGATATTGTTCTGCTAACTGAAGGTCTGCGCCCATCCAGCTCTTCAATTTGCCTTTGACATTCATCCCATTCCTCTCTACATGTGTCTACTGATTTTCTATGTTCATGTTCAGCTTTAAGCAGGGTTTTTGTTGATATCAATAGATTATGGTGACCACGTATTTTCCCTGTTTATTCTTGACTTTGCTGCTGTCATTGAGGATTGACAGTATATTTTGCAGCACTTAAGCATGCAGTTTTATGTTTTTGCATTCTCTGCATAAGTAGCACTTCCGTTTCCTATCACACGCCAAAAGCATCCTAGCAGGTTATTTGGCTTTTTAAAAATTAACTTAAGTGTGTACAGTATATATCATATGTATGCATATATGTGGTAGGGAATAAACTGTAGACTGTAGGCTGTATGTGCAGGGATTTATGTGAATGTATGAAGTATTCTTTGTAAAAACACTGCATAATGTGTGTGTGATTTATAAATATAAGGTTATAAATAATAATTGATCTTGCAATACAACATGTGACTGTATATCTTGTCAGAAATCATAAAAATAAAATGCACATGGATTAATAGTCATTTCTAATACTGATTGTTTGTGGTATTATTTATTATGTTATATTATTCAACATACAATTAAATTACAGGAAATCTTATACTTTCTGAGTGATTAACAAATACACTAATCACTATCACACCTTTGTATAAGACAACACAGGACTTCGGCAAGTGCATAATGGGCCAGACGCTGCTGTCCACTGGTACTTAGGTGCTCTATCTCCATTGGCTGATTGAGGCTTCTGTACAGTGTCCTCCCAATAGGGCAGGGTGTGTTGCTCTCCTTGCTGCTTTTATTCTCGGTCATGTCATCATTACTGTTACTGGAGACCTTTCAGGGTTTTGGTTTTGGATCTGGATGTTTTTTAAAAAAACAACAGCTAAAATCACAGAATTTGGGGGTAATTTTCATCCTATGGTATAATTACCCTCAATAACATTAATTTCCACTGATTTCCAGTATATTCTGAAAACCTCACAATATTGTTTTTAGGCCAAAAGGTTGCACTGAGGTCGCTGGATGACTAAGCTAAGCGACCCAAGTGGACGGCACAAACACCTGGTCCATCTAGGAGTGGCACTGCAGTGGCAGACAGGATGGCAGTTTTAAAAACTAGTCCCAAAAACAGCACATGATGCAAAGAAAAAAAATAAGAGGTGCAAGATGGAATTGTCCTTTATAAACAGGACATGCACACTTTAACAAACCAATTATTTCAGTGACAGGGTCTGCCATATGACTGTGGCTGAAATGATTAGTTTGTTTGGGCTTCCACAAAAAAAGAAGCAATTAATCCCCCCAACAAAAAAGAAGCAATTCATCTCTCCTTGCACAAACTGGCTCTACAGATGCAAGATGTCGTCCTCATCCTCCGATTCCTCACCCCTTTCAGCATGTACATCCTCCTCCTCCTCACAGATTATTAATTCGTACCCACTGGAATCCACCATCACAGGTCCCTGTGTACTTTCTGGAGGCAATTGCTGGTAAATATCTTCCTGGACGAATTTAAAATTCATTTTAATGAACATCATCTTCTCCACATTTTCTGGATGTAACCTCCTATGCCGATCACTGACAAGGTCACCGGCTGCACTAAACACTTTTCGGAGTACACACTGGAGGGGGGGGGCAACTTAGGTAAAATAACCCAGTTTGTGCAAGGGCCTCCAAATTGCCTCTTTTTTCCTGCCAGTATACATACGGACTGTCTCACATGCTTACTTGGATGCTGTCACCCATATAATCATTCACAATTCTTTCAATGGTGACAGCATCATATGCAGTGACAGTAGACATGTCAGTAATCGTTGACAGGTCCTTCAGTCTGGACCAGATGTCAGCACTCGCTCCTGACTGCCCTGCATCAAAGCCAGCGACTGGGCTAGGAAATCTTATCCTTTTCCTCGCAGACCTAGTTGCGGGAGAAAATGAAGGAGGATCTGTTGACGGGTCACGTTCCGCTTGAGTTGACAGCTGTCTCACCAGCAGGACTTTGATCCTCTGCAGACTTGTGTCAGCTGGAAAGCGAGATACAATGTAGGCTTTAAACCTAGGATCGAGCACGTTGGCTAAAATGTAGTGCTCTGATTTCAACAGATTGACAACCCTTGAATCCTGGCAAAGCGAATGAGGGGCTCCATCCACAAGTCTCACATACTTAGCGGAATCGCTCCGTATTAGCTTCTTCTTCAATTTCTCTAGCTGCTTCTGCAGAAGCCTGATGAGGGGAATGACCTGACTCAAGCTGGAAGTGTCTGAACTGACTTCACACATGGCAAGTTCAAAGGGTTGGAGAACCTTGCACAACACGGAAATCATCCTCCACTGCACTTGAGTTAGGTGCATTCCCCCTCTTGCTTATATTGTAGGTGGATGTATGGGCTTTAATGGCCTTTTGCTGCTCCTCCATCCTCTGAAGCATATAGAGTGTTGAATTCCACCTCCATACCACCTCTTACTTCAGGTTATGGCAGGGCAGGTTCAATATTTGTGGCATTGTCCGATATCACAAAACCCCCGTAGAGTCGAAGTGGGGTAAGCCATTGTGTGATGATGTCCCTCAGTTTCCGTAAGAGGTTGTCAGTGGTGTGCCTCTTACAGAAACCGGTGATACACAGCATAGCCTGCCTAGGAACGAGCTGGCGTTTGTGAGATGCTGCTGCTGGTGCCTCTGCTGTTGTTGCTGTGGGAGGCAATACATCTGCCCAGTGTTCTGTCACAGTCATGTAGTCCTTAGTTTGCCCTGCTCCACTTGTCCACATGTCCGTGGTTAAGTGGACACTGGGTACAACTGCATATTTCAGGACACTGAGGACACTTTTGTTAATGTCCCTGTACAGTCCGTGAATCACTTTCTAAGTGAAGTGGAATCTAGATGGGATTTGGTACTGGGGACACACTACAGTACCTCCATCAATTGTCTAAATCCCACTGCAACAATGGCAGATACCGGATGCACGTCTAACACCAACATAGGCATCAAGGCATCAGTTATCCACTTTGCAACAGTATTACTGCTGTCATATTCCATCTTCCTTGCAAAGGACTGTTGCGACAGTCAGTTGCTTAGTTGAAGTAGTACAAGTGGTCTTCCGACTTCCCTTCTGGAATGATGATCGACTCCCAGCAGCAGCAACAACAGCAGCTGCAGCAGCAGCAGTAGGTGTACCACACAAGGATCCTCTGGAGGAATCCCGGTTAGGAGAGGACTCATCAGTAATGCCAGTGACATTGCCTGCAGGACTACTGACGTTCCTGACTGAGGAGGAAATTGATGTTGAGAGCATTAATGGTGTGGCTTGCAGGAGTTTGGGTACAAGAGGAAGAAGGAATTTAGGTGTCGGTGTACCGCTTACGCTCTTACCCAAAGTTTCTGAACTTGACAATTACTTATGATGAATGTGCTGTAGTTTATGTATAAGGGAGGATGTTCCTAGGTGGTTAACTTCCTTACCCTTACTTATTACAGATTGACAAAGGCACCACACGTCTTGATACCTGTTGTCCAGATTTGTGGAGAAATAATTCCACACCGAAGAGGTGGCTTTTTTGGTATTTTGCCCAGGCATGACAATGGGCTTATTCATCCAACGGACAACAACTGTCTCACCCGGTGCCTGATTTAAACAAACCACATCACCATCAGAATCCTCCTTGTCAACTTCCTCCTCAGCGCCAGCAACACCCATATCCTCATCCTGGTGTACTTCAACAGTGACATCTTCCATTTGAATATCAGAAACTGGACTGTGGGTGCTCCTACCAGCACTTGCAGAGGGCGTGCAAATGGTGGAAGGAGCCACCTCTTCCAATCCAGTGTTGGGAAGATCAGGCATAGCAACCGCCGACACACTTGGACTCTCCTTGGGGATTGGTGATACCATCTTAGAACGCACAGTTCTTTGCTGTGCTTTTGCCAGCTTAACTCTAATCATTTTTCTAGCAGGAGGATGAGGGCTTCCATCATCAGGTGAAGCTGAACCACTAGTCATGAACATAGGCCAGGGCCTTAGCCGTTCCTTGCCACTCCATGTCGTAAATGGCTTATTGGCTAATTTACGATTCTCCTCAGACCATTTAAAAATATTTTTTGGGGGTAATTTTACTGAACTTTGACTTTTTGGATTTTACATACACTTTACTATGACATTGAAAATTGGCTTTGGCAGATGATGTTGATGTCATTTTATCATCTATGTCACGACTAGTGGCAGCAGCTTCAGCAATTGGAGGAAGTGGTTCTTGATCTTTCCCAATTTATCCTCCAAATTTTTGTTTTCCATTATTTTTCTGGAGTTATATAACAATATGCAGCACAGCAGAGCATACCTTTACATGACACACTGCAATACCTATAAAAATTATTTATATTAAATATTGATAACCCCTTTATTTTTAGTAAAAAATATACAGCACAGGACAGCACCACTGGGCTGGACTTATACAGCAGTACACTGGACTAGACTTATATGGCAGTACCACTGGACGGGATTTATACGGCAGTACCACTGGACTTATACGGCAGTATCACTGGAATTATATGGCAGTACCAGTGGACTTATACGGCAGTACCACTGCACTGGATTTATATGGCAGTACCACTGTATTTATACAGCAGTACCAATGGACATATATGGCAGTATCACTGGACTTATACGGCAGTATCAATGTACTCATACGGCTGTACCACTGGACTAGATTTATACAGCAGTACCACTGGACTTACAACGCAGTAAAACTGGAGTTATACGGCAGTATCATTGGAATTATATGGCAGTTCCACTGGACTTATACAGCAGTAACACTGGACTGGATTTATACAGCAGTACCACTAGATTTATACAGCAGTACCACTGGACATATACAGCAGTACCACTGGACATATACTGCAGTATCACTGGACTTATACAACAGTATCACTGGACTTATACGGCAGTATCACTGGATTTATACGGCAGTACCACTGGACTGAGATTATATGGCAGTACCACTGGACATATAAGGCAGTATCACAGGAATTTATATGGCAGTACACTGTACTGATACGGCAGTACCAGTGGACTGCATTTATGTTGCAGCAACACTGGATTTATATAGCTGTACCACTGGACATATATGGCAGTACCACTGGATTTATACGGCAGTACCACTGGACTGGATTTATACGGCAGTACCACTCGATTTGTACCACTGGACATATCACTGGACTTATACTGCAGTACCACTGAACATATACAGCAGAATCACTGAAATTATATGGCAATACCACTGAACTTCTTTTGTAGTACCACTGGACTAGATTTATACGGCAGTACCACTGGATTTATATGGCAGTACCACTGGACATATATGGAAGTATCACTGGACTTATACAGCAGTACCACTGTACTTATTCAGAAGTACCACTGGACATATACGGCAGTATCACTGGAATTACAAAGCAGTACCACTGGACTAGATATATAAGCAGTATCACTGGAATTATATGCCAGTACCACAGGATTTATACAGCAGTACCACTGGGCTGGATTTATACAGCAGTACCACTGGACTTATATATGGCAGTACCACTGGACTGGATTTATATGGCAGTACCACTGGATTTATACAGTAGTACCACTGGACATATATGGCAGTACCACTGGACATATACGGCAGTATCACTGGTCTTCTATGACAGTATCACTGGACTGGAATTATACGGCAGTTCCAATGGACATACAGTATATACGGCAGTATCACTGGAATTATATGGCAGTACTCTGGACTTGTATGGCAGTACCACTGGACTGGATTTATATGGCAGTAACACTGGATTTATACAGCAGTACCACTGGACATATAGGGCTGTACCACTGGACTTATACAGCAGTACCACTGACTTGGATTTATACAGCAGTACCACTGAACATATGCGGCAGTACCACTGGACTGGATTTATATGACAGTACCGCTGGATTTATACAGCAGTACCACTGGACAAATATGGCAATATCACTAGAATTATATGGCAGTACCACAGGACTTATACGGCAGAAACACTGGACTGGATTTATACGGCAGTACCACTGGATTTATACGGCAGTACCACTGGACATATATGGCATTATCACTGGACTTATACAGCACTAACCCTGGACCTATATGGCAGTACCACTGGACAGCATTTATACGGCAGTACCACTGGTTTTATACGGTACTACCACTGGACTTATATGGCAGTATCATTAGAATTTTATGGCAGTACCATTGGACTTATATGGCAGAATCACTGGACTAAATTTATACGGAAGTTCCACTGGATTTATACAGTAGTACCACTGGTCTTATATTACAGTATTACTGGACATATACTACAGTACCACTGGACATACTGTAAACGGCATTATCATTGGTCTTATATGACAGTACCACTGGACTTATACGGCAGTATCACTGGACATATATGGCAGTATCACTGGACTTATATGGCAGTATAACTGGACTGGATATGTACGGCAGTACCACTGGACTTTTACAGTAGTATCACTGGAATTAAATGGCAGTACCACTGCACTTATATGGCAGCACCACTGGACTGGATTTATACAGCAGTACCACTAGACTGGATTAATTTGGCAGTACCACTGGACATATGCGGCAGTATCACTGGACTTATATGGCATTACCACTGGACTGGAATTATACGGAAGTTCCACTGGACATACTGTATATACAGTGGTTTCACTAGAATTAAATGGCAGTACTCTGGACTTATACGGCAGTACCACTGGACTGGATTTATATGGCAGTAACACTGGATTTATACAGCAGTACCACTGCACATATATGGCAGTACCACTGGACTTACACTGCAGTACCAATGACCTGGATTTATGCATCAGTACCACTGGACATATGCCGCAGTACCTCAGGACTGGATTTATACGACAGTACTGCTGGATTGATACAACAGTACTACTGGACATATATGGCAGTATCACTAGAATTATATAGCAGTACCACTGGACTTATATGGCAGTACCACTGGACTGGATTTATATGGCAGTACCATTGGATTTGTAGGGCGGTACAACTGGACACATATGGCAGTATCACTGGAATTATATGGCAGTACCACTGGACTTATACGGCAGTACCACTGGACTTATAAGGCAGTATCATTGGACTTATATGGCAGTAACACTGGACTTATATGGCAGTATCACTGGACTGGATTTATATGGCAGTTCCACTGGATTTATACAGTAGTACCACTGGTCTTATATGATAGTACCACTGGACTTATACGGCAGTATCAATGGACATATACAGCAGTACCACTGGACTTTTACGGCAGTATCACTGTACTGGATTTATACTGTAGTAACACTGGATATATATACGGCAGTACTACTGGACATATACAACATTATCACTGGATTTATATGGCAGTACCATTAGACAAATACAGCAGTATCACTGGACTTAGATGGCAGTACTACTGGACTGAATTTATAAGGCAGTACCACTGGATTAACATGGCAGTACCACTGGACATATTCGGCAGTACCACTGGACTGGATTTATACGACAGTACCGCTGGATTGATACAGCAGTACCACTGGACATATACGGCAGTATCACTAGAATTATATAGCAGTACCAATGGATTTATACGGCAGTACCACTGGACTGGATTTATATGGCAGTACCACTGGATTTGTACGGCAGTACCGCTGGACACATATGGCAGTATCACTGGAATTATACGGCAGTACCTCTGGATTAATACGGCCTTACCACTGGACATATATGGCAGTACCACTGGACTTATACAGCAGTTCCACTGGTCTGGATTTATACAGCAGTACCACTGGTTTTATATGGCAGTACCACTGGACATACACGGAAGTATCACTAGACTTATATGGCAGTACCATTGGACATATATGGCAGTATTACTGGACATATACGGCAGAACCACTGGACATATATGGCAGTACCACTGGACATATACGGCAGAACCACTGGACATATATGGCAGTACCACTGGACTGGATTTATACGGCAGTATCAATGAACTTTTACAGCAGTACCACTGTACTTATACGGCAGTATCATTGGAATTATATGACAGTACCACTGGACTTATATGGCAGTATCACTGGACTGGATTTATACAGCAGTTCCACTGGATTTATACAGTAGTACCACTGGTCTTATACAACATTACAACTGGAATTATACGGCAGTATCACTGGACATATATATTGCAGTACCACTGGACTTATACGGTTGTAACACTGGACTTATACGGCAGTATCACTGTACTGGATTTAACATGCAGTACCACTGAATTTATACAGCAGTACCACTGGACATATACGACAGTATAACTGGACTTATACGGCAGTACCACTGGGCATATACAGCAGTATCACTGGACTTAGATGGCAGTACTACTGGACTGGATTTATACGGCAGTACCACTGGATTTATACGGCGGTACCACTAGACATATACGGCCGTACCACTGGACTTATACGGCAGTACCACTGGACTGGATTTATACAGCAGTACCACTGGATTTGTACGGCAATACCACTGGACATATATGGCAGTATCGCTGGAATTATATGGCAGTACCACGGGACTTATATGGCAGTATCACTGGACTAGATTTATATGGCAGTACCACTGGATTTATATGGCATTACCACTGGACATATGCGGCAGTACCACTGGACATATACGGCAGTACCACTGGTCTGGATTTATACGGCAGTACCACTGGTTATATATGGCATTACCACTGGACATACACGGTAGTATCACTGGACTTAAACAGTAGTACCATTGGACACATATGGCAGTATTACTGGACTTATACAGTAGTACCACTGGACTGAATTTATACGCCAGTACCACTGGACATATACGGTAGTACCACTAGACATATATGGCAGAAAAACTGGACATATATGGCAGTACCACTGGACTGGATTTATGCGGCAGTATCACTGGATTTATGTGACAGTAACACTGAACATATACGGCAGAACCACTGGACATATACGCAGTGCCACTGGATTGGAGTTATATGGCAGTGCCATTTGATTTATATGGCAGTACCCCTGGACATATATATGGCAGTATCACTGTAATTTGTACCACTGGACATATACGGTGGTACCACTGGTCTGGATTTATATGGCAGTACCACTGGATTTATACAGCAGTACCACTGTACATACACAGCAGAATCACTGGACTTATACAGCAGTACCACTGGACATATACGGCAGTATCACTGGACTGGATTTATACAGCAGTACCACTGGACATATACGGCAGTATCACTGGACTGGATTTATACAGCAGTACCACTGGATTTATACGGCAGTACAATTGGACATATACAGCTGTATCACTGGACTTATATGAAAGTACCACTGGACATATATACGGCAGTACCACTGGACTTATACAGCAGCACAGGGACACCCCCACTGGACTGATGCAGGACAACACAGCACCACTGCAATGGACTAGACTTATACAGCAGCACTGGACATATTGCAGCAGAGGACACCACCACTGTGACTGGACTGATGCAGTACAAGACACTACAACTGGACTGATGCAGCACAACAGAGCACCACTGGACTGGACTTATACAGCAGCACTGGACATATGGCAGCAGAGGACACCACCACTGTGACTGAACTGATGCAGCACAAGACACTACTACTGGACTGATGCAGCACAAGACAGCACTGGAATGACACATAAGACAGAGCAGGTTGCCACACCACTTTCCTGCACAGACAGACACTGAGGAGAGAGACACATCCTCTCACTACACTCTTCAGGACTGGAGTGAAAATGGTGGCGACGCGCAGCTCCTAATATGGAATCCAAATCCCGCAAGAATCCGACAGCGGGATGATGACGCTTTGCCTCGTTCTTGTTTCCGAGTCAGGTGGTAAAACCCAAGCCAGGCTCGGATCTGGGCTCGGGGCGTGATGTTCGCTAGGGATCGGTTCTTAGAGAACCAAACCCGCTCATCTCTACTTGCTAAACACTCTTCTATATGCCTTAATTATTGGCATAATTCAGTCTTCTAAGTTTTGCACCTTTCTAGTAACCTGTCCTTCATTGGAATTGTCCCTTTTACATTCCATCCCTGTTGCCAAAACCGTTTTTCTGATGACTCTCTACAATCATGCTAGATCCAACTCCGGTTCTATCACCTGCATGCTGGATGCAGCTAGCTCCATACATCCTTGTGGGGTTCTCTGGTGAAAACCACCTGTATATTAGATTCCACACACGTTTTACTGGTTATGCCTATACTAGCTGATAGCGTGAATACATTACATCTGACTCAGAGTGGTGACACCTTGAATTGTATTGCTTTATACAGAGCACATCCTCTCGAGTACATTTTAAACAAGTTTTCCATCTCCCTGATTAGATGTTAGTTCATAGTGAAGATTTTCCTGAAAATGTATCTACAGCACAAAAGCCATGCATAAAGCAATTATGGGAACTGAGTAGGCTCCATAGTTTCATCACCAACACCTACAAAATAAGCTGAACCTACATCATCATAACTAGAAGTTTGTAGGCCTTATAGCAACATTTTAAATGCCCCACCCACAAACACAAAAAATACTTAGGGGGTGGGGCATCTGCATACTTTGCAGTCTGTGGAAGTGTATCTTCTTTAAATGGTTAAAAAATTAGAGATGAGAGGGTTCTGTTCTCGGAGACCCGATCCCCCTGAACTTCACATTCTGAGCCAGAATCCATGTCTGGCTCGGGACTTCCCACCAGACTCAGATCCCAGAATGAGGCAAAACGTCATCATACTGCTGTTGGATTCTCGCGGGTTTTGGAATCCATATAAACAGCCGCATGTTGCTGCCATTTTCACTCTGGACTTGGAGAGTGAGGGAGACAGACCTTTGTCTCTCTCTGTGGGTGGTAGCGTTGGGTGGGGTCAGTGTGTGCTCTGTATGGGTGCTGTACCTGTCACTGTGGTGTCACTGTACTATTAGGGGTGCTGTCCTGGTTGTCACTGGTGTTTCATGTGCTGTTAGGGGTGCTACAGCTGTACATGGATGATGCTGTCCTGGCTGTCACTGTGTTGTGCAGGGTGCAGGGGCACTATCCTCTTGTATGCAGTGAAAATACATGGGTCCTGGCTGAAAAAATTCAGGGGTGCAGTGAAAATAAATGTACACTGCCCTGCCTTGTATGCTGTAAAAATTCAGGTGTGCAGTGAAAATAAATGTACACTGTCCCTGTCTTGTATGCTGTAAAAATTAAGGGGTGCAGTGAAAATAAATGTACACTGGTCCTTTATGCTGTAAAAATACAGGGCTACTGTTGTTAAAATAAAGGTACACTGGCCCTGTATGCTGTAAAAATACAGGGGTGCTACTGTTAAAATAAAAGTACACTGGTCCTGTATGCTGTAAAAATACAAGGGTGCTGTTGAAAAATGAAAATAAGACATCTGTTACAAAATATGTAAATAAAAATGCAATTAATAAATGTAAAAAAATAAACCCACAAGATTTTTACAAAATAAGTCTCCAAACTCTGTGGAGGGGAAAAATATCCAATCTTGATCCTGTGGGATACACCAGTTTATTTGCATCCCAGCATTAAATCCGATATTATCTTAATCCCTGAAAATGGAGAAGGGGGTACCAATTTTGGATGCTTTGGCCCCTAGTTTTTCAGTTTGTCTAGTAATGTGGTAATTAATAATTATATATTTGTTTAGTTGAAGTTTTTCTGTTCCACACCAATATAGGAGTGGAGGTGAAAGCCTGTGTGTTGTTCCTGATTGCATGTGCCTCTCTAATTTTTCATCACCTTCTTGACACTGTGCTCTTCCTCTAGCCTCTTCTCATAATGTAAAAAGTCATCAAAGAAGGAGGTGGTATGTTTGCAGCTAGCTATGATTCAGAGAACTTTGCAAGCTTTTTCCAGGGGGACCACCTGTTGCTGAAATGATGGGTTTATTAAACAGTGCATGTCCTTTTTAAACGACATAAGCATGGGTGGGAGAGGCCCAAGGACTATTCCATCTTGCGCCTCTTTTTTTCTTCTTTGCATTATGTGCTCTTTGGGGCCTAGTTTTTAAAAGTGCCATCCTGTTTGACACTGCAGTGCCACTCCTAGATGGGCCAGGTGTTTGTGCTGCCCACTTGTGTCGCTTAGCTTAGTTATACAGCGACCTCGGTGCACCTCTTTATCTTCTTTGCATTATGTGCTCTTTGGGGTCTAGTTTTTAAAACTGCCATCCTGTCTGCCACTGCAGTGCCACTTCTAGATGGGCCAGGTGTTTGTGCCACCCAATTGTGTTGCTTAGCTTAGTCATCCAGCTATCTCAGTGCAACCTGTTGGCCTAAAAACAATATTGTGAGGTGTTCAGAATAGAATGGAAATGAGTGGAAATGAATGTTATTGAGGGTAATAATTAGTGATGAGCGGGTTCGGTTCCTCGGGATCCGAACCCCCCGAACTTCACCCATTTTTGCACGGTCCGAGCAGACTCGGATCCTCCCGTCTTGCTCGGTTAACTCGAGCGCGCCCGAACGTCATCATCCCGCTGTCGTATTCTCGCGAGATTCGAATTCTATATAAGGAGCCGCGCGTCGCCGCCATTTTAACTCGTGCATTGGAGATGATAGTGAGAGGATGTGGCTGGCGTTCTCTCACTTTATGTGTTCAGTGTGCTGCAAATATCTGTGCTCAGTGTGCTGCAAATATCTGTGCTCAGTGTGCTGCAAATATCTGTGCTCAGTGTGCTGCAAATATCTACGTTCTCTGCCTGAAAAATGCTCCCTATCTGTGCTCAGTGTGCTGCAAATATCTGTGCTCAGTGTGCTTTATTGTGGGGACTGGGGACCACCAGTATTATATAGTAGGAGAGTGCAGAGTTTTGCTGACCAGTGACCACCAGTATTATACGTTCTCTGCCTGAAAAACGCTCCATATCTGTGCTCAGTGTGCTGCAAATATCTGTGCTCAGTGTGCTTTATTGTGGGGACTAGGGACCACCAGTATTATATAGTAGGAGGACAGTGCAGAGTTTTGCTGACCAGTGACCACCAGTATTATACTTTCTCTGCCTGAAAAACACTCCATATCTGTGCTGCATTGTAGTATATAGTAGGAGGACAGTGCTGAATTTTGCTGACCAGTGACCACCAGAATTATATCAGTACGGTACAGTAGTCCACTGCTCTTCCTACCTCTGTGTCGTCAAGTATACTATCCATCCATACCTGTGGTGCATTTAAGTTTTTGTGCGCAGTATATATATATAGTAGTAGGACAGTGCATAATTTTGCTGACCACCAGTATATAATATATAGCAGTACGGTACAGTAGGCCACTGCTCTACCTACCTCTGTGTTGTCAAGTATACTATCCATCCATCCCTGTGGTGCATTTAAGTTTTTGTGTGCTATATATATATACAGTAGTAGGACAGTGCATAATTTTGCTGACCACCAGTATATAATATATAGCAATACGGTACAGTAGGCCACTGCTCTACCTACCTCTGTGTCGTCAAGTATACTATCCATCCATACATGTGGTGCATTTAAGTTTTTGTGCGCAGTATATATATACAGTAGTAGGACAGTGCATAATTTTGCTGACCACCAGTATATAATATATAGCAGTACAGTACAGTACAGTAGGCCACTGCTCTACCCACCTCTGTGTCGTCAAGTATACTATCCATCCATACCTGTGGTGCATTTAAGTTTTTGTGCGCAGTATATATAGTAGTAGGCCATTGCTATTGATATATTAATGGCATATAATTCCACACATTAAAAAATGGAGAACAAAAATGTGGAGGGTAAAATAGGGAAAGATCAAGATCCACTTCCACCTCGTGCTGAAGCTGCTGCCACTAGTCATGGCCGAGATGATGAAATGCCATCAACGTTGTCTGCCAAGGCCGATGCCCAATGTCATAGTAGAGAGCATGTATAATCCAAAAAACAAAAGTTCAGTAAAATGACCCAAAAATCTAAATTAAAAGCGTCTGAGGAGAAGTGTAAACTTGCCAATATGCCATTTACGACACGGAGTGGCAAGGAACGGCTGAGGCCCTCTCCTATGTTCCTCATGACTAGTGGGTCAGCTTCACATGAGGATGGAAGCACTCATCCACCCACTAGAAAAATGAAAAGACTTAAGCTGGAAAAAGCACAGCAAAGAACTGTGCATTCTTCTAAATCACAAATCCCCAAGGAGAGTCCAATTGTGTCGGTTGCGATACCTGACCTTCCCAACACTGGACGGGAACAGGTGGCGCCTTCCACCATTTGCAGGCCCCCTGCAAGTGATGGAAGGAGCACCCGCAGTCCAGTTCCTGATAGTCAAATTGAAGATGTCACTGTTGAAGTACACCAGGATGAGGATATGGGTGTTGCTGGTGCTGGGGAGGAAATTGACAAGGTGGATTCTGATGGTGAGGTGGTTTGTTTAAGTCAGGCACCCGGGGAGACACCTGTTGTCCGTGGGATGAATATGGCCATTGACATGCCTGGTCAAAATACAAAAAAAATCACCTCTTCGGTGTGGAATTATTTCAACAGAAATGCGGATAACTGATGTCAACCCGTGTGTTGCCTTTGTCAAGATGTAATAAGTAGGGGTAATGATGTTAACCACCTAGGAACATCCTCCCTTATACGTCACCTGGAGCACATTCATCAGAAGTCATTGACAAGTTCAAAAACTTTGGGTGACAGCGGAAGCAGTCCACTGCCAACTAAATCCCTTCCTCTTGTAACCAAGCTCCTGCAAACCACACCACCAACTCCCTCAGTGTCAATTTCCTCCTTACACAGGAAAGCCAATAGTCCTGCAGGCCATGTCACTGTCAAGTCTGATGAGCTCTCTCCTCCTGGGATTCCTCTGATGCATCCTTGAGTGTAACGCCTACTGCTGCTGGCGCTGCTGTTGTTGCTGCTGGGAGTCGATCGTCATCCCAGAGGGGAAGTCGGAAGACCACTTGTACTACTTTAACTAAGCAATTGACTGTCCAACAGTCCTTTGTGAGGAAGATGAAATATCACAGCAGTCATCCTGCTGCAAAGCGGATAACTCAGGCCTTGGCAGCCTGGGTGGAGAAAAATGTGATTCCGGTATCCACCGTTAATTCACAGGGAACTAGAGAATTGATTGAGGTACTGTGTCCCCGCTACCAAATACCATCTAGGTTCCATTTCTCTAGGCAGGCGATACCAAAAATGAACACAGACGTCAGAAAAAGACTCACCAGTGTCCTAAAAAAATGCAGTTGTACCCAATGCCCACTTAACCACGGACATGTGGACAAGTGGAGCAGGGCAGACTCAGGTCTATAAGACTGTGACAGCCCACTGGTTAGATGTATTGCCTCCCGCAGCAAGAACAGCAGCGGCGGCAACAGTAGCAGCATCTCGCAAACGCCAACTCGTTCCTAGGCAGGCTACGCTTTGTATCACCGCTTTCCATAAGAGGTACACAGCTGACAACCTCTTACGGAAACTGAGGAACATCATCGCAGAATGGCTTACCCCAATTTGACTCTCCTGGAGATTTGTGACATCGGACAACGCCACCAATATTGTGCGTGCATTACATCTGGGCAAATTCCAGCACGTCCCATGTTTTGCACATACATTGAATTTGGTGGTGCAGAATTATTTAAAAAATGACAGGGGCGTGCAAGAGATGCTGTCGGTGGCCCGAAGAATTGCGGGCCACTTTCGGCATTCAGCAACCGCGTCCCGAAGACTGGAGCACCAGCAAACACTCCTGAACCTGCCCTGTCATCATCTGAAGCAAGAGGTGGTAAAGAGGTGGAATTCAACCCTCTATATGCTTCAGAGGATGGAGGAGCAGTAAAAGGCCATTCAAGCCTATACAGCTACCTATGATATAGGCAAAGGAGGGGGAATGCACCTGACTCAAGCGCAGTGGAGAATGATTTCAACGTTTTGCAAGGTTCTGCAACCCTTTGAACTTGCCACACGTGAAGTCAGTTCAGACACTGCCAGCCTGAGTCAGGTCATTCCCCTCATCAGGCTTTTGCAAAAGAAGCTGGAGAGATTGAAGGAGGAGCTAAAACATAGCGATTCCGCTAGGCATGTGGGACTTGTGGATGGAGCTCTTAATTCGCTTAACCAGGATTCACGGGTGGTCAATCTGTTGAAATCAGAGAACTACATTTTGGCCACCGTGCTCGATCCTAGATTTAAAACCTACATTTGTATCTCTCTTTCCGGCAGACACAAGTCTGCAGAGGTTCAAAGACCTGCTGGTGAGAAAATTGTCAAGTCGAGCGGAACGTAACCCGTCAACAGCTCCTCCTTCACATTCGCCCGCAACTGGGGCTGCGAGGAAAAGGCTAAGAATTCTGAGCCCACCCGCTGGCGGTGATGCAGGGCAGTCTGGAGCGAGTGCTGACATCTGGTCCGGACTGAAGGACCTGCCAATGATTACTGACATGTCGTCTACTGTTACTGCATATGATTCTGTCACCATTGAAAGAATAGTGGAGGATTATATGAGTGACCGCATCCAAGTAGGCACGTCAGACAGTCCGTACGTATACTGGCAAGAAAAAGAGGCAATTTGGAGGCCCTTGCACAAACTGGCTTTATTCTACCTAACTTGCCCCCCCTCCGGTGTGTACTCCGAAAGAGTGTTTAGTGCAGCCCTCACCTTGTCAGAAATCGGCGTTTGAGGTTACTTCCAGAAAACTTGGAGAAGATGATGTTCATCAAAATGAATTATAATCAATTCCTCCGTGGAGACATTCACCAGCAATTGCCTCCAGAAAGGACACAGGGACCTGAGATGGTTGATTCCAGTGGGGACGAATTAATAATCTGTGAGGAGGGGGATGTACACAGTGAAAGGGGTGAGGAATCGGACGATGAGGAGGAGGTGGACATCTTGCCTCTGTAGAGCCAGTTTGTGCAAGGAGAGATTGATTGCTTCTTTTTTGGTGGGGGCCAAAACCAACCAGTCATTTCAGTCACAGTTGTGTGGCAGACCCTGTCGCTGAAATGATGGGTTTGTTAAAGTGTGCATAAGGGTGGGTGGGAGGGCCCAAGGACAATTCCATCTTGCACCTCCTTTTTCTTTCATTTTTCTTTGCATCATGTGCTGTTTGGGGACAATTTTTTTGAAGTGCCATCCTGTCTGAAAACTGCAGTGCCACTCCTAGATGGACCAGGTGTTTGTGTCGGCCACTTGGGTCGCTTAGCTTAGTCACACAGCTACCTCATTGCACCTCTTTTTTTCTTTGCTTCATGTGCTGTTTGGGGACTATTTTTATGAAGTGCCATCCTGTCTGACACTGCGGTGCCACTCCTAGATGGACCAAGTGTTTGTGTCGGCCAGTTGGGTCGCTTAGCTTAGTCACACAGCTACCTCATTGCGCCTCTAATTTTCTTTGCATCATGTGCTGTTTGGGTACTATTTTTTTAATCTGCCATCCTGTCTGACACTGCAGTGCCACTCCTAAATCGGCCAGGTGTTTGTGTCGGCCACTTGGGTCGCTTAGCTTAGTCATCCAGCGACCTCAGTGCAAATTTTAGGACTAAAAATAATATTGTGAGGTGTTCAGAATAGACTGGAAGAGAGAGGAAATTATGGTTATTGAGATTAATAATACTATGGGATCAAACTGACCCCCAAATTCTATGATTTAAGCTGTTTTTGAGGGGTTTTTGTAAAAAAAAAACACCCGAATCCAAAACACACCCGAATCCGACAAAAAATTTTCAGGGAGGTTTTGCCAAACGCGTCCGAATCCAAACACTGCCGCGGAACCAAATTCAAAACCAAAACACAAAACCCGAAAAATGTCCGGTGCACATCACTAGTAATAATACCGTAGGATGAAAATTATCCCCAAATTCTGTGATTTTAGCTGTTTTTTTTTTCTTCAAAAAACACCAAGTTCCAAAACAAAAAACAAAACCTGAAAGTGTGGTTTTGGGGAAAACTAATCCAGATCCAAAACACGAACGAAGATACAGATCCGAAAGCAAAACACAAAAAGTGTCTGCCGTGCATCTATAAAAAAAATCATGTCAATAGTGTATTGTGAGCACTGACCTTTTATGCTTATCAACACTGATGCCGATGTAATCTAGGGGGGTAATTCCAAGTTGATCGCAGCAGGATTTTTTTTAGCAATTGGGCAAAACCATGTGCACTGCAGGGGAGGTAGATATAACATGTACAGAAAGAGTTAGATTTGGGTGGGTTATTTTGTTTCTGTGCAAGTTAAATACTGGCTGCTTTATTTTTACACTGCAAATTAGATTGCAGATTGAACACACCCCACCCAAATCTAACTCTCTCTGCACATGTTATATCTGCCTCCCCTGCAGTGCACATGGGTGGTCATTCCGAATTGTTCGCTCTGTAATTTTTTTTGCATCGCAGCGATTTTCCGCTTATTGCGCATGCGCAATGTTCGCACTGCGACTCGCCAAGTAAATTTGCTATGAAGATTGGTATTTTACTCACGGCATTACAAGGTTTTTACTTCGTTCTGGTGATCGTAATGTGATTGACAGGAAGTGGGTGTTTCTGGGCGGAAACTGGCCGTTTTATGGGAGTGTGTGAAAAAACGCTACCGTTTCTGGGAAAAACGCGGGAGTGGCTGGAGAAACGGAGGAGTGTCTGGGCGAACGCTGGGTGTGTTTGTGACGTCAAACCAGGAACGACAAGCACTGAACTGATCGCACTGGAAGAGTAAGTCTCGAGCTACTCAGAAACTGCAAAGAAATTTCTATTCGCAATTTTGAGAACCTTTCGTTCGCAATTTTGATAAGCTAAGATTCACTCCCAGTAGGCGGCGGCTTAGCGTGTGCAATGCTGCTAAAAGCAGCTTGCTAGCGAACAACTCGGAATGAGGGCCATGGTTTTGCCCAATTGCTAAAAAAAATCCTGCTGCGATCAACTTGGAATTACCCCCAAGGTGCAGAGGAGACAATCCCCCCATTCCTCCAGGCCCTTTGCATTGACACACCAACTTTAGTTACACCCATGTGTACCAATCTAATTACCCATGAGCCACACACTTTAGGGAACACTACTATTTTTTTGCAATGCAAGAACTCAGCTTGTACTCCCATGATTCTCAGCTTGTATTCCCATGAGTCTCTCAAATTTTTTTATTTATTTTTTAAGCTCTTAAGTCAGAGTTTACCAAACTCCACCATTACAGTCCAGATTTTAAAGGATATCCATGTTTGACTTAATTAGTAGTTAATATTTTAAGTAATGTGTAATACTTCATTTGTAATATAATATATGAATGTATCCCTTATGATTGTGAAATTTATATTTGATATTGTTCTTGAAGAATATATACTTTTTTTATTTGTAATAATTGCATAACTGTGTGTCACTGTCTCACTATAGATTAACCTGACTAAACTTCCTTTTTAATGGTTATGAAAAATGACATGACTGCACTTGTAATCATTTTACCTGTACATGCATTTTCATGAACTTCCATCATTAAAAGGGATCCAGTGAAATGAAACATGTGAGGTATACATCTACCCCTAATCAGCAACTTTATTATAGAAATACCCTTTACTTTGGAAGACCTTACCAGCGCATTAGCGGGATTTCATGTTATTGATTGAAGGCAGGTGTATACATTATTGCCTTTGTACATTTTTTCCATATATCTGTTACATAGATATATTTTTTTCTTTTTGATTCAGGAGACCACTCAGACAGTAAAAAGAAAAATACTTTGATAAAGAGACATTTATTAGTTCATCCTTTGAACTGCAGTTGCAGACTTTATGACTGCTACCTACAGGGAGAAGGAAACAACTTTGACAATGCAGGGAGTACAGCATGGAAGAGAGGATTGTGCATGGGGACATGATATAACATTTGCATCATTGTAGCCCTTCTATGCAATGCTGTGATAATCAGCATTTTGAAGCAGAGAGCAAGGCCATGATAACACAATGTAATTATCCTTTATCTTCTTCTCCCCATGCTCTCCCACTTGTCTACTCTTTCTCCTCATCTCTCCATCTTGCTCTTTTCCCTCCTCTTGATCTCATTCTCCTCATCAGTTTCTTGCTCTTCACCACTCTATCCCTCTTTTAATTGTGCTTCAGTTCCATCTCCTCCTTGGGCCCAGCTTCAATTTCAGATATTATTGCGATGACCAGACACTGGGTGAGGCATGTGTTACTCACATCACTGTGCTGGATGGTGACTGCACTGTGGACTTAAGGGTTATTCAGAGTTGTTAGCAAACCAAAAAAGTTAGCAATTGGACATAATCAAGTTGCACTGCCGGTGGGGCAGATGTAACGTGTGCTGAGAGATTTAGATTTGGGTAGGTTATATTGTTTCTGTGCATGGTAAATGCTGACAGCTTTATTTTTACACTACAATTTAGATTTCAGTTTGAACACACCCCACCCAAATCTATCTCTCTGTGCACATGTTACATCTACCCCACCTGCAGTGCAACATGGTTTTGCCAAATTGCTTTTTTGCACTTGTGCCTGTATTGTTTCTTCAAACTTTATGAAGGGCTAGTGTTATTATTTTGTATTTGTTTATGGGGGAGTTCGAACAGGATTGCAGGAAGCTCAGAGTGTATGGAATTATAAATTACAATGGAATATACTGATTATTAAAAATCAGTTATAATAATGTTAATAATACTTTTGGAGACTATGTTGTTTGTAATGCTGGGACTCTCTGTAAGTGCCATCACTGATCATGGTCAGAGGAATCAGCGGTCATACCAACTGTCATTCTGTGCCAACATAATAACATCATTTTTTCATTAGAAGTTGATCTTATTGTATACTGTAGTTCTTCATTCCACAACATAGCAGTTCAAAATTCACCGTTAAAGTGATTAATGATCAATAAATACATTTATTTAGTCTTTAAAAGTACAATTTCCATAACAGGGCTCTGTTACCTTTTTTTGTGAAGTCTTCAGCTTCTCCAAGACTACCCAACCTCTGTGTGAAAATAATAATTGAAAATAGAATACATGCAGTGGCGTCAGAAGGCGGGTGCGGGGGGTGCGGCCCGCACCCAGGTGTTCCTCTCGGAAGGGGTGACACCAAAGTGCCAGCTCTTCTGCAGTGACAGGAGCCGAGTGCTGCAGTGATTCACAGATAAGAGCCAGCACACACACAGTCCAGTCTCCGGGGCGGGCCAGCATCTTCAGGGATGCTGGACATGCCCCCGGAGCGAAGGAGAAAAGACCTGCGAGGTCACGCCCCTTTTACATTAGGCCATGCTCCCTTTTCGGATGCCCGCAGTTCTGGCGGCCTGAGCAGGGTGTGTGTGTGTGTGTAATAGTACAGAGTGCGCTCCGGGTGTCACCACACCCGGTGATGCCTCTGAATACATGCAAGAGTTGCTTCAATGTTTAATGGTGTAGTCTGTTCATTTAGACTTGTATACCCATTTCTAAAGGATGACAATACTGTTCCTCAAACAAGTTTTGCATTATATTTAGTTTTTCCTATAAAGATTACTGACTATGGTGTAGATTTACTAAAGCTTCTAAAATAGACAAGTGGTGGTGTTATCCAAACAGACATGTGGCAGTGTTGCCCATAGCAACCAATCAGATTCTAGATGTCATTGCTCTACTGCATTCTAGAAACTGATACACAGAACTTAATTGGTTCCTATGTGCCACACCACCACTTGGCTGTTTTAGAAGCTTTAGTAACTATACCCTTTTAGTAACTATACCCTTTGGCCTCAGTTTTAGCATCTCTCCTAATCCTTTTTATTTTTGGTAGGTGCATATCTTATCATCGTGAACTGCTCATTAACATGGGATTGGTTACTTAGTGGTTTAAAAATACTGTCCTAGTGAGAGCACCTGTTTTCTATTTACCATTGAACATTTCTACTGGGATGTATTTGGTGTCACATAGGCTACAGATGGCTCGACAAACCTTGTCTGGGTTGGGGAAGAAACATTTTCACATGTGAGAAGTAGATTTCTTGGTCTTTTGGTCAGGTATAACAACAATTCACTTTTCATGGACATTAGGTGGAAATACTGATAGCTACTTTACTTGGAGACATTCAGTACCATCATCATCAGCAACATATACACAATTATCGCCATGTTCCTGTTCAATAGCGGCTCCTATTTGAGTTTAGGAGGGCGGCTGCCGCTGGCCATGCTGATGCGCCCCCGCTGCCTGAAGTGCTGTGTTAGTCACCACTGCTGACTGGGTCTCCTGGAACCTATACAATGGAACTGACAGGCACTGGGGCCGGCACAGGTGCAGAAGTGGTGGACTAACTGCGCATGTGCAAACCCCTGGCTTCTATGGACTGCATAGGCTGTAGCACACAGAAGCCGGATTGGATTGGGCTGCGCCAAAGGCATGGCGTGGTTTCCTATAGGAAGAAAGTTCTCTACTTATAACAGCCCAGTCTGGTAGTCCCAGAGGGAGGAAACATCTCCTAATGGGACTGCCTGTAGTGTCTGTTACTGGCAGGTAGGACTTCCAATAGGAATTCACTGTCAGTCATAGTGAAGCCAGTGCAGTTATGAACTGCATCTGGCTCACTGACACGGAGCAGAGTGGTGGATTTTACCTGGAGGGCTACAGTCCTGCAGCACATAGGCAAAATCCACCACTGATCTTGTTGTAAATTACAACATCTATTTCCATCCTCTATTTCTAAATCTTTGTTAATATTACTCATTCTCACATTTTCAGATGACTTAGAAATTGTGTGAAGATGCTGCTCAGAACTGATCACAGTTTTAAAGTGTGATCAGTTCTGACACACAAATGTAGCTCATTGATACCCTTGGACTCTTATCTGGGGTTACATTTACTAACTTTTAATTTTCAGTTTTGAGAGATTTGGCATTCTAATTCCATTCGATTTCTATTCGATTTTGACTTCGGAGATTTACTAAAGGCAAAATTGAATGCCGAATCGAACATAACTCAAATCCCACTCATAATCAAATTTCTGAGAAACGTCAATGTTTTTCCAGAGTCAAATATAGGATGCCTTCATTTACAAACATTCAATTTGCAAATTGAGTGCTAATGCAACTCTTAATCGAACTTCAAATCCCCAAATGAATAGAATAATGAGAGATATTCAATTTGAGCTTCAAAAAACCTTCTATTGCTTGGAAATTGATTGTGATGACTTTATAAGTTCCCAAAAGCATGTGATGCAGTTTGGCTGTAGGAATAATGGCTTAACAATGCTATGCTATGCTGTGCACTTACACGTGGTATGCAAATCACCACCTGACTGAGAAAACCCAGGAGCATCAATCAGAGCAACATCAGCAGCTTCATGAGGTACCCCAACAACCTATGCAGGCCTAGGTTCTTTTATTGTTGGATACATTTCAATGCATTGTCTGCTGGTAGGGGCATACAGATGTTACACCTAATGTTCTGGGAGCTATAGATTGTACACAAATTGGGCTGAGACCAACCAGGAATACTGCACATGTCTATACAAATAGGCATCATACTTATTCCATGAATGTGCAGGTGGTCTGTGATGCAAAACTAAAAAGCATGAGTGTTGTGACTGGCTATCCTGGTTTGTGCCATGATGCCTACATTCTCAGGAATTCATCCCTGTCTGCAAAATGTGAGGCAGGTCAAATGCCAGAGGGATGGTTGTTGGGTAAGTTACCTGTATGTGTTAATGAATCAGCTAATAGTACTTGTTACTATATTGTTTTAATTTGTTATGACCCTCATCAGGAGATTTAGGCTCTTTGACTGGCTTCTGACTCCACTGTCAGATCTGCAAACTCCTGCTAAGCATAAGTATAATGGGGCACATATAGCCACCCGGTTCATGACAGAATTCAACTTTGGGCTATTAAAAGGAAGGTTTCTATTTTGGAAGGCATATTATAATTAAATCCACCAAAAGAGTCTGATATTGTGCTCTGCTACTGGCTATTGCATAATCTCGCATTAAATCAACCACTCCCCCAAGATTATGCAATAAACAGTGAGCATGCAGAGGTTTCATTACCAACAACTGACTACAGTATGTGAGTACAGAAAGTGGAAGGCAGGCAGGAAGGCAGAGTAGGTTAAGTTTATTGGCAATTATTTCAGCTGTATTTTCTTTCTTATTAAATACCACAAAATGTTATTCTTCAGTTATATGATCATGTACAAAACAATTTTAAGCGAAATTTTACTCTTTAATTAGTGTACATGTGATACATTTGGTCCAATGGAAAGTAATTAGGAAGTTGACTTCGTTTTAGCATTCGATTTCAATGGGGATATGCAGGGGCGGATTGGGAACAAAAAGCGGCCCTGGAAAAATTTGTACTAGTGGCCCCACATGGGCAGTACCAGAGGTGTAAGGCTAGCCATGGGCCATGGCAGCAGTACCCTCCCACCAAGACTTTGCAGATAGTGGGGATGTCCAGTATCAAGGGGGAAGTTAAAAAGAAATAAAATTAAATATTCTGAGCACATTATGTGATACACCTTCAGAATTTAGGAAACTATATCATTCTTTAGAAAGATATATTTTCTTGCTTATTACACCAACCGTATCCCAATCACTATTCACTCAATCTTATATGTCAGCCAAGCAGGCAGACAGAGCATACAGTAGATCATCTGCAATCACAGGCTAAGTGGCAAAGTAATTTTCATATATGCAAATTATTTTGCATCTTATTCATTATGTCTATAAACAGGACCACATGTCCTCAAACAAAACAGGCCCCACAGGTGCGTCGGCCCACCGGGAATCTTCCCTGTAAGCCCTATGGCCAATCCGCCTCTGGGGATATGAGATTCAATTTTGGAAGGGATTTCATAAACTGAACACAAAATCCCTTCCTAAAATCGACCAAAATTGAATTTGATTTGAAAATCGAATGCATAATCGATTATTAGTAAGTTAGTTTTTTTAAGGATTTTATAGTTTCATTTTGATTCAATTTCAGTCGATTTTATTGATTCATAAAATTGAATCCCAAATCGAACTTTATTCATTTTATCTCCTGGATTCTTATGTGAACTATCATTTGTTCCATGGCCTCAGTGTTATCATTTCCAGTTATGAATATGTCTTTTTGCAGGCAACACCAGTCACACTGCCTGTACTACAGAGAAGCTAGTGCTTGAGAAGTTACAGGAGATGCACAATTACATTATGTTAGCCACTTACTTTTGACCAGGGCTTGTTTCTAAAGTAGGGGAATTTCATTCTGGCACTCTCTCTCTCTTCTGAATGACATAGCATAGGATCAACTGCAACACCATTGTCCGGTTGCATGACCCATGGGGTCAAGCAAGCAGGCCGCTGCATGTCCAAGAAATAGGCCAGCAACTTTCTGTCCTCTGTATTGATAAATGGAGGCTGTCACCACCCCCAAATGGCATCAAACTGTCAATCACTGACACATGCGCAGTATGGGTTCCATACATGCGCAAAATACTGAAGATCAGTACTTAGCTGCATGCACCAAAGATGCTTCAGGTTCTTAGTCAGGCCTGATAGCCTCTAAATATAAATATATCAACTTACCCTTGATTGGTGATAATCAAGCATTGGATAGAAATATCACAAATGTCCTACGGTGGTTACTCAAGCAACTTTGCTTTCTCTGCAGTCCTGCAGTATAATTTTCTTACTCCATAATGATATAGTAAGAGACACAATGTGGCTCTACCATGAAAATCAGTTTTGAATCAATATAACATACTTTAAAGATGACGTATATTATACTTACCCTCAGTAGGATGTACATGCACCTTGGACATTCATTTATTAATCCAATGTCCATCAGTTATTAGAGTGGGCTTGTTTCTACTAGTACCTTGTTGAGACGTTCTTTACCACTGGGTGGTGTATGGAATGCTAGCTATTTTACTTCTTTTAGCCAAATCACTACTTTCATCATCAATAGCATATCCACTGCCAGTCACATCACCATGAGTTGATGTTATATTTGACTTTGAGCAAGATTTATGAGATTTGGAACAGTCTTACTTTAACTTTTTTCTTATCATATGGTAAAATAGGCACAAACCACCCAATATTTTTAATTCCCAGGTGCACAGCAGTATCAACCCAAAAGGAAATGATACCATAGTGCCTGATTCAGATGTGGATGCAAAGTGATCGCAAAGATGATGATTGCTTAATTGAGAGATTATTTAATGCGTCTGAGTCACACTGCAAATTTAGAAGCAGTTTCATTGACAAGCAGTGAGCATTTGTGGAAGGTATGTGGAGTGGCAAGCCAAATGCAGGTGTGTTGCTGTTGTTTAAGTGGAGTTTCTCAGTCTGCTTCTTAGTCACCATATGCAGTTGTAAAGTCTCCAGCAGCTTAGCTTCGATGTGACAGATGGTGCTTCCTTTTATGCAAGAGGTGGATCAGAGACATTGCTGGTGTCTCTGTATGACAACCAGAGGTTGCATTATTAGCATATTCTCGCAGATCCGCTGCATGCAAAAACTCAGTTGCAAAAGCAACCGTGTTCCCCTCTGAACCAGGCACATAGAAGCCAGTAAATGATGGCACTCCAAAAGGGCTTTCTCAAACTTGTTAGATATTGTTGGCTCAGCAGCAACGTTTCAGAGAAACTGGCTCCTTTCCCAAGATACTTTGGAGTTTATGAATTATAGTCAATTAGTGTTAAATACTGTGGGGTACGTTTATCAAGCGGTGATTTTTTTGTAGCAGGTTGAAAACACTGTACATAGCCAATTCATTTTATTATCCAACAATTTTGAGGGTAAAAACTGAAATCACGACTGATGTTCAGTTCTCAGTTCCATACAGTAAATCGCATGCAGCTTAGGAGATACCACCATTATTGCAATAAAAACTCCCTCCCCTTCACAGTGCCCTCATTTTGTTTAAACATAAAATATATGTTCTCCAGTTACTGAAAATCAATAATCTTTCCCTTTTATATATTAGTGATATTTATGATGCTACCTACAGTATAAATCAATATTTATTAAGAAACCCTACATATGATTAATAGTTATTATGGCCCATAATTTATAGTTACTCTTCACTATGTTGCCCAATGTATGAATAATATTTATAATGGCCCTTTTATTTTTTTGTTATGAATTATAGACCCCCTATTTAGTTTTATTATTTAGTATGTCACCCATGTTCCATAATCAGGACATAAATGGAACCAGAGTAATTATTTAGGAAAATCTTATTATATTCCTCACCTGCTGTACCTAGGAGAATATCTCTATATTAATTGGTTGCCTACTGAATGTTTGGAGAGGGTAGAAATACTGTAGGATGGTGTTTAGATAATAACATACAGTTTCTCAAAAGAGGTCATCTCTTTTTTGGCCAACAATAGTCTGTTGGACGATGTTAAGAAATACCTAATTTAGAAATATCAAAATTTAGAATTGTGCTTATCTCAGTTGGATTGAATTAATGAAAATAGATAGATTTCTGATGGAGACAAAAAAAAGGCCCATCCTAAATATCTCTGCATTAGACCAGCTAAGCTGGTCTTGTGTGGGGAAAAAAGTTGGGCTTGAAAGATAGTTCGAGGAGCACCAGATGTAAATGAAATGCAGGGTAGCATTTTAATTTATTCCAGCATAGAATAGTGGAGTTGATGGTTGGATGGGACTGCGTGAATGTGAGACAAACAAGGGACAATTTTGGATAGTGTAGCAAACCTATATTCTACTATGGAGATCCATTGTTTCACATCTTTCACTCTGGTCCTTTCCATTCTATTTAACATAATGTTTTACACATGGACTGTGCTAATCTTCTCTGTAACATTGCAAATTTAGTATGTTTGCTGCCGAAGAGAGCACCATTGCATTGTTTTTCTGTATGAATTACTAAACTACTGTAAGTGAGAGAACCTAATACAGTATACAGTATGTGTAATAATTAACTAATCAAATTAATATCAGTTTTAACTACATATCGTATTTTTCGGACCATAAGACGCACTTTTTCTCCCCAAAAATGTGGGGGGAAAAGTACATGCGTCTTATGGTCCGAATAGAGCAATAAAGACCTTATGGAGCGCTCTCAATGCGCTGGGTGGGAGCGCACTGGGTGGGAGAGGCAGCAGTTATCGGGTGCGGGTAGCGGCGGGTCCTGTATACCAAAAAGAAAAAAGAATTGGTCTCAAGTGGCGCACAAAAACAATTAAACAATTGCCTAAAATATAACTTTTATTCCAGTTTATCTAAAAAGACCTGTAACTGTGAAATATTAAAACCAACATGTAATGACAAGACAAAATGTGATAATTAAAACCACACGCTGCACTTTGAGTGTCATGCACTGCTATTTTGTTTACTTATTGGGTACAATGACCTCTGTATATTTTTTATGTGTATTTCCTGATATTGTGTGAATAAATATTTTTATCAATATCCGTATTGTAATCTGTCTCTGTTTTATATCGATTACCAAACTCTCCAGTATATTGTAAATAAATTATTATGTATGAAATTTTCAATGTGTCTGTATCACTACACCTGCTCTAGAATTTTACTGGCTGCTGGCTAGTGAACCCCTATCTCATTTATCAACAGATTTTACTCTGCAAGGTGCATATGTATAATTCAAGTTTCCAGCAGTTTTTTGTTTATTTCTTACTCCTTAATATCACCTTATGTGATCAGTTCTGATTCCATATTGTCAACTGGTGCTCTCAATCTATGTAGTCAGCACTGTCAGTATAGAGAAGAGATGCTGAGTCTCACTGTAGGTATATTCCACCTTTTGTTACAGTAATTACAGCTTATATTCTCAACTCAAATGGTATCCACTTGGTGGGAGTATATTATTCTCTGAAAAGCTGGTTGTATCACTATATACTGCACCCTTTTAATGCAGGGAGATATTACTTTATTATGAGAAATTCATTCAAGGGGATCCACTGCTCTATGTATGCAGCTCTAACATGGAGTGAGTGAATTGACACATAGAATTATTTCCAGAATAGTCCACTTAATATTGAGTAGGAAATTTTCAGTGTGTCTGTGTTACTATACCTACTCTAGAATTTTACTAGCTGCTGGCTAGTGAACCCCTATCTCGTTTATCAACAGATTTTACTCTGCAAGGTGCATATGCATAATTCAAGTTTCCAGCAGTTTATAGTTTATTTCTTACTCCTTAATATCACCTTATGTGATCAGTTCAGATTCCATATTATCAACTGGTGCTCTCAATCTATGTAATCAGCACTGTCAGTATAGAGAAGAGATGCTGAGTCTCACTGTTGGTATATTCCACCTTTTGTTACAGTAATCACAGCTTATAATTTCAACTCAAATGGTATCCACTTAGTGTGAGTATATTATTCTCTGAAATACTGGTTGTATCACTATATACTGCACCCTTTTATTGCAGGGAAATAATACTTTATTATGAGAGGTTCATTCAAGGGGATTCACTGCTCTATGTATGCAGCTTTAACATGGAGTGAGTGAATTGACACATAAGTTTGTTTCCAAAATAATCCACTCATTTATTTCTCTCTGGAGACTTGGTTATTTTAGTAACAGATTTGTTGCAATTTTTATATATAGAATCTGCGGGTTAATGGATACATTTGATGGTTAATGTGTATCAACCTCCTGCTCTTCCACCTCTGATTAATAGATAATTGTTTGCAATGTATCCAGAGCAGCTGCCTGACACTGAGTTTTGTGTGAGGGCAGTAATGGTTTCTTATTCAGCAGCAAATAGTTCCAGATTTCTACTCCTATAAGATGGTGTCTTATGGTGTTATATTTAGTCCACTATGAACTACTACTAATGGCTGGATGCTTAATGTATTTGTAGGAGGGCAGTTGTTTAATTACCATGTATTCATTATACTGCCGCTTACAATGTATCCCACACACATGCATAGAAATATTTGCTAGATATAATCTGCATCTTTCAGCCAATTAACTAGAGACAGCCGTGGTTACATACCCCATCATATTGTATTGGCTTTAGGATTATATGATACACCACGGGCACCTCTATATACACTGTCTATATAGGAGTATGTTAGACACTATGTCTCTCTTCTAGTGATAGAATTTCTAAATAGCTGTCTACTTTTGCTGCTGACACAATCACACTCAGACATATACACATATAATTAGCATGCATGCATTATTTCCACTCTAGTGCAGCGTGAACCGCCGACGCGCGTTTCACAGAGTGTTTTTTCAGGGCTAACCCGAATGTCTCCGGTAACCGGATTATCACAGTACCGCCGCACCAATCACGGCCCGATTTCAGGGTCACGTGATTCCTTTATCCAATCGCGGCGCGGCTCCTGTGTGTAGAGACTCAGACAAAATGTCTCCAGTCACGTGTTGTCCCTGGACCTATCTTAGGACCTGAAATGCTGCTTACTAGAAGGAAGGACACTGTTAGAATTGTGTCTCCTACTATGGGTTCCCGATCACGTGACTCGCTTTTAGACTTACAATGGAATTCCTATGTATAGGGATTTTGAATGGAGTCTGTCTTATCACATGGTGTCTCCCGGCCACTCTCGTAGCATACATTTTATTCACTAGAAGTGAATACAATGTTATAAGTGTGTCTCCTAACGTGCATTCCGTTTTTTGATCACCTATTCTGTTTAGAACCATATGTTAAATGGGATAAGTTCCCTTGCCTTTGATCATATTACATACTGCCTCTTCTACTTATATCTTTACTATAATGATATGATTATACCTACTATCTTATATATGAAAAAGCTATTATGTATCCCATCGACTTATATTGAATTAATTAAATTATTAATAGTTTTACTTTAAACATAGCTTTAAGTGAGATGAAGTGACGTGCAAATAAGAAAAAACAAAAAAAAAACCAACCAAAACAAAACCACAAAACTAATATTAGTGACCAAACATGTGTAAACAGTGACCGATTGAGACCCATTTTTGAGCTTGTATGGGTACCTGTGCACTTAAAATTAGTGAGACCATAATAGTTCAGTGCTTATTAAATAGGATTAATAAAAAATATTAGATATTAAAAATTATATGAATAATAAAAATATTAAGTGAAAAATAATAAGTGAAAAATAACGATAATGATCATATCTTCATGATCATGTTGTGCTAAAAGTCAGTACAGTGCTACCTGTACTCCATTCTAGTGATATGTTAGTGATCTGTTGTGCAGAGTTTCAGTGCAGTACTGAATGTACTGCATTTATGTGATGTGACTGTGATCCATTATAAGGATTGTGTATGTGTTATAATATGATCCTGTATCATTATGCTTATCCATTGGTCTTAATCATACGGATTTCTCCATCTATCCCATATGTCCCTTCTTATGTCTATTTTTCCTTTTTCTCTAGGTTCTCAAGGTCCAGGTCATAAGGTAAGTATTGACTTTCTGAGTCTCCTAACAGTATTGTTTCCGTGTTGGAACTGTTTATGATTAAATATATCTTCCCTATAGGAAAAAGTTGTTGTCACCCTTCTCATTATTCGTTATTCCAGATCTATATATTACTCACACTTGAAAATATATGTATGTATACATGTTACAACTACCTATGTTCATAGGCACACATTTCCACTTTTTCATTCTGTGTGCCCTGTAGTTCACTGTTTTGGCAGTGTTCCATGGTTATTTTCAATTTGTGAGTATCTCACTCAATCCTCAGGATACTCACAAATTGAAAATAACCATGGAACACTGCCAAAACAGTGAACTACAGGGCACACAGAATGAAAAAGTGGAAATGTGTGCCTATG
The DNA here is from genome assembly GCF_028390025.1 of Pseudophryne corroboree. Classification (NCBI taxonomy): domain Eukaryota; kingdom Metazoa; phylum Chordata; class Amphibia; order Anura; family Myobatrachidae; genus Pseudophryne; species Pseudophryne corroboree. The sequence continues at coordinate 309,068,190 of NC_086445.1, forward strand.
AACATAGGTAGTTGTAACATGTATACATACATATATTTTCAAGTGTGAGTAATATATAGATCTGGAATAACGAATAATGAGAAGGGTGACAACAACTTTTTCCTATAGGGAAGATATATTTAATCATAAACAGTTCCAACACGGAAACAATACTGTTAGGAGACTCAGAAAGTCAATACTTACCTTATGACCTGGACCTTGAGAACCTAGAGAAAAAGGAAAAATAGACATAAGAAGGGACATATGGGATAGATGGAGAAATCCGTATGATTAAGACCAACGGATAAGCATAATGATACAGGATCATATTATAACACATACACAATCCTTATAATGGATCACAGTCACATCACATAAATGCAGTACATTCAGTACTGCACTGAAACTCTGCACAACAGATCACTAACATATCACTAGAATGGAGTACAGGTAGCACTGTACTGACTTTTAGCACAACATGATCATGAAGATATGATCATTATCGTTATTTTTCACTTATTATTTTTCACTTAATATTTTTATTATTCATATAATTTTTAATATCTAATATTTTTTATTAATCCTATTTAATAAGCACTGAACTATTATGGTCTCACTAATTTTAAGTGCACAGGTACCCATACAAGCTCAAAAATGGGTCTCAATCGGTCACTGTTTACACATGTTTGGTCACTAATATCAGTTTTGTGGTTTTGTTTTGGTTGGTTTTTTTTTTTGTTTTTTCTTATTTGCACGTCACTTCATCTCACTTAAAGCTATGTTTAAAGTAAAACTATTAATAATTTAATTAATTCAATATAAATCGATGGGATACATAATAGCTTTTTCATATATAAGATAGTAGGTATAATCATATCATTATAGTAAAGATATAAGTAGAAGAGGCAGTATGTAATATGATCAAAGGCAAGGGAACTTATCCCATTTAACATATGGTTCTAAACAGAATAGGTGATCAAAAAACGGAATGCACGTTAGGAGACACACTTATAACATTGTATTCACTTCTAGTGAATAAAATGTATGCTACGAGAGTGGCCGGGAGACACCATGTGATAAGACAGACTCCATTCAAAATCCCTATACATAGGAATTCCATTGTAAGTCTAAAAGCGAGTCACGTGATCGGGAACCCATAGTAGGAGACACAATTCTAACAGTGTCCTTCCTTCTAGTAAACAGCATTTCAGGTCCTAAGATAGGTCCAGGGACAACACGTGACTGGAGACATTTTGTCTGAGTCTCTACACACAGGAGCCGCGCCGCGATTGGATAAAGGAATCACGTGACCCTGAAATCGGGCCGTGATTGGTGCGGCGGTACTGTGATAATCCGGTTACCGGAGACATTCGGGTTAGCCCTGAAAAAACACTCTGTGAAACGCGCGTCGGCGGTTCACGCTGCACTAGAGTGGAAATAATGCATGCATGCTAATTATATGTGTATATGTCTGAGTGTGATTGTGTCAGCAGCAAAAGTAGACAGCTATTTAGAAATTCTATCACTAGAAGAGAGACATAGTGTCTAACATACTCCTATATAGACAGTGTATATAGAGGTGCCCGTGGTGTATCATATAATCCTAAAGCCAATACAATATGATGGGGTATGTAACCACGGCTGTCTCTAGTTAATTGGCTGAAAGATGCAGATTATATCTAGCAAATATTTCTATGCATGTGTGTGGGATACATTGTAAGCGGCAGTATAATGAATACATGGTAATTAAACAACTGCCCTCCTACAAATACATTAAGCATCCAGCCATTAGTAGTAGTTCATAGTGGACTAAATATAACACCATAAGACACCATCTTATAGGAGTAGAAATCTGGAACTATTTGCTGCTGAATAAGAAACCATTACTGCCCTCACACAAAACTCAGTGTCAGGCAGCTGCTCTGGATACATTGCAAACAATTATCTATTAATCAGAGGTGGAAGAGCAGGAGGTTGATACACATTAACCATCAAATGTATCCATTAACCCGCAGATTCTATATATAAAAATTGCAACAAATCTGTTACTAAAATAACCAAGTCTCCAGAGAGAAATAAATGAGTGGATTATTTTGGAAACAAACTTATGTGTCAATTCACTCACTCCATGTTAAAGCTGCATACATAGAGCAGTGAATCCCCTTGAATGAACCTCTCATAATAAAGTATTATTTCCCTGCAATAAAAGGGTGCAGTATATAGTGATACAACCAGTATTTCAGAGAATAATATACTCACACTAAGTGGATACCATTTGAGTTGAAATTATAAGCTGTGATTACTGTAACAAAAGGTGGAATATACCAACAGTGAGACTCAGCATCTCTTCTCTATACTGACAGTGCTGATTACATAGATTGAGAGCACCAGTTGATAATATGGAATCTGAACTGATCACATAAGGTGATATTAAGGAGTAAGAAATAAACTATAAACTGCTGGAAACTTGAATTATGCATATGCACCTTGCAGAGTAAAATCTGTTGATAAACGAGATAGGGGTTCACTAGCCAGCAGCTAGTAAAATTCTAGAGTAGGTATAGTAACACAGACACACTGAAAATTTCCTACTCAATATTAAGTGGACTATTCTGGAAATAATTCTATGTGTCAATTCACTCACTCCATGTTAGAGCTGCATACATAGAGCAGTGGATCCCCTTGAATGAATTTCTCATAATAAAGTAATATCTCCCTGCATTAAAAGGGTGCAGTATATAGTGATACAACCAGCTTTTCAGAGAATAATATACTCCCACCAAGTGGATACCATTTGAGTTGAGAATATAAGCTGTAATTACTGTAACAAAAGGTGGAATATACCTACAGTGAGACTCAGCATCTCTTCTCTATACTGACAGTGCTGACTACATAGATTGAGAGCAACAGTTGACAATATGGAATCAGAACTGATCACATAAGGTGATATTAAGGAGTAAGAAATAAACAAAAAACTGCTGGAAACTTGAATTATACATATGCACCTTGCAGAGTAAAATCTGTTGATAAATGAGATAGGGGTTCACTAGCCAGCAGCCAGTAAAATTCTAGAGCAGGTGTAGTGATACAGACACATTGAAAATTTCATACATAATAATTTATTTACAATATACTGGAGAGTTTGGTAATCGATATAAAACAGAGACAGATTACAATACGGATATTGATAAAAATATTTATTCACACAATATCAGGAAATACACATAAAAAATATACAGAGGTCATTGTACCCAATAAGTAAACAAAATAGCAGTGCATGACACTCAAAGTGCAGCGTGTGGTTTTAATTATCACATTTTGTCTTGTCATTACATGTTGGTTTTAATATTTCACAGTTACAGGTCTTTTTAGATAAACTGGAATAAAAGTTATATTTTAGGCAATTGTTTAATTGTTTTTGTGCGCCACTTGAGACCAATTCTTTTTTCTTTTTGGTATACAAGTTCTGCAAAGTTGGTAACACTACGGTGTGTGGCAGCACCCCCATAACTAATTCAAATTTATGAAATAGAAAATAATATGGGGTTTGTAGTAGTAAAAATACAAAAATAACATATAATACTATACTAGTGCAGTAGCTTTCCCACTCCCCTTTTCCTCAGAATAGTTCTAGCGGCGGGTCCTGTCTGCTGCTGCTGCTTTGCCGTCATCTCAGAGCCCGTCATCTGAGAGCGCCGGCATCACGTGACTCCTCCGCTCCCTCCCCTCACCTCCTCCGATTCCTTCCTCAGAGTAGAGTGCTTTGGGCAGCGTAAACTGACAGGCTGTGACAGGCAATAAAGTGAGTCCCCCCGCTCTCCCCCCCCTCACCTCTTCCTTTCTCAGAGCCTGTAAAGCTGATGTCTGTGTCTACAGTATAGATTGTAAGCTTGCAGCAGGGCCCTCTTACCTCCAAGTCTGTCTGTTGTTACCCAATTTGTTTTATCTCTGTTTACAATTGTAAAGCGCAAAGGACTTTGCTGCGCTATATAAGACAATGTAACAGAATCTATTTGGTTCAGAATATTTTTTTTTCCTGTTTTCCTCCTCTAAAAACTAGGTGCGTCTTATGGTCAGGTGCGTCTTATGGTCCGAAAAATACGGACCATAAGACTTTAGAGTATAAAAGTAGAACGGTACACAATAATGTATCTTAGTGACCTTTTGTTGTTCTGGGTAAATTAGTATGGCTATTACTCCTAAAGCAATTCAGGCACAGTAATTTGGCTATGCTGGGATTTTAGACATCTGGTTATAGTTTCCTTCATCTTAGTGTTAAAGTATCTATATTAGCAACACTATAGGTATTCCTTATCAGAAAAAGTAAATTCCTCTAGGTGGTTTTATAGCTCTATAAACACAAAACTGAATGTAGACTTTTTATATAGATAGAAAGCACTAAACTCAGACCAATGTAATTAGCCCTGCAGCATTGTCTCTTGAGGAGAGGTTACATTTACCCATGCATTATTTATACATTTGGGGAAATTACCTTTTAGCAATATAGTTAGACTCTATTTGCACTTAAAATGCATAGTAATTCCAACGGCTCCAACTGAGTTTAATTCACTTTCATTTATCTAACTTACTAGAAGAGTTAGAAGGTCTTGATATAACCACATACTGTCATTAACCTGTCAAACTGTGATATGGACAGATGTTCTAAAGAATAAAACAGCATGCAATCAGTTCTCAAAATATACTGCTAATAATCTTAATATACAGTATGTAATGACAATATGTATAAGATGTACAGAGTTATTTGCCTTTTATTCAAATGAGCAAGACATTACTTAAGAATAAATCAGTCAAATATTTTAACTAAAATATTACAGAACTAGTAAACAATTTTTTTTATATTAGCCAGGTCATTTGCAGAATTGCGACAATGTGCATGTCATTGACAAAGGACAACAAGGGCTTGATTCAGAGGTGGATGCAGATGCGGCTGTGTCTTTCAGTGGACTCACGTCTGTGATTTTCTGCAAATGAAGTACAAAGCACTTCACTGGTGTACATCCATGAGTATGAATATGCCTTCTTTGAGCCTCACTAGATGTGAACAATGAATCGTCTATGTATGCAAATACTTTAAGACACGCCCACGACTTTCCCATAATACATCTATAAAATGGACCATTTTGGGTGCTTCTTAGTAGCCGCGGGCCAGGAACACCCAGCACTTTTCCAAGACATTTCTGATACTGTGTATCTCATTCACAACTGTACTGTACTTTTGTACAGTATGTACACACTGGGTAATGCATGCGGTACATGGATTTTAAGATGATCTGTGCAGACATGTATTAGCAACAAATCGCTCAACTCTTTGAACATTGGCATTGCATGTGACTGAATCAGGCCCCAACTGTCAACATTAAAGGGCATGCTTATTGATTGGCATCCTCCCAATGAGTGTGGGAGAGATTGGGAATTAACCTTCAAACATAAATGGATCATTAATTTTGATACAGCCTTGTCATACGCACTACTGTACAATACATTTAATATCTTTTCTGCTGTGGGGTACACTGGGCTCCACAGGGAATGACATTGGAGTGTAGAGTAGGATCTTGATCCGAGGCACCAACAGGCTCAAAGCTTTGACCTTCTTCCCAAGATGCATAGCGCCGCCTCCTCTATAACCCTATCTCCGTTCACAGGAGCTCAGTTTTGCAATTGGTGCCATGCAGTAAGCAGGTATACAACAGGTGGCTGCTACAGCAGCCCTGAGAAGAGCTTTTTAAGCAAATATAGAAGACTTGAAGGGCTGCAACAGTGATAGATGTCGCTGCAGTTCCATCACCTCCCCCAATGGCGCTGTATACTCCCACGCCCTTGTTGCCGGGTACTTACAGCGGAGGCTCCGGTTTGCTCACCATTAGTCACACACTCGCCAAAGTTCTCCAGGATTGCGTGGCCGCACTCAGGGAGGAGGTAAGTGGGTCCCCTAGGTAAGTCCCACTGAAATTGCGATCCGGCGCTGCCGGTGGGAAGCGGGCCACGAGCACTGGCGTGGACACTGTGGTCGAGCAGGGACTCCACTAAACCACCAGGGCAAGGGCACAGGTCATTTTTTTTACCTCATAAAAACTGTTTTTATTACAGCCCTTAGTACCAGTGGTGAGGTCCAGCAGGGGGATAAGGCTTGTCCTATAGCCCCTCCACCAGCCCCAGGGCACCATTTACAGTAATGTTCCGGCTCTGGAGCTGCATATATCTCTCTCCCTCACTCCCAGTCAGTGTTTGGGCACCATTACACAGCAGCACCACTGTTCCTGGGACTGTTTGGGCAAATCCTCCTTTGTAAAGCCGCCTGCACGTCAGTGCTGTGCATTTTACAAGACACTGAAGTATCATTCAAGTCAAATTACTTTCTAACAAATATTTTAAATGCCAGCTCTAATATATATTACGGACACCTGCGCATCTTATTACCATGTGCTATAAATGTGCGCTATACATCGCAAAACACTACACCCCATAAGAGAAAGTAATACACCCACACATTATCTGAGTTCCAAAGCTCATTGATGTATATATTTGTTACTAAAAGGATAAGTATTCAATATATCACAATGTACAGTATATATATATAGTTACATGGTTACAATTTACACAGTAAGCAGTTATTACAAACTAATTCAAATACAGACATGGCCAGCAATACATCACCATATTTTGCTCAAATGCACTCTCCGATCCCTATCACTCTCTCTCTCTCAGTAAAATCATACAGCCACTGGACAGATAGCATCTCAACCATCACATGGGACAAAGCAGGAAGCTCTTCTATGTGGCATCAGCTATACATTGAGTCTGTTGGGGGTATCTAGCGCTCTTGTTATTTGTCTAGGGGAGGGAACTTTCTCATTCAAGATGACTCATTGGTCAGTTCATATGCAAGCAACGTCCAGCCTTGATGGTGTAATTACAGGAGATAGCCACTGGTACCAAGCTGCAGGCATGCTGTCTTCCAGGAAGTTCATTGTTCTAATAAGGGTGACTTTAGCTTTCATACATTTAATCATATCTACTCATGGCAATGTGCTACAACCTAATCACAGGCATCAAATGAATCTACACCTTAGTCTGGTTACTTTGATACCAAGCACAACATGTCCATCTTGCTCCGCTCCAATAATACACATACGTGACGTTACTCCATTATATAATTTGAAACCTTATGATGTTTGGTGCTTGATATGTTTAAATTTATGTGCTGTATGAAATATGAGTTGAATCTATCTTTGTGGCATGTCTGTGTAAATGCGTATGTTACCATATATTGCTGTGCATGCTGTGCATATTCGCAAGCATACCGACTCATAATGTGTGGAGTCTGTATGTTCTCTCTATGTAATATTTTTGACTTTGACAGTCCACCCATTGGCAGTAAACAATAACTGCCATAAATTATTAACATAAGAAAAAAATATTTCAGACAATAATCGGTAACCTAGACACACGTATGTATTCATTTCGCAAATCAGACACCTGACTATATTTGGGAAAGACAGGGAGGAGGACGAGACATCCTCTATATGCAGTCTGCGGTCACGGGACCACTGATTGGGTGTGTGACAACATTCAACCTATAGAGTATGCTGAGACAGTGCTATGGCCTATGATGTCTGATTTGAATGAACATTTCACACATACATGTACCTACGTCTTTGTACACTGATGTTCAGATTCAATTGAGGTTCTGCTGGGTAGAGGGAGAAAACACAAACAAATCGTGAAAGAGACATATAAAATTTTCATGATTTACATTCCTATCATTCCCTGAACATTGTTTCCATTTCTGGAACGTATGGTAGGTCTGTTTCATCATTGAACAAGGGTTATAAGTAGTGTCCTTCCTAGATAACATAAACCTTCTGAGTTCAGGGAGAGCCACTCATAAACCTTTCTTCTACATATATTAATGAGCTCTTTATCTGCTATGTGTGAATAGCCATTGTCTGATTGTTCCTGATTACCTCCCAATTTCCTGATTTCCTGAAATTGGTGAGATTTAAACATACCAAGGATTTATATATGGTACTGGTGGATCTTAAGACTAGGGGGTCTAGTTATATTATATTCCTTGTCCACCGGTCCCTTCCCCCTTCTGTGTAATTCAAATACCTCAGCTAACTCTAAAAAAAAAAAATGGCACTAATCCTGCATCATTTCGTCTTAGAGGTACCTGTTAGCACATCCAACATTCCGTTTGGTTGAAGACCTTACCCACTAGTGAGTGGTAATCACTCAAGGGATGTCTATCAAATGCTGCCTTATTGCTAGACTGACATCTCTGGATGCACTCATCTTCAATTATGGGGTCACAATAACTACAAAATACAGTATTCCTCAGACAATAGCCTATCACGTTACCTCCGACCTCCGTTACTACTAGACCTTTGATTTTTCTCTGGATTTAACAAACTGATAGGCTAATCCTGGTATCCTATAAGGAATTCACTCCTTCCTCCAGAACCAGTTCCAGTCCCACACTCGACTCCTCATGAAAAACCTGGCAAAAATAAAATGTCCTGAAAAAAATGTTTGTCAGCGGGAAAAAACAAAAAACAAATCTTGTCCATAGCAAATCAATTACAATGACTGGTCTTTCTTTAATCCTTTAGTACACTCAGGTAGTGTTCAACAGTGCCGCCTCTCAGTCTTCACAGAACAGACTCTCTGGTGATACTTCTGCAATCTCACTCCATTTACGAGTTCATTCCAGACTACCGACTTTCCTGCAATGGGAATCGTGGACCCAAGTCTCTCTCTCTCTGCTATTTTCACTGGAATCATGCTGTCAACAAAACTTGGTATGGTCCTTCCCACTTGTCTATTAGGCAACCTGAGCATAAGAACAATCACACAATCTCTTGGTTCACAATCAAGACAGTTAGTATTTGGCATACCAGGAATCAACAGTTTCAAGTTCTTTTGTCAAGTTCTCAAATGCTGGCTCATCTCGATAAGGTACTGTACTGTAACCTCATTGGTGTATTTCTGATAATTGTGTGGATCAATCATGACATGAGGTTGTCTTTCAAAAACAAAAAAAATACAAAAACAAAAATTTAGAAGAGTGTGATTCGTTAAGTGAAGATCTGGGAGTGGTTTCCGATGCTACATAATACTAGTGGCAGTGTCTATGACCACAATAGTCCAGTTTCACTTTGCTCCTACTTCTAGGGGTACCATATCTACACACAAATTTCAGCACAATTTTCTTTGCAGTAAACACAGCAGCATCCGTGGCAGCAGGAAATGCTTCTACCCAGTTTGAGAAAACATCAGTGCACACCAATGCATAACAATAGCTCCTAAAGGGTGTTAACTGTACGAAGTCGATTTGTATTACCTGAAAAGGTCCATCTGCAGGAGGGATATGGGATAGCTCTGTTAGTACTACCTTACCAAATGTTCTTCCTCATGCAAGTAAGAAAGGTCATTGCTTTCCTGCTTGCCTGAGAAGAGAACCCTGGTACACGCCAGTAAGCTCTTACCAATTTGCACATACCTTCCTTACCCTAGGTGAGTCAGACCATATGCCTCCTCAGCAAGGCTTGGGAGATACGTCCTGGGGGCCACTGGCTTACCTTGTCCATCTCTCCAGAGTCCTGGGGATTCCTAACCATACCCCTTCGACTTCCAGACCTCCTTTTCCTGTAGGGAACACAAATTTGTATCTTAATTTAACTGTTGTGTGTTTGCAATGTAGAGTACCATGAGCATAACTCAAAAAAAGGAGTAAAAAAAATCTCTAGAGGAGAGAAAGAAGAAGAAAATATCAGGTCTGCGTTCACCAATGGGCATATCAGTGTCTATACAAAATTTCCCTTCATCAGTATTCTCATCCTTCCTCCACCCTTTGTGCATGACAAGGCACACTGCAGTAATACTGGTGTCATCCTGCTGGTGAGATATACTGGGTTCGGGCAGAACTCTGAAGGACGAATTAGGCATGTAGTGTTTGAACTGTAATCAGGTCCTTGTATTGTACCACCCTGTGTGTATGCAAAAGATGAAGAGGAAAATGTGGAGAAACAGAATAGAGGTTGGTGACGGATAAGTTTGTAGAGGTGGAGAGGATTTTATTAAAATGACAACTGGATTGGGCACTACAGGGAATTGATTAACTACTTGGTCTACCTCCCCTTAAAGCTTGTGCATGCTGTGTCACTACTGGGACTACCTCAGCCATCAATCCACTGTCCTGTCCATCCTAAGTTCATAGGAAACCCGGTATCTGTGAGATAATTTCCTCTACCTGTGATGGACATGAATCTAGAACAGTGTAATGCAACATTAGTCTTTGAGGGTATCTAACATACCTTGTACTTCCTGAGCGGGAGTACAATATATGTATTTCACATTTAGCAAAATCTCTGTCAATTAAGTTAGTCAGGGGCCACTGATGTTAGGAAAAAGAAGGAAAGAAAAGGGTTTAGCAGCGAAGAGGCCCAATCATAACTTCAGCAGGTTTTTGTCAAAGGGTAATGTTGCACTTCTTTCGTTCCTCCCATTTGCCGAATTAGTGTTTACCATTGATCTTATCCAGATGGAGAATTTTCTAGTACTGCAAAAGACAAAAAAAAATCAACAAGCTTCTAGGTCATGTGAAGTATTCATTCAATCCTTCTCATCCCGTATTAAGGGTCTGTACATGGTCCAACAAACATTTCTGAGCTCATCTTTACTAGGAATGAATACTTCTTATGTAGTAACCAAAAGAAATACCCGGGGGTTACCCTATCTCTGTCAGCTTTCCTACTGGCAAATACTAATGTGCGGACAGGATTTTCTCCATTTCTGACATTACTTTCTTGATTTTTTTTATTTATTTTTGGGTTATACTATATATGTACACGAATGACTCCATACCTACCAGTTCCACTGGTCTCAGCCACTTCCCCTGCAGGCTACTGCTCTTCTTTTACCGGTTGGATACTCCTCTGAGTGCATGAGAAATAGCTGAAACCAGTCAGGTCGCCTTCACCTCCTAAATAAAACTTTGACATTCATTAGTACATATATAGGTTACATTCATATTTTTCATATTTTTATTTTTATCTATAGTTTGTATGCTGGCCATAACTGCTTCCACATCTACATATGGCGGTGTACTTGCTTTCTCTTTTTTTTCCTACTTGTTTATTGTTGCTACAAGTTCAAACAGTTCTTATATTTACGTTCTTGTCTTATATGATATTGGTTAGACATACTACCTGCAATACCTCAGGTTCAAACTCACCAACCCTAGGAAATGATGCCCTTCAGCAGTCATACGCACCCATTCATTGCAAAAAACCTTCATGTGTGGACCATACTTCTCACACATAATAAACCGAGCTGACCCCCTGGGCTGCAATTCTCCAGCCTGAACCCTGGCTACCGAACGCCCATATCTTGTGCAATTGGATCCCATTGCGGACGTTTTGCTTGCTAACGCAATCCCCAACTGCACAATCAAGGTGACAGTGAAAGTCCTCCGAGCACTTTCCACCCGCTCCTTCTCCGCTGACGTACCATGACTCACTCCAATAGTGAGCACCGCGTACCCAGTGAGGACCCTATCTGGTTTCCTATTCACTGGAAGTTTTAGGATTGACTTACCTTTTCCAGTGAATATCTACCATTGAAGATTTTCCTGAGAGAGACCAGCAAAAACTTCCCTTTTTGCTTATACACAAATCACGCTTGCGTATGCTCTACACGGCGCTATTGATACCACAGTTTGCGCAAAAGCTCACAAAAGGGTATCATGTTGCGCCACGTATCACACCCACAAATGCGCGGTCCAATCGCACAGCGTACAGGTACTTGTTACCTATCCACCCTACGACCACTGGGGATCGGTATGAAATACCTCCAATCAAAATCCAGACGTTCAAAATCCCGACACCAATTGACCGATGGTCAAAATCCCGACAAGGTCAAAATCCCTACATGGACAAAATACCATCATTTAAAATACCGACAAGGTCAAAATACCGACATATAAAATGCCGACAGTTCAAAATACCAACATGCATTTTTGGTTGTTTTTTTGTGTGTATGTCAACATAAGTCAACATGGACACCATATAAAGTGTACCACGTCCCCTCGCATGGCTCGCTGCGCTCGCCATGCTTCGGGCACGGTGCCTCGCTGTGCTCGGCACACTATTATATTCCCCCTCCAGGTCCACTGAGATGGTAAAGTATGAACAAGTTGGTTTCAATGAAAAAAATCATGAAAAACTCATGTCGGTATTTTGACCTGTCAGCATTTTACATGTCGGTATTTTGACCTTGTAGGTATTTTAAATGTCGGTATTTTGTCCATGTCGGGATTTTGACCTTGTCGGGATTTTGACCATCGGTCAATTGGTGTCGGGATTTTGAACGTCGGGATTTTGATTGGAGGTAAACTGACTGCATCCCGACCACTGGAGTTGGATCCACAAGCTGCGCTCCTCAGCCAGAGCGTAACACAAAACCTTTACTTCAATTCACAATTCTAAACTTCACAATGCACCATTCTATATCACGCTCCTCTGAAAATCTCCTCACGATTTGCATATTTATCTATTTGTATTAATGTAAGTCAGCCACCTCATGCCACCGAGCCTCTGCTTACTCAGTGTCACCACGGGATCCCGACTTCTAGGGTTCAACAACCGTTCACTTCTACTTTCACTCACTCAATTACACAGTGTTTATTCTTTTTCTGTACAGAAAAATATCACTCCCTTTGGTTGGCTACTTTACCCCAGAGGTAGTACAGTTTAAACAAAATATCAAGGTTACCTGCTTTTGAAATCAGATAGTTATGTGCTACAGCATTAAATGTAATCCCACCTTACATTGAACTGCTATTGTGCGGTTATAATTTGCTTGCAACTCTACGCAACTTTTCATAAACACGCGACTGTGCATGTCTCTGCGCCACGTGTGAACCTCTGTACGCTGTCCTCACGTACTGTGCCACGTGTACAAACATTCGTTTGCCATTCAATAAACCACACTATCTCGATAAATGTGAGCAATAAAAACTACTATTACTCACTAACACGACACACAATTGTTTCTTATAAACCTAAACGACTAGGCCGGATCTGTGTTTTGTATTTTACAATTACACCCTTAACACACTTTCAAATATCTATATAGCAAACAAATGTATCTGATTTCACACAGATCTATAATGACTGTAAACCTATAATTTAAATGCTATGATTCAGATTGGATAGCTATCTTGCAGAACATACACTGATATAAATATACACATAATTATAATAATATTATATATATGTATATATATATATATATATATATATATATATATACACACACAAACACACACACACACACACACACACACACACACACACACACACACACACACACACACACTATTTACTGCACTTCTATGAAAGCCCTCAACCATTCGTGGGCACACTGAAAGACTAGTTTCTCTCAGGGCCTCTATGATTTGCATATCAAAGATATTTGCCTTGCTTGTACAAAAAAGTAGTTACACAAGTTAATTAACATTTCAATGGCTATCCTACCCTAGCAGAGGGTTAACAAATCCTGGGAAAGAAGAAAAAAAACTTTTTTTTATATCTGTGTGTAATTACCTTACATCAAGTATTCATTTCTCTCACCATTAACTCTCACAAGGCCCAATTGAAACTATTTGTAATTGACTATGGCATGGGTTAAATAAATTCATTGGTAACTTATAAATGGTGCTGGATTTGTAGATATGTGGAAACTTTGTGACAAAGGAAACTGATTGTTTTAACCAGACTAAATGTCAGCTATTTAGAACGTGACCTTCCTAAAATGGCCACTGCTCCTCCCCCTTTCACATCCATGTGGCTTGAACAAGATGGTGGACAGGCCATGTGGCTAGCCCAAAATGGAGGACAGACCATGCAGCTCTTTTGTCACAAAGAAATCACACTCTATACAAGCACCAAAAGTTACTTTAGGCCTGAGTTTAAAAATACGAATTTGCCTCAGCATGCTAAAACAGCTATAATATGGATCTGCACCAACTTTTACATGTTCTTTAAATTGAATTAACAGATAAACAATCCAATCTGAATCAAACACAATATGACTTATTTGAAACTTGTTTTGCAACAATAAAAATACGCTGTAGCATTTTAAATATTGTGAGAAACACACTGTCCCTTGAATTTCATATCAGCGCCTTACTGATAACACAACAAAACAAACAGATGTGATTCGGCAGCATGTCGCGATGGATCCATCGTTAGCTGGTAGACCACAGCTGCGTTTGTACAGTGCAATCATTAAGAACGTGATATCGCGGACGCACCCCCATCTGTTCAAGTCAAATTACTTTCTAACAAATATTTAAAATGCCAGCTCTAATATATATTGCGGATGCCTGCGCATCTTATTACCATGTGCTATAAATGTGCGCTATACATCGCAAAACACTACATCCCATAAGAGAAAGTAATACACCCACACATTATCTGAGTTCCAAAGCTCATTGATGTATATATTTGTTATTAAAAGGAAATGTATTCAATATATCACAATGCACAGTATATACACTGCTCAAAAAAATAAAGGGAACACTAAAATAACACATCCTAGATCTGAAGGAATGAAATATTCTTATTAAATACTTTGTTCTTTACATAGTTGAATGTGCTGACAACAAAATCACACAAAAATTATCAATGGAAATCAAATTTATTAACCCATGGAGATCTGAATTTGGAGTCACACTCAAAATTAAAGTAGAAAAACACACTACAGGCTGATCCTGATGTAATGTCCTTAAAACAAGTCAAAATGAGGCTCAGTAGTGTGTGTGGCCTCCACGTGCCTGTATGACCTCCCTACAATGCCTGGGCATGCTCCTGATGAGGTGGCGGATGGTCTCCTGAGGGATCTCCTCCCAGACCTGGACTAAAGCATCCGCCAACTCCTGGACAGTCTGTGGTGCAACGTGGCATTGGTGGATGGAGCGAGACATGATGTCCCAGATGTGCTCAATTGGATTCAGGTCTGGGGAAAGGGCGGGCCAGTCCATAGCATCAATGCCTTCGTCTAGCAGGAACTGCTGACACATTCCAGCCACATGAGGTCTAGCATTGTCTTGCATTAGGAGGAACCCAGGGCCAACTGCACCAGCATATTGTCTCACAAGGGGTCTGAGGACCTCATCTCGGTACCTAATGGCAGTCAGGTTACCTCTGGCGAGCGCATGGAGGGCTGTGCGGCCCCCCAAAGAAATGCCACCCCACACCATTACTGACCCACTGGCAAACCGGTCATGCTGGGGGATGCTGATGGCAGCAGAACGTTCTCCTTGGCGTTTCCAGACTCTGTCTCGTCTGTCACATGTGCTCAGTGAGAATCTGCTTTCATCTGTGAGGAGCACAGGGTGCCAGTGGCGAATTTGCCAATCTTGGTGTTCTCTGGCAAATGCCAAACATCCTGCATGGTGTTGGGCTGTAAGCACAACCCCCACCTGTGGATGTCAGGCCCTCAATCCACCCTCATGGAATCTGTTTCTGATCGTTTGAGTAGACACATGCACATTTGTGGCTTGCTGGAGGTCATTTTGCAGGGCTCTGGCAGTGCTCCTCCTGTTCCTCCTTGCACAAAGGTGGAGGTAGCGGTCCTGCTGCTGGGTTGTTGCCCTCCTATGGCCTCCTCCACATCTCCTGATGTACTGGCCTGTCTCCTGGTAGCACCTTCATGCTCTGGACACTATGCTGACACACACAGCAAACTTTGCCACAGCTCGCATTGATGTGCCATCCTGGATGAGCTGCACTACCTGAGCCACTTGTGTGGGTTGTAGACTCCGTCTCATGCTACCACTAGAGTGAAAGCACCACCAGCTTTCAAAAGTGACCAAAACTTCAGCCAGAAAGCATAGTAGCTGAGAAGTGGTCTGTGGTCACCACCTGCAGAACAACTCCTTTATTGGGGGTGTCTTGTTAATTGCGTATAATTTCCACCAGTTGTCTATGCCATTTGCACAACAGCATGTGAAATTGATTGTCAATCAGTGTTGCTTCCTAAGTGGACAGTTTGATTTCACAGAAGTGTGATTGACTTGGAGTTACATTGTGTTGTTTAAGTGTTCTTTATTTTTGAGCAGTGTATATAGTTACATGGTTACAATTTACACAGTAAGCAGTTATTACAAACTAATTCAAATACAGACACGGTCAGCAATACATCACCATATTTTGCTCAAATGCACTCTCCGCTCCATATCACTCTCTCTCTCTCAGTAAAATCATACAGCCACTGGACAGATAGCATCTCAACCATCACATGGGACAAAACAGGAAGCTCTTCTATGTGGCATCAGCTATACATTGAGTCTGTTGGGGGTATCTAGCTCTCTTATTATTGGTCTAGGGGAGGGAACTTTCTCATTCAAGATGAGTCATTGGTCAGTTCATATGCAAGCAACGTTCAGCCTTGATAGTGTATTTACAGGAGATAGTCACTGGTACCAAGCTGCAGGCATGCTGTCTTCCAGGAAGTACATTGTTCTAATAAGAGTGACTTTAGATTTCATACATTTAATCATATCTACTCATGGCAATGTGCTACAGCCTAATCACAGGCATCAAATGAATCTACACATTAATCTGGTTACTTTGATGCCAAGCACGACATGTCAATCTTGATCCACTCCAATAATACACATACATGACGTTACTCCATTATATAATTTGAAACCTGATGATGTCTGGTGCTTGATATGTTTAAATTTATGTGCTGTATGAAATATGTGTTGAATCTATTTTTGTGGAATGTCTGTGTAAATGCGTATGTTTCCATATATTGCTGTGCATATTCGCAAGCATAGCAACTCATAATGTGTGGAGTCTGTATGTACTCTCTATGTAATATTTTTGACTTCGACAGTATTATACATGTCTATTGACAGTGTTAGTTAAGAAACAGTGCATTTGGTCAGGGTTATATAATACAAGTACCCTGTGATATACATCCAGTCTTTACTGTGCATTTATATATCTACTTATTATATAGCTATACTGAGTATTACTTTGTATTGCTAGTCCAGTGCAGTTTTATTGCATGTCATAATTTCTGCATTGTACATTTTGACTATATGTATGTGCATGTAGCTGCTGTGTGACCTCCATTTCGTGTCTCTCACTCAGATTGCTATCCCCATATTCTATGACCTGAGGGGGCTCAGTGCATCAGCTTTATTATCTGATATAGGTGTCTCACAAGATATACTCATTGTGTATTTTTCTTTGTGATTTTTAGTCACCATACACCTCTTGAATTCCCTGTTTGCAGAGTACATAAGCTGCACAGTGGGTGCTTGTCAGGTATATTGCTGCTGATATTGTACTGTGTTTCCTAAGATTGTACTTTTAGCTATGTCGGCTACAGGTGGCAACAAAGCTGGTGCTGATCCCACAGTGTGTGGAGGTGATGCTGCAGGCATGTTTGAGGAAAATTTGGCAGCAGAGAGTTCAGGTTCTGGGGGTTCCCTTCCCCCCAGTTGAATAGTGGCAACGGGGGTTCAAAATGACCCACAATGGGCTACATTTTCCTCATTATTAACTACGCTTGTAACTAAACTTACGCCCCCTATAGGACCCCCTATACCGGTACAACCGACCATGGTCCCTGCAGTTAATCTGCCCTGGGCGGATCAAATCTCCAATCAGTTACAGCAATTAAACCAGTCACTGACTAAAAAGAAATCTGACTCTCGCCCGCCTAAGACCAAGGGGTCATCTAAATGGGCCATTACTTCCTCAGTCTACCACTGTCCCAGACACCTCATCTGATGAGGATGGTGTCTATACTGACCCCTCAGATACTGATCCTGATAGTTCTGATGGGGAAGCTGGTTCGCAGGTAGATGTTCCTGACTTGTTGGAGGCAATCAGGATGATTCTTAAGATCACTGATGACACAGAGCCTGATGCCGTTCCTAAGAAACCAGACAGGTTCAAATGAAAGAAAGTGGTTAAGCAAGTTTTACCTCACTCTGACCACTTAGTGGACATACATCAGGAATTCTGGGAAACTCCAGGTAAGAAATTCACACCTCACAAGAAGATGCTGGCTCGCTATCCTCTTACTGTGGAGCTAAGTAAAAATTGGGAGACTCCCCCGCCAGTGCTCGATGGCGCAGCTGGTAGTATCCTCAGCTCTGCCTGTGGCTACCGTCACATCTCTGAAGGAACCGACGGATAAGCGGGTGTGGAGGCTTGTTTAAAGGTGATTTACACCCTCACTGGTGCTGCGCATAGGCCCACTATTGCAGCAACTTGGGCTGCAGAGGCCATTGAGACGTGGACCCAGGAGTTGGAAGCTGAGTTGCCTTCCAATGCTTCCGATCACGCTAGACAATGCCTGTCTTATATTGTCACAGCTTCTCATTATGTAAATGAGAAGGCTTCTGATGCCGGTATTCTGGTGGCCAAGGCTTCTACTACATCTATCCTGGCTCGCCGGATTCTTTGGTTGCAGTCATGGTCCGTAGATCTGGACTCTAATAAAACCCTGGAGGTGCTTCCTTTTAAAGGAGACATTCTTTTTGGAGAGGACCTCAACAAGATAGTGGCTGACTTAGCTTCTGCTAAAACGGCATGTCTGCCTAGTACTGCTTCTTTGGCGCCAAAGGCTAAGAGTACTTGCTCTCGTTCCTTTCATCCTCCTAGAAAAGCAAAAGGTCAGGCATACCCAAAACTCGGTCGCACTTCCAAACCTGCTAAACCTAAACGGGCCTGGGCTGCCCGTCAGCCTGCTTCCAAAACTGACAAGCCTGCCGCATGATGGGGCGGGCCTCCCCCTGGGGGATCCCAGGGTGGGGGGCCAACTTATAGGGTTTACCCAGGAATGGTTGAAGACCACTTCTGATGCCTGGGTATGGGAAGTCATCACTCGAGGTTACGCCATATCCTTCAAGAAACATCCCACTCATCGATTTTGCCTGACAGATGTCCCTTCAGATCAGGTGCAGGCAAAAACTCTTCATTCGGTGGTACAGTCCCTCCTTGACACAGTAGTGGTAGTACAAGTGCCTATGGCTCAGAGAGGCAAGGGGTACTATTCACCGCTGTTCCTAGTCCCGGAACCGAATGGGTCTTCACGGTCCATTCTCAACCTCAAGTCCTTAAACAAATTTGTCAGGGTTTCCAAGTTTCGTATGGAAACCCTTCGCTCTATTGTTCTGGCCTTGAAACCTGGGGATTATATGGTCTCCCTGGACATACAGGATGCTTACTTGCATATTCCCATTGCAATGTCGCATCAGCAGTATCTGAGGTTTGCTGTGGGCAACCTCCATTACCAATTTCGGGTGTTACCTTTTGGCTTGACCACAGCTCCACGTGTTTTCACCAAGGTCATGGCGGTGATGACGGCTGTACTCCGCCGTCAAGGGGTCAGGATCCTACCGTATCTGGACGACTTGTTGATCCTGGCAAATTCCCCAGAAGTTCTCATACGCCATCTGGATCTGACAATTCAGTTTCTGCAAGCTCACGGGTGGCTCATAAACTGGAAGAAATCTTCCCTGGTCCCTGCGCAAAGCATGGTGCACCTGGGAGCATTGTTGGACACCCACAACCAGGGGTTGTTCTTGTCTCAGGAGAAGGTCCTGAAGCTTCAGGACAAGATTCAATACATCCTATCTCGTCCACAAGTGTCAATACATTTGGCGATGCAAGTGCTAGGTCTCATGGTGTCGGCTTTCGACATGGTGGAGTACGCTCAGTTCCATTCACGCCCTCTGCAGAAACTGATTCTTGCCAAATGGGATGGACTACCTCATCAGATCAGGTCTCACATGATCTCCTTGTCTCCGGAGGTCCATCTGTCACTGAGCTGGTGGCTCTAGGACCAACGATTGAGCAGGGGTCATCCCTTCTGGATCTCAAACTGGGTTCTTCTGACAAGGGATGCCAGTCTGAGAGGTTGGGGCATGGTGTTGGAGAAACACTCCCTTCAGGGTCGGTGGACCAAGGAGGAGTCTCTCCTCCCGATAAACATTCTGGAATTGCAGGCGGTGTTCAACTCATTGAACTTGGCCCAGCATTTAATACAGAGCAGACCTGTTCAAGTACAGTCGGACAACGCCACCACAGTGGCGTACATCAATCATCAAGGCGGCACTCAAAGCTGCATGGCAATGAGGGAAGTATCACGGATTCTTCTGTGGGCGGAACGCCACCTGCCAGCCATATCGGCAGTGTTCATTCCGGGGGTCCTAAATTGGAAAGCAGACTTTCTCAGTCATCAGGACGTACACGCCGTAGAATGAAGCCTCCATCCAGATGTGTTTCAACTCCTCGTGGACAAGTGGGGCCTTCCAGATGTGGACCCGATGGCATATTGACACAATCACAAGGTTCCAGTCTTCAGAGCAAGGACAAGGGATCCTCAAGCAGCATTCGTGGACGCACCGGCAATTCCATGGAACTTTCGGCTGCCATACGTATTCCCTCTGGTGTCACTCCTGCCCAGAGTATTAAGTAAGTTCAAGCAAGAATGAGGAATCCTACTTCTGATTGCTCCAGCGTGGCCCAGACGGCATTGGTTCTCAGACCTTCAGGGTCTCTCGATAGAACAACCCCTTCTACTTCTGCAGCGCCCAGATCTCCTTGTTCAGGGCCCCTGTGTATATCAGGATTTAGCTCAATTGGCTTTGAAGGTGTGGCTCTTGAAGCTTCTGTCTTAAGGGCCAAAGGATTTTCTGAGGCGGTCATTCAAACCATGTTGAAGGCCCTGAAACTGGCTTCTGCTTGGATTTACCATAGGGTCTGGAATTATTACTTTGCTTGGTGCGCATCTAACAATCATGACACTTACAAGTTTAGTACGGCCAAACTTTTGGCCTTTTTGCAACAGGGCCTGGACTTGGGCCTTTCGTCTGGCCTCCATCAAGGTTCATATTTCTGCCTTGTCAGTTTGGTTCCAGAGAAAAATTGCAACTTTACCTGATGTTCATACATTTACTCAGGGTGTGTTGCGGATTCAACCTCCTAACGACCCACTGGTGGCTCCTTGGGACTTGTCGGTGGTTCTAGAGGCATGGCAAGGGTCTCCGTTTGAGCCTCTTGAATCGGCAGACCTTAAGTGGCTTTCTCTTAAGGTGTTGTTTCTGCTGGCTATTGCCTCTGCCAAACGGGTGTCGGATTTGGGTGCTTTGTCCTGTAAGTCACCATATCTGATTTCTCACCGTGACCGGACGGTTTTTAGAACACGTCCCGGGTATTTACCTAAGATGGTGTCCTCTTTCCACCTTAATCAGGAAATTGTGGTTCAGGCCTTTGCCTCTCCTGAATTGTCTTCCAAAGAGCGGTCTTTGGATGTGGTACGGGCTCTCCATATCTATGTGAAGAGGACAGCTCCTATCAGGAAGTCTGATTCTCTCTTTGTACTGTTTGGTTTTCACAAATGTGGCTGGCCTGCTCACAAGCAAACCTTGGCCAGATGGATTAGAATGGAGATCCCACATGCTTATGTACAGGCTGGTTGCCCAGCTCCTTCTACTATTAAGGCCCATTCTACTCGGTCTGTTGGACCTTCTTGGGTGGCCCGCCGTGGTGCGACCCTTGAACAATTGTGCAAGGCGGTTATGTGGTCCTCAGTGAACACATTCATAAGGTTCTATGCCTTCGATACATCCGCCTCCCAGGATGCTTCCTTTGGATGCCTGGGTTCTTGTGCCGCTACAGTGCATCCCCTCCCATAAGGAACTGCTTTAGGACATCCCCAATGTCATTCCCTGTGGAGCCCAGTGTACCCCGCAGCAGAAAAGGAGATTTATGGTAAGAACTTACCATTGTTAAATCTCTTTCTATGAGGTACACTGGGCTCCACAGGGCGCCCACCCTGACACACTTAGCTTCTTTGGGTTGGTAAGGCATTAGCCGCTGACACCTTCTCCTTTCATGAGTGTGTGGTGTATGTGGCTACTAATGATTGTCGTCTCTATTACCTGCTACTGCATTGCACTGGTTAACATAAACTGAGCTCCTGTGCACGAAGGTGGGGTTATAGAGGAGGCGACGCTATGCATCTTGGGAAGAAGGTCAAAGCTTTGAGCCTGTTGGTGCCTCGGATCAAGATCCTACTCTACACCCCAATGTCATTCCCTGTGGAGCCCAGTGTACCGCATAGAAAGAGATTTAACAACGGTAAGCTCTTACCATAAATCTCATTTTTTACAATAAAAAATAATATTTTAGACTTATGTATATTGTATTGTGGTTAGCAATAAATACACATACGAAGTAGGTAATATATACCAACTATACTATATATACAGTATCTTTGGATATGGATTGTATGGCCGTGATCTATCCCTTTAGTTTGGTTCTAGATTAGGACTATATTCTGGGTTAGGCTAAGGGCCTGAATCAGAGGTGGATGGAAATACAAAGCTGCTTACAATATAAGCAGCTTTGAATTTCCATCTGATTTGAAGGAGGAACATACAGTATAGGAGACATCTCAGTAGGAGAGACACCTTCTGCATGTAGCTGCGATACCAGCACTGTGATTGATGTCGCAATCTGTGATCACATATCACAATCACCAGTCACAATGTTCATGCAGACAGCCAGCTGAGTAAGCAACAGTTTTTGCAGCTGACCAATGGAAAGGAGGGCTGCAAGACCAAGAAGTCTGCATGGTGACACGCAGACCCTTGGCTCTACCCTGCCATAAAAATGGGGGGCCCTGCCTACTGCCCATTCCCTCAATGCCACTGACTACCAATCAGGCAGCTACAGGCAACTACAAGGTAACCTTGCAAGGCCTGTTCTGCACATGTGCTGAATGGACCTTGCACAGCCACATATTCCTGATAATCAGAAATCTGCATGCTGCAGCACTCCGGTGTCATCTCTGAATCAGGCACAATCTAATTTTTTTCCATATGGATGTTTGTTGCTATAATTATTGGAATTTTTTTGCAAGTAGATTACTTTCTACAATAGGATATATGGTTATTTATATTCAAATTAATATTCACATTATACAGACACTTTTTATTCTTATTTATTTTGTCTTTTTTGTGCTGTTCCTATTATTACAATTACTATTTTATTGTATAATATATTGTGATTCTCCAGGCCTTGACATGTGGCACTGATGACTGCACTTTATAAGATAGTGTAGATATGTTAAACCCATTTTTTCCCATTGTTCCCAAATGGGAATATTTTACTGACGGAAATTATTTCTTATCAGTTCTGTTGATTCTCTTTCCTTGAATTCATCGTTTTGTATGTAATAATTATTTGCATCGCTGATAGTCATTCACCTGCAGCCTCAGTTAAATGTAGAAAACATTGCAAGCTTCTTGTCCTGGTGTTCCAAAATGACAAACTTCTTTTCCTGGTGTTCCCAAATGGCAAGCTTCTTGACTCTGATATACCCGTCTGGGAACAATTTTTGTTTACTGAAATATCTATCAAATTATTTTTTTGTTTTGTATCATATACATTGCAACAGCGTCATGTTAAAATGCTTTTTTTTATAAAAGTAAGTTTCAAATAAAAAAACTCAGGCAAAAATTGGCTAATTAGCTTTAATCTTCTGATTTGCTTTCCATAGTGAGGGTAGTAGCAGTCAAACCAGCAGTAGTAAGTGTATGTACTGTAGTACCATGTCTACATTCTAAGTGCTTGTAGAAATGGGAATAAGGGAATTGCCAAGGTAGGGAATTACCTCTTCTCCTGGAGCTGAGAACATGTGAGGATTTGTAGAGTGTGGTCATGCAAAGACTGAGAAATCATAAACATTGTGAGTGCCACATAGAAAAGATTGAAGATGATCTGCCAATAAGAGGCAGACTCGCCCCATAATTTTAAGATAAGTGAGAGATATTGTACTTAGAAAGTATTAACCTGGTTTGAATCACATGCCACACCCAGGACGTACAGTAGTTTACAATAAAATATTAACTTTTGTCTACAGAAGAGAGGGACATATTTTGAGTGTGGAATAGGGAAATGAGACTCAGATCTGGGGCCGGATGTAATGAAGTCCAAGTTGGCCAGATGTGTGGATTCCTGGCCGAACGCTGACTTTTTTGAAAGTAACAATTATGGGGTGTAGTACGGTATGCCGGTGCTCGGCCTCCCGGCAGCCAGCATACCGCGCCTGGAGCCCAACCGCCGGCATAACGACAGTGGGGCGAGCGCAAAGGAGCCCCTTGCGGGCACGGTGGCACGCTTCGCGCGCCACACTATTTTATTCTCCCTCCAGGGGGGTCGTGGACCCCCACGAGGGAGAATAGCTGTCGGTATGACGGGTGTCGGGATTCCAGCACCGGTATACTGTGCGCCGGGATCCCGACATTCGGCATACTGAAGACCACCCACAATTATGTACAAGGCAAAACTATGCCTTGAGAATGATTGTTGCTTTAAAAAAACTTCTGAGTTTGGTCGGGAACCCACACCTCCGACCAACTCAGACTTCATTACATCTGGTCCTTGGGCTGAATGTCTTCTCCACAGAATCAGTTGTAAATACATTACAGCCACCAATCCAGTACATGGCAATCCTGTAGTTAACATCCATAGCATACAGTAGTTGTGGATGCAATGTAAATTAACACTCCCAAGCAGAGAGAATTGCTGTAGCTTACAGAATGACTTCTGGGGCATTTGCTGGCCCTTATGAACCTCTAAAAAGCCTGGTTTGGGAAACCCAAATTTCTCTTGGTTAATAAAACATCAGGAACATCTGAATAACATAAAGCAATCAAGGGAAACAAATCATTTTATGTGAATGACACCTACAGTCCCAGTGTACTATATGACAGTGCAAGGCAAGACAAGATCATTTAGAAGGTTGTCTTCAGCTACTTAATGCCATCATGTGAACTTGTACAAGAGTCTACAAGGAATGGTTCTAGTACATTAAATAAGTCATGCTGTTCTGAGGCAAAGGGAGGTAATTTACACTAGCAATTCTGTTGGAAATATTGGGCCTAATTCAGACCTGATCGCTAGCAGGTGATTTTTGCACTGCTGTGAACAGATTGTCGCTGCCTACAGGGGGAGGGTTTTGTAGCTGTGCAAGTGTGCGAATGCATGTGTAGCAGAGCTGTACAAACAGATCTAGTGCAGTCTCTGTGCAGCTGCGATCACTTCAGCCTGCCCGGGACCGGAATTGACGTCAGGAACCCTCCCTGCAAACGCATGGACACGCCTGCAGTTTTCAAAACACTCCCAGAAAATGGACAGTTGCCAATCACAAATGCCTTCTTCCTGTCAATCTCCTTGCGAATGCCCATACGAATGGATCCTTCACACAAACCCATCGCTGAGCGGCGATCTGCTTTGTACTAGAGATGTGCGTTTGGCACTTTTCGTGTTTTGGTTCTAACTCCACGCTTGTGTTTTGTTTTTTTGTTGGTTTTACCAAAACCACCCTTTCGTGTTTTGGTTTTGGATCTGGATGATTTAAAAAAAAAAACATAAAAACAGCTAAAATCACAGAATTTGGGGGTAATTTTGCTCCTATGGTATTATTAATCTTAATAACATTCATTTCCACTCATTTCCAGTCTATTCTGAATACCTCACACCTCACAATATTGTTTTTAGGGTAAAAGGTTGCACCGAGGTGGCTGTATGACTAAGCTAAGCGACACAAGTGTGCAGCACAAACACCTGGACCATCTAGATCTAGGAGTGGCACTGTAGTGTCAGACAGGATGGCAGATTAAAAGAATAGGCCCCAAACAGCACATGATGCAAAGAAGAAAAAGAGGTGCACCGAGGTTGCTGTATGACTAAGCTAAGCGACACAAGTGTGCGGCACAAACACCTGGCCCATCTAGGAGTGGCACTGCAGTGTCAGACAGGATGGCAGATTTAAAAAATAAGCCCGAAACTGCAGATGATGCAAAGAAGAAAAAGAAGTGCACCGAGGTTGCTGTATGACTAAGCTAAGGGACACAACCACCTGGCCCATCTAGTAGTGGCATGCAGTGGCTGAATGTCGAAAGTGGCCCGCAATTTTTCAGTCCACTGATAGCATCTCCTGCACGCTCCTGTCATTTTTAAAAAAATCTGCAATTGGTGGACTTATACGGCAGTACCCCTGGACTAATATAGCAGTACCCCTGGACTTATACGGCTGTGTCAGACAGGATGGCACTTTAAAAAAACATGCCCCAAACAGCACATGATGCAAAGAAGAAAAAGAGGTGGACCAAGGTTGCTGTATGACTAATCTAAGCGACACAAGTGTGCGGCACAAACACCTGGCCCATCTAGGAGTTGCACTGCAGTGTCAGACAGGAGTGCAGATATAAAAAAAAGGCCCCAAACAACACATCATGCAAAGATGAAAAACAGGTGCAATGAGGGAGCTGTATGACTAAGCTAAGTGACACAAACAATTAGCCCATCTAGGAGTGGCACTGCAGTTTCAGACAGGAGGGCAGATATATAAAAAAGGCCCCAAACAGCACATCATGCAAAATTGTAAAAGAGGTGCAATGAGGTAGCTGTATGACTAAGCTAAGCGACACAAACAATTGGCCCATCTAGGAGTGGCATTGCAGTGTCAGACAGGAGGGCACTTAAAAAAATAGTACCCAAACAGCACATTATGCCAAGAAGTAAAAGAAGGCAATGAGGTAGCTGTATGACTAAGCTAAGAGACACAAGTGTGCGGCACAAACACCTGGCCCATATAGGGTTGGCACTGCAGTTCCACTGCACTAATGGCAGATACCGGACGCACATCTAACACCAGCATAGTTGTTATGGCCTCAGTAATCCGCTTTGCAACAGGGTATATATATAAATATATATATAAATATATATATATATATATATATATATATATATGGCAGTATCACTGGACTGGACTTAAACGCCAGTACCACTGTAATTTTACAGCAGGATCACTGGACTTATACGGCAGAATCACAGGATTTATATGGCAGGATCACTGGAATTATACGGCAGGATCACTGGAATTATACGGCAGTACCGCTGGACATATACGTCAGTATCAATGGACATATACGGCAGTATCACTGGACATATATGGCAATATCACTGGACTGTACTTATACTCCAGTACCACTGTAATTATACGTCAGGATCACTGGAATTATACAGCAGGATCACTGGAATTATACGGCAGTATCACTCTAATTATACGGCAGGATCACTGGAATTATACGGCAGTACCGCTGGACATATACAGCAGTATCAATGGGCACATACGCCAGTATCACTGGACATATACGCGAGTATCACTGTACTTATACACCAGTACCACTGTAATTATACGGCAATATCACTGGAATTATACGCCAGTATCACAGGTATTATACGGCAATATCACTGGAATTATACGGCAGTATCACAGGAATTATATGCCAGTATCACAGGAATTATACGCCAGTATCATAGAAAGGATACGGCAATATCACTGAAATTATACGCCAGTATCACAGTAATTATACGGCAATATCACTGGAATTATACGGCATTATCACGGGAATTATACGCCAGTATCACTGGAATTATACGGCATTATCACTGGAATTATACGGCATTATCACGGGAATTATACGCCAGTATCACTGGATATATGGCAGCAGAGGACACCACCACTGTGACTGGTCACTGGACTGATGCTGCACAAGACACTATCCCTGGTCTAATGCAGGACTACACTGCAACACTAAAAGGGATTTATACAGCTACACCGGATATATGGCAGCAGAGGACACCACCACTGTGACTGGCTGGACTGATGCAGTATAAGACACTACACTGGACTGAGCAGCACAAGACAGCACTGGAATCACCATCTTACTTTCCCGCCCACACAGACACTGAGGACGGAGACACATCCTCTCACTACACTCTCCGAGACTAGAGTGAAAATGGCCTTATATGGAATCCAAACCCCGCAAAAATCCGACAACGGGATGATGACGTTTTGACTCGTTCTGGTTTCTGATTAGGCGGGAAAACCCGAGCCTGACTCGGATCCGGACTCGTTTATGGAGGATCGGTAGGTTTCGGTTCTCAGGGAACTGAACCTGCTCATCTCTACTTTGTACCCGTGCGGCGCGCCTGCGCATTGCAGTGCATACGCATATGCAGTTTAGACCTGATCGCCCGCTGCACGAAAACACAGCCTAGCAATCAGGTCTGAATTACCCCCATTGTGAATATAGGGGGGTAATTCCAAGTTGATCGCAGCAGGATTTTTGATAGCAATTGGGCAAAACCATGTGCACTGCAGGGGAGGCAGATATAACATATGCAGAGAGAGTTAGATTTGGGTGGGTTATTTTACTTCTGTGCAGGGTAAATACTGGCTGCTTTATTTTTACACTGCAAATTAGATTGCAGATTGAACACACCCCACCCAAATCTAACTCACTCTGCACATGTTATATCTGCCTCCCCTGCAGTGCACATGGTTTTGCCCAACTGCTAACAAAAATCCTGCTTCGATCAACTTGGAATTACCCCCATAGTGTATACCAGCATTAAGCAAATTATTAAACTACAAAAATAAAATTATAGACAGGCAAAGGTGTAAAGTGATAGAAATGCTTTAGTAACACTATTTCTAGACAATATTTGTAGACTATAGCTTACATACAGTACTGAGTTACTGACAAATACAAAATGGAGGTTTTGTACTGAGAGAAAGAAAGGATCAGGAATCATTTAGGCACAGAAAGTATGATTTGGTAAAGTAATTATAATTCAATTGTAGCAATGCAAATCTGTGTCAGAATTAATTAACATCTATTTGTAAAATAATTACCTACAAGTAAATTAAATAAAGGGTCTGTTAAAAAAATGAATTGCATTTAATAGATCAGAACATCATACAAGAACAAACAATTCTAGTTAATTTTCACTAATTTAATATTAATTTCCTGGCTTTTCTCCCACAGTTCCTGTCTTACGACTGAAAGTTGATCAGAAACATATGGCACAGTTTACTTTCTTGATTGCAAAGCAGAAACGTCCATTGGAAATACTTTATAACAAAAGTTATTCTGTACAATTGCAAAATAATAATATATTGAAGAACACCCGGCTACACACAGTTAGTACAAATGGACAGATGCCCACAAGTAGGGGTGTAACTTCCACAGGCAATGGAGAAATCTGCCTCCAGTCTCCAATTCCGGAAGTGGCACCTGCATGTACAGCCGCACCTGTGTGGTTCACAGTAGGATCCAAGTGTAGAAAAAATACAACAAACTGGAGGCTGCGCTCAAGATTATATAAAACAGTGATAACTAATTTCCAAATATGTCAATTAAAAAAGACAATTTAATAAAAAGCCACAATGGTATACATTCAACAACATACAACATTAATTCATGTGATTTAAAAGGTATATATTACCCTGGATACTGGGTCAGGACGTATATTTTAAATGCAGAAAAAGGAGTCCATTCCAAAGAGTGTCCTTTGTTGCGAAAGGAGTCTAGTAAGCAAGAGTCTCTTGTGTATGTAGAGAGCCCAGTAGATGAATAACGTGCACCGTTAGAGGGGTTGGCAGTATAAGTAGTCCCGTTTTGTTGGTGGGTACCTCATGCAATATGGACTCCTTTTTCTGCATTTAAAATATACGTCCTGACCCAGTATCCTTTCAAAGCACATGAATTCATGTTGTATGTTGTTGAATGTATACCATTGTGGCTTTTTTAATTGACATATTTGGAAATTAGTTATCACTGTTTTATATAATCTTGTTGTATTTTATCTGCTATAGTGGGAGTGACTTCCCTCTAAATTTGGCTGCAGCTTAGCGAGGCATCTCATCTACTCAGCGCCCGAATACATCTCAGGATCCAAGTGTAACTGATGCTCTTCCAACGGAGCTCTGCGGTGCACCCACTGCTGCTGCAGAGTTAATTGGTTCTGTCCCAGGAGTCCTGCTAACACCTGCAATAGGGGACTGGATGGCTCCTGCTGGTACCGCTCAGCCTGCGCTGCAGCAAGTGATGGTGTCCCTGCCACTGCAGCTGGACTGTGATATGGGACTTGCCAGTGAAAGCTGATTCTGCATGCTAACCCTTACCGACTGGCCATTGTCACACAGCATAGCTGGAACCCTGACAACTTACTGAGGTCTCCGGTACCTGTAGGCCAGCTGAGAGCCTTATCTATATAATTCTGTAAGTCGTGTGTGTATACATTATACATATATATAAATATATATATATACAGGTTGAGTATCCCATATCCAAATATTCCGAAATACGGAATATTCTGAAATTCGGACTTTTTTGAGTGAGAGTGAGATGGTGAAACCTTTGTTTTCTGATGGCTCAATGTACACAAACTTTGTTTAATACACAAAGTTATTAAAAATATTGTATTAAATGACCTTCAGGCTGTGTGTATAAGGTGTATGTGAAACATAAATGAATTGTGTGAATGTAGACACACTTTGTTTAATGCACAAAGTTATAAAAAATATTGACTAAAATGACCTTCAGGCTGTGTGTATAAGATGTATATATGAAACATAAATGCATTCTGTGCTTAGATTTAGGTCCCATCACCATGATATCTCATTATGGTATGTAATTATTCCAAAATATGGAAAAATCTGATATCCAAAATACCTCTGGTCCCAAACATTTTGGATAAGGGATACTCAACCTGTATAAATATATACATAGAGAGAGAGAGAAAAAGAGAGAGAGAGAAAGAGAGAGAGAGAGAGAGAGAGAGTGCATACACACACACATACACACATTTCCACACACCATATTTGCTTTCCCTTATTTATGGCAGGAACCAGACTCCAACTTGCCCCTGGCGACTGGGATGAACTTACGCTCCTGCCCACAAGTGTGCCTATGAAGCAAAAGTTCTCACTAAAACCCGCAGAGGGTGATTGCTCAGTTACGTTAAATGGTATTAGATAGTTAATATAGCCAGCAGCTTACTGTTTTAAGATTTTTACAGTGACTGGTTTATGTTTCATGTCTCTGACTTCCGTTGTCTCTCCTTTTTCCAGCCGTGTCTTGGTTTTGACTCATGATTTCATCTAAAAATGTCAATGTGAAAAAAATGGTAAAACAAGACTCATTATTTTGGGCCTATATTAGCCTTAGTAGCATTACATTTATTCATATGAATTTAGAGTCAATTTTATGACACAATCTCACAATTATCAATATTGTGACTCTGAGCAATATTAACCAAATGTTGCTGCAAAATGGTGGGCTGAAAATGATTCCTACACCCCATAAGTAGTTGTTGTTTTTGCATAGTTCTTGTGACGCTCATACACTCTTATGTTAAAAATTAAACAGGATCTCTGAATAGTTTAACAAACGAGTAATTCAGTAATAAGAATGCCCATTTGGGTTGTTAAATTTGGACAATGGTTTAGGGTTCAGGATAAGAAACTAAACATCAGCATTACGATATCTAGACAGGATTCTTACGTTTGCCTATCAGTTTATGATCTTCACTATTGAAGCATTATTTTTTATTTATATAGTAACATAGTAACATAGTAATTGAGGTTGAAAAGAGGCAAAATGCCCATCGCGTTCAACCTGTTTATTGAATTGAGTTGATTTAAGTTGATATGATTATTACTCTACTTGGAGTGGTATTAGACAAGTACATAAAAAATAGATGAAAAAAGATGCGGTAGCTAGATGGTAGGATGATGATATGATATACTAGTGGACATATACGGTGATGAGAAAAAGTATGTGAACCCTTTGAAATTACCTGGAAATCATCAAACGTGGTCTAAAATGAATCAAGCACACAAGGATAGACCCACAAATACACTGTGTGCTTTAACGAATAATACGCAAATGACACACTACTTTTCTTGTTCACATTAAGGGGGTCATTCCGAGTTGATCGCACATAGCAACTTTTTGCTGCTTGTGCTATCAACTTGACGCCGCCTATTGGGGAGTGTATTTTAGCATAGCAGGGCTGTGATCGCTTGTGCAGCCCAGCTATGCTAAAAAAGTTTTCTGCAAAACAGACTTACTTACCCTGTGCGACGGATCCAGCGACGAAGGTCCCGGGATTGACGTCAGACATCCATCCTCCAAACGCCTGGACACGCCTGCGTTCGGATCTCCATGCCCGGAAAACGGTGAGTAGACTCCCCGGAACGCCTCCCCGCTGTCAATCTTCTTGCGATCACGCTAGCGATTACTTTGGTCTTTATTCTGGCTGCTGTCCAACAGCAACGATGCGCGTGCGCATTGCGGCCGCTGCGCATGTTCAGTTCTGACCCATGCGCACCGCAGCGAAGAACCGCTGCATGCAAACAGGTCAGAATGACCCCCTAAATACATTGTTATAATATTTAATTTCTCATTTTAAAAAGTATGCTAAACTCTAGACTTATGACATCTAAAAACAAATCTAACTGGCATCAGGAGTTAGCTCACACAGAGTCCTGTCAAATAGACAAGACTGGAGGTATTAATCGGTTGCCCTGCAATATAAAAAAAGGTCAAGCATATTCTTAAGTGTCAGCTAAAGACAGATATCTGTGAAATTTGCTAACATATTGGTTCACATATCTACAATATGTAAAACACTAAACAAGAATGATATTATTGGGAGAACACAATGGAAGTCACTGCTGTCCAAAATAAAATACTGCTGCATATATGATTTTTGCTAAAGAGCATCTGGATGTTTCAAAGCTCTATTTTCAAAATGTTCTGTAGATAGATGAAAGTTCATTGGTTTGGAAAGAACAGCAGAAAATTCATATCCTTTTGTGGTCTGCTCAGAGTTCTGACCTCAACCTGCTTGAAGTGCTGTGGTATGACCTGAAGAAAGCAGGTTACACCAGACATCCCATCAATATTGCTGAACTGAAACAGTTTTTTTTAAGTAGGAATGATCCAACATTTCTCTAGACCACTTTGTCTGGATATATGCTTTAGGTTATTGCTGCCAAATAAGAAAGTTATAAATCGAAGGGTTCACATATGTTCTCCACCCTGTACTGTAAATATTTACACAGTGCATTTAATAAAAACATCAACACGTATAATTGTTTGTGTGTTATTAGTTTAAACAGACTGTGTTTGTCTATTCTTGATACTTACACTGTGCATACATGGGCATATAAAATGCCTGTCAAACCTGCAATCATTTTATCTGCCACTGCCAATATCCGTGACATACAGTGTGAGATCTCTCACAGTGTATACCACATGATTTTGGTGCTCCGCCCCCCCCGGGGAGGATACATTTCCCTGTTCTTTCCCATGTGAAGCAACAGTAAAATGTCAGTCACTTGGTCACAGTAGGGCATACACTGCCCGATGCAATCGACAAGGGCATAGCTACCATAGGTGCAGGCAGTGCAGCTGCTATGGGGCCCAGAGCTGAGGTGGGCCCACCTTACTTTTAAAAGTTACATGTGTTATATACATTTTTTGACATTGGGTGGTACATAGGTGTCCTTTCAAACTTTTTCCTTGGGTCCTGCAAAATATCTAGGTATGCCCCTGGACCTGCTCATTGTAGTGTGGTATAAAATAAACTGTAGGGCATTTTTATGTTATTTAATATAAATGATGGCACAATATGAACGGAGAGCACTATATATCATAATGTGAATTGTGGGTACTGTGCAGCATAATGTGTACTAGCAGCTCTGAAATGTGACATAGGGTGAACTTAAGCACTACTGTGATTCATAAAATAAATAAGGGCACTACTATGGGGCATAACATTAAATAAGGCTTTACTGTGGTTCAGAAAATAAACCAGGGCACTATTAAAGGGCATAAAATTAAAAACTGCTGCAGAGAAGTGTCTCTCTAGAAGTATTGGGATGGGGGCCCCTTCAAAATGTTGTCATGGGGAACTCAAAGTTCTGGCTATGCCCCTGGCAGTCAACCAGTCACTTGGAAAATATCAAATCAGAGGGACATTCTGGATGATCCAGCATGCCCGGCGCATCAATATTTTCAGATTTGTCAGCCAAATACATGCTGCTTATCTGGCTGATCTGCTGATATTGGGTGGATTGGCCAGATAATTGTAGGTGTATGACCAGCATTAAAGATGAAGACCAGCTCACATTTTATAAATATTGGGGCCAATTTAGTAAGGATTGTAAAAATTACAAATTTGCAAAAATTGCGAGGATTCGCAAAATTGCGAAAGCATGCCCAAATGGAAAAACTGCAACACTAATTTAATGTTACAAAAAAAGGTGGGATTGTGAAATGTGCAAATATTGCGAAGACCTTAAAAAATACGCATTATTGCGTATAAATTTACAATTTTCCGCAGTTTTTGCTTACATGTTTCTGATGTTGCAATTTTTGCAAACAACTGTGTTTTAACCTCAAATATTGCACTACCTACTTTCCTGGCAAAAATAAAATAAAAATGTAACCAAATGTATGTGGGTATGTTTTGTTAACAAAAAACATGCTGGTTGCTTAAAAAGCATTAAAAAACTGTTAGGAAGCTAAAAGACATTAAGCAGTTCCTACAAAACAAAATGCTTGGAAATGTTAATTAACGTTTGCTTTTAAAAAATAGTGTGGTTGTCAAACTTCGATTGTTAGTAAGTGTAAAAACAATTAGGCTACTAACATATATTTTATAAAGAAACGTGTTACAGAGTTTAAATCTCCCTTACATGTTTAGAAGTTTCAATACGGCTGAATGAAGTGATTTGTGGTCTGAGGTGTGAGATTCTTCAGCTGGGAGTAATGAAGCAATGATTGCAGTATACATAGAACATTCTACAACTGAGGTCAGCTTGTGCAGATTTTAAGGTAGACCTGTAGTCACTCAGAAACTGCACAACATAAATGTGTTATCAGTTGTAAAAATTGCGTATGCACCGCCTACCGAACATCAGCATACGCCCTACACAGAGCCGGCCTTAGGCATAGGCAAACTAGGCAAATGCCTAGGGCATTTGGTATGCTTAGGGGCACCAGCAGCTTCTGCTGATTAAAATGATATGCGGCATGCCTATATTCTGTGTGTGACTGCGGCTGTATCTGCATACGAAATGCTACGTTGCAGTGTATGCCTGGAAGTCACTGTAATGTAGCATTTCGTATGCAGATACAGCCGCAGTCGCACACAGAATATGGGCATGCCGCATATCATTTTAATCAGCAGAAGCTGCTTGTGCATCCTAGCCACATAGTAATGCAAATAAGATGCATTTTCATAAACAAAAGGTGCCCAACGTTAGAAGAGCTGCCAAGCTGACTCACACCAGGCATCTCCTGCAGAACTAGCGGCGGTGCTAGGGGGCACCAGACAAAATCTTGCCTAGGGCATCATATTGGTTAGGGCCGGCTCTGGCCCTACAACACTCCCCTGCATGTAGTTTTTGCGAGTCCAGCCCTTTAGTACGCCCCCTACACACCTACTTGTCGTAGTGCATGTGCAGTTTTTGCTTCGTCTCAGAAGTTGCATTTTTTTTCTCAGTTTTTGTGGTATATTGGGGGTCATTCCTGGTTGATCGCTCGCTAGCTGCTTTTAGCAGCAGTGCAAATGCTAAGCCGCCGCCCTCTGGGAGTGTATCTTAGCTTAGCAGAAGTGCGAACGAAAAGATCGCAGCGCTGCTACAAAAAAAAAATTGTGCAGTTTCAGAGTAATGCAGACCTACTCCTACATTGCGATCACTTCAGACTATTTAGTTCCCGTTTTGATGTCACAAACACGCCCTGCGTTCGGCCAGCCACTCCCCCGTTTCCCCAGCCACACCTGCGTTTTTATCTGGCACGCCTGCGTTTTTACACACACTCCCCGAAAATGGGCAGTTACTACCGAGAAACACCCACTTCCTGTCAATCACTCAACGATCAGCAGTGCGACAGAAAAGCATCGCTAGAGCTTGTGTAAAACTGCTTTGGCTTTTGTGAAAGTACGACGCGCATGCGCAGTGCGCCCCATACGCATACGCAGCATTGCCGTTTTTTTGCCTGATCACTGCGCTGCGAACGAAAGCAGCTAGCGATCAACTCGGAAGGACCCCCATGGTGCAAAGTTTGCGATTTTCTGCATTTTTTGCGATTTTTGCTGCTTTGCAAACCTTGCTGAATTAGGCCCATTGTATGCAGAAATCTATTTTATTCCAAATGGTTCACATGCGTTTTTGGCACTAAAGGTTTAAATAATAAATGTACTTTAGTACAGGTAGATAGAATTGGATGTGTAATTGTAGTACATTGCGGTATTTACAATTAGCAATGTACTGCATATTAAGTACTCCGTAAATGTACATACTGTAGCAGCTAGCTGATGCCACACTTATCATTTGCACTAAGGGGGTAATTCCAAGTTGATCGCAGCAGGAAATTTTTTAGCAGTTGGGCAAAACCATGGCCCTCATTCCGAGTTGATCGGTCGCAAGGCGAATTTAGCAGAGTTACACACGCTAAGCCGCCGCCTACTGGGAGTGAATCTTAGCTTCTTAAAATTGCGACCGATGTATTCGCAATATTGCGATTACTAACTACTTAGCAGTTTCAGAGTAGCTTCAGACCTACTCTGCCTGTGCGATCATTTCAGTGCTTGTCGTTCCTGGTTGACGTCACAAACACACCCAGCGTTCGCCCAGGCACACCCACCGTTTCCCCGGCCACTCCTGCGTTTTTTCCGGAAACGGTAGCGTTTTCAGCCACACGCCCCTGAAACGCCGTGTTTCCGCCCAGTAACACCCATTTCCTGTCAATCACATTACGATCGCCGGAGCGATGAAAAAGCCGTGAGTAAAATTACTTTCTTCATAGTAAAGTTACTTGGCGCAGTCGCAGTGCGAACATTGCGCATGCGTACTAAGCGGATTTTCACTGCGATGCGATGAAAAATACCGAGCGAACAACTCGGAATGAGGGCCCATGTGCACTGCAGGGGAGGTAGATATAACATTTGCGGATAGAGTTAGATTTGGGTGGGTTAATTTGTTTCTGTGCAGGGTAAATACTGGCTGCTTTATTTTTACACTGCAATTTAGATTGCAGATTGAACACACCACACCCAAATCTAACTCTCTTTGCACATGTTATATCTGCCTCCCCTGCAGTGCACATGGTTTTGGCCAACTGCTAAAAAATTTCCTGCTGCGATCAACTTGGAATTACCCCCACAGTCTGTACTAGGACTGAAAAATGTTATACGCCCTAGTGGTCCTAGCTACCCCAGTACAATCTAACAATATTAAATATACGACACATTAATCGGCTATACACTTGACCTATAGAACAGTTTGAGTCACAAATGTTGATGGCTATATAATTTCAACTATTTTTCAGTGTTTTTACTTCATAACGAATTTGGTTCAAATAAATTTCTACATTATTATTGGCTTATATTCCACTTCTTTTTTTCTTTCTGTTTTTCTACTATTACCTTTATATCTATTGTTACTTCTCTCAAGAATTCCCATTTACTGTGTTTTTCTAGCCCAACCTTTTTTAGTGTTGATTACTACATTGTAGTACATTCAGTATATTACGTAGAGATGAGCGGGTTCGGTTCCTCGGAATCCGAACCCGCCCGAACTTCATTTTTTTTTACACGGGTCCGAGCGACTTGGATCTTCCCGCCTTGCTCGGTTAACCCGAGCGCGCCCGAACGTCATCATCCCGCTGTCGGATTCTCGCGAGGCTCGGATTCTATCGCGAGACTCGGATTCTATATAAGGAGCCGCGCGTCGCCGCCATTTTCACACGTGCATTGAGATTCATAGGGAGAGGACGTGGCTGGCGTCCTCTCCATTTATAGAGAAGAGAGTGAGACAGTAGAGAGAGACACAGTAGTAATTTTGGGGAGCATTAGGAGGAGTACTAGCCTAGTTACTTGCTGAAGTGATAGATAGTGTGACTGTATTATCTGACTTGTGGGGGAAACACTGACAGTGGGGAGCAGTTAGAGTCTGAGAGCAGGACTCAGGAGTACATATAACGTACAGTGCACACTTTTGCTGCCAGAGTGCCACACTGCCATTGTGACCACACTGACCACCAGTATAATATATATTGTGATTGTCTGCTTAGGAGTACTACTTGCAAGTTGCTGATAGTGTGACCAGTGACCTGACCACCAGTTTAATAATCACCACCAGTTTAATATATATATATATATATATATGTATATATATATATAATTGTATATAATATATATATAATATTGTATACCACCTACCCGTGTTTTTTTTTTTTTCTTTCTTCTTGATACATACTACTATAGTAGCTTACTGTAGCAGTCTGCGGTGCTGCTGAGCTGACAGTGTCCAGCAGGTCCGTCATCAGTCATTACATAATAAATATATATACCTGTCCGGCTGCAGTACTAGTGATATTATATATATATATATAAATTTCATCTCATTATCATCCAGTCTATATTAGCAGCAGACACAGTACGGTAGTCCACGGCTGTAGCTACCTCTGTGTCGGCAGTCGCTGGTCCATCCATAAGTATACTAGTATCCATTCCATCTCCATTGTTTACCTGAGGTGCCTTTTAGTTGTGCCTATTAAAATATGGAGAACAAAAATGTTGAGGTTCCAAAATTAGGGAAAGATCAAGATCCACTTCCACCTCGTGCTGAAGCTGCTGCCACTAGTCATGGCCGAGACGATGAAATGCCAGCAACATCGTCTGCCAAGGCCGATGCCCAATGTCATAGTACAGAGCATGTAAAATCCAAAACACCAAATATCAGTAAAAACAGGACTCCAAAATCTAAAATAAAATTGTCGGAGGAGAAGCGTAAACTTGCCAATATGCCATTTACCACACGGAGTGGCAAGGAACGGCTGAGGCCCTGGCCTATGTTCATGGCTAGTGGTTCAGCTTCACATGAGGATGGAAGCACTCAGCCTCTCACTAGAAAAATGAAAAGACTCAAGCTGGCAAAAGCACCGCAAAGAACTGTGCGTTCTTCGAAATCCCAAATCCACAAGGAGAGTCCAATTGTGTCGGTTGCGATGCCTGACCTTCCCAACACTGGACGTGAAGAGCATGCGCCTTCCACCATTTGCACGCCCCCTGCAAGTGCTGGAAGGAGCCCCCGCAGTCCAGTTCCTGATAGTCAGATTGAAGATGTCAGTGTTGAAGTACACCAGGATGAGGAGGATATGGGTGTTGCTGGCGCTGGGGAGGAAATTGACAAGGAGGATTCTGATGGTGAGGTGGTTTGTTTAAGTCAGGCACCCGGGGAGACACCTGTTGTCCGTGGGAGGAATAGGGCCGTTGACATGCCTGGTGAAAATACCAAAAAAATCAGCTCTTCGGTGTGGAAGTATTTCACCAGAAATGCGGACAACATTTGTCAAGCCTTGTGTTGCCTTTGTCAAGCTGTAATAAGTAGGGGTAAGGACGTTAACCACCTTGGAACATCCTCCCTTATACGTCACCTGCAGCGCATTCATAATAAGTCAGTGACAAGTTCAAAAACTTTGGGCAACAGCGGAAGCAGTCCACTGACCAGTAAATCCCTTCCTCTTGTAACCAAGCTCACGCAAACCACCCCACCAACTCCCTCAGTGTCAATTTCCTCCTTCCCCAGGAATGCCAATAGTCCTGCAGGCCATGTCACTGGCAATTCTGACGAGTCCCCTCCTGCCTGGGATTCCTCCGATGCATCCTTGCGTGTAACGCCTACTGCTGCTGGCGCTGCTGTTGTTGCTGCTGGGAGTCGATGGTCATCCCAGAGGGGAAGTCGTAAGCCCACTTTAACTACTTCCACCAAGCAATTGACTGTCCAACAGTCCTTTGCGAGGAAGATGAAATATCACAGCAGTCATCCTGTTGCAAAGCGGATAACTGAGGCCTTGACAACTATGTTGGTGTTAAACGTGCATCCGGTATCCGCCGTTAGTTCACAGGGAACTAGACAATTTCTTGAGGTAGTGTGCCCCCGTTACCAAATACCATCTAGGTTCCACTTCTCTAGGCAGGCGATACCGAGAATGTACACGGACGTCAGAAAAAGACTCACCAGTGTCCTAAAAAATGCAGTTGTACCCAATGTCCACTTAACCACGGACATGTGGACAAGTGGAGCAGGGCAGGGTCAGGATTATATGACTGTGACAGCCCACTGGGTAGATGTATGGACTCCCGCCGCAAGAACAGCAGCGGCGGCACCAGTAGCAGCATCTCGCAAACGCCAACTCTTTCCTAGGCAGGCTACGCTTTGTA
This sequence comes from Pseudophryne corroboree, assembly GCF_028390025.1. Classification (NCBI taxonomy): domain Eukaryota; kingdom Metazoa; phylum Chordata; class Amphibia; order Anura; family Myobatrachidae; genus Pseudophryne; species Pseudophryne corroboree. The sequence goes on from NC_086445.1 coordinate 309,108,386, forward strand.
TCACCGGTTTCCAGAATACGCACACAGCTGAAAACCTCTTACGGCAACTGAGGAAGATCATCGCGGAATGGCTTACCCCAATTGGACTCTCCTGTGGATTTGTGGCATCGGACAACGCCAGCAATATTGTGTGTGCATTAAATAGGGGCAAATTCCAGCACGTCCCATGTTTTGCACATACCTTGAATTTGGTGGTGCAGAATTTTTTAAAAAATGACAGGGGCGTGCAAGAGATGCTGTCGGTGGCCAGAAGAATTGCGGGACACTTTCGGCGTACAGGCACCACGTACAGAAGACTGGAGCACCACCAAAAACGCCTGAACCTGCCCTGCCATCATCTGAAGCAAGAAGTGGTAACGAGGTGGAATTCAACCCTATATATGCTTCAGAGGTTGGAGGAGCAGCAAAAGGCCATTCAAGCCTATACAATTGAGCACGATATAGGAGGTGGAATGTACCTGTCTCAAGCGCAGTGAAGAATGATTTCAACGTTGTGCAAGGTTCTGCAACCTTTTGAACTTGCCACACGTGAAGTCAGTTCAGACACTGCCAGCCTGAGTCAGGTCATTCCCCTCATCAGGCTTTTGCAGAAGAAGCTGGAGGCATTGAAGGAGGAGCTAAAAGGGAGCGATTCCGCTAGGCATGTGGGACTTGTGGATGGAGCCCTTAATTCGCTTAACAAGGATTCACGGGTGGTCAATCTGTTGAAATCAGAGCACTACATTTTGGCCACCGTGCTCGATCCTAGATTTAAAACCTACCTTGGATCTCTCTTTCCGGCAGACACAAGTCTGCTGGGGTTCAAAGACCTGCTGGTGACAAAATTGTCAAGTCAAGCGGAACGCGACCTGTCAACATCTCCTCCTTCACATTCTCCCGCAACTGGGGGTGCGAGGAAAAGGCTCAGAATTCCGAGCCCACCCGCTGGCGATGATGCAGGGCAGTCTGGAGCGACTGCTGATGCTGACATCTGGTCCGGACTGAAGGACCTGACAACGATTACGGACATGTCGTCTACTGTCACTGCATATGATTCTCTCCCCATTGAAAGAATGGTGGAGGATTATATGAGTGACCGCATCCAAGTAGGCACGTCAGACAGTCCGTACGTATACTGGCAGGAAAAAGAGGCAATTTGGAGGCCCTTGCACAAACTGGCTTTATTCAACCTAAGTTGCCCTCCCACAAGTGTGTACTCCGAAAGAGTGTTTAGTGCCGCCGCTCACCTTGTCAGCAATCGGCGTACGAGGTTACTTCCAGAAAATGTGGAGAAGATGATGTTCATTAAAATGAATTATAATCAATTCCTCCGTGGAGACATTGACCAGCAGCAATTGCCTCCACAAAGTACACAGGGAGCTGAGATGGTGGATTCCATTGGGGACGAATTGATAATCTGTGAGGAGCGGGATGTACACGGTGATATATCGGAGGATGATGATGAGGTGGACATCTTGCCTCTGTAGAGCCAGTTTGTGCAAGGAAAGATTAATTGCTTATTTTTCGGTGGGGGTCCAAACCAACCCGTCATTTCAGTCACAGTCGTGTGGCAGACCCTGTCACTGAAATGATGGGTTGGTTAAAGTGTGCATGTCCTGTTTATATAACATAAGGGTGGGTGGGAGGGCCCAAGGACAATTCCATCTTGCACCTCTTTTTTCTTTCATTTTTATTTGCGTCATGTGCTGTTTGGGGAGTGTTTTTTGGAAGGGCCATCCTGCGTGACACTGCAGTGCCACTCCTAGATGGGCCAGGTGTTTGTGTCGGCCACTAGGGTCACTTATCTTACTCACACAGCTACCTCATTGCGCCTCTTTTTTTCTTTGCGTCATGTGCTGTTTGGGGAGTGTTTTTTGGAAGGGCCATCCTGCGTGACACTGCAGTGCCACTCCTAGATGGGCCAGGTGTTTGTGTCGGCCACTAGGGTCGCTTATCTTACTCACACAGCTACCTCATTGCGCCTCTTTTTTTCTTTGCTTCATGTGCTGTTTGGGGAGTGTTTTTTGGAAGGGCCATCCTGCGTGACACTGCAGTGCCACTCCTAGATGGGCCCGGTGTTTGTGTCGGCCACTAGGGTCGCTTATCTTACTCACACAGCTACCTCATTGCGCCTCTTTTTTTCTTTGCGTCATGTGCTGTTTGGGGAGTGTTTTTTGGAAGGGCCATCCTGCGTGACACTGCAGTGCCACTCCTAGATGGGCCAGGTGTTTGTGTCGGCCACTAGGGTCGCTTATCTTACTCACACAGCTACCTCATTGCGCCTCTTTTTTTCTTTGCGTCATGTGCTGTTTGGGGAGTGTTTTTTGGAAGGGCCATCCTGCGTGACACTGCAGTGCCACTCCTAGATGGGCCAGGTGTTTGTGTCGGCCACTAGGGTCGCTTATCTTACTCACACAGCTACCTCATTGCGCCTCTTTTTTTCTTTGCGTCACGTGCTGTTTGGGGAGTGTTTTTTGGAAGGGCCATCCTGCGTGACACTGCAGTGCCACTCCTAGATGGGCCAGGTGTTTGTGTCGGCCACTAGGGTCGCTTAGCTTAGTCATCCAGCGACCTCGGTGCAAATTTTAGGACTAAAAATAATATTGTGAGGTGTGAGGTATTCAGAATAGACTGAAAATGAGTGGAAATTATGGTTTTTGAGGTTAATAATACTTTGGGATCAAAATGACCCCCAAATTCTATGATTTAAGCTGTTTTTTAGTGTTTTTGACAAAATCACCCGAATCCAAAACACACCCGAATCCGACAAAAAAAATTCGGTGAGGTTTTGCCAAAACGCGGTCGAACCCAAAACACGGCCGCGGAACCGAACCCAAAACCAAAACACAAAACCCGAAAAATTTCAAGTGCACATCTCTAATATTACGGTTTTCTCATGGCTGAAACTGGGTGCATATGCCATTGCTGCATAGAGACAGATGTTTTTTGTTGTATATAGTAGCATCATGTTAATATTAACAAAGTATTCTATAATTTTCTTTGTGTGCATTTTGTGCCTTTTACAATGCATTCAATTCAAGTCCCTCTGTGCCAATTATAGAGAATAGCAAATACAGGAATTACATTAGAAATTTGTAATAAATGTCTACTTACCTAATGATAGGGAAATGTAAAACTGACAAATGTATCAGCTGATATTTTTTTCTGATACATCTTAAAATAACAACGTCATTGAGTCTTATTAAGTTGTTACTGCACAAATATTACCATCACTATGTAACTTCTATTAAAGAGTATTGTTTTCTTTTTTTATTCTGCAATGTAAATTATTGTAATAATTTGTATAATACTAAGCTTGTGGTACAAAAATAAAATTAATACTTTTTTAACCTATACACAACATACTGTGGATAAAAAACTGGCAACTAAAAGTTAAAAATGAAACAATGCAGAGACAAAGTTTTTGAAAAGGATTTGAGAACATAGGTGAAAAAAGCCTTCATACATTTGTGACAGCTGACAAGTTTGAAATTACTTACTGACTTTTGTTGGTGACATTGAATCTGTAAGTGCATTCTAGTTCCTCTATTTAATTTCTATCATCATCCTTCCTATGGGAAAACAGCTATTTCAAAAACCTGATCTACACAATAACTTAAATCAGCAGTCATGGTAAAGGTTAAGGATAGGTCAATTGAATTTCTGTAGCACTGTCTCAAGGACACACTGTATACTATAGCAATGGCACATTTCAGATATTGTGTAGTCAATACTTTTTGAACCAACAATTAACAATGTGATGCATTATTGTAGGTTACTTTGATGTTTATATTTTCATTTTAATCTTGTTTTACTCATACATGTTAAACTATTTATTTTTATGCTTTCCAGAGTAATATGCATGCATTTGTACAAAATAACAAGATTTTTAGCAATAATATGATAGAAAGTATCCTGCTGACGAATTACGGATAAGCATGTTAATTTACATTTTTAAGCTATGATTTTAACTTTCTGTTGATAAATATGTCACAGTTGCCCACTGAAATTAAAGATAAGTTTTATTGTAATTGCTGTTTTCTATTTTTTTTGTCTTTTTTTAAGGATCAGCGGGTCAGGTTCTCAGAGAACCAGACCTACCCGAACATAGCGTTCTGAGTTGGGATCCGAGTCGGCACAGGTATTCCCGACTGACTCGGATCCCAAAACTAGGCAAAATTTCATCCGCCTGCTATCGGATTCTCATGGATTTTGGATTCTATAAAGGTCCCAGGTGATAATGCCATCTTTAGTCCGGCTGTGTAGCTTGTATTGAGCAGATATGTTCATGCTGTGTCTAACCAGTGGTACTGTGTTATCCATCCAGGGGTGCTGTGATGTCCATCCAGGGGTGCTGTGATGTCCATCAAGGGACTGCTGTGTCCCCCAGGGGTGCTTTGTCTGTCCATCAAGGGGCTGCTGTGTCTGACAAGGGGCTGCTGTGTCTGACAAGGGGCTGCTGTGTCTGACAAGGGGTGCTTTGTCAGTCCATCAAGGGGCTGCTGTGTTCTCCATGGGTGCTCTGGCTGTCCATCAAGGGGCTGCTGTATCTGACAAGGGGCTGCTGTGTTATCCAGGGGTGCTCTGTCTGTCCATCAAGGGGCTGCTGTGTCTGACAAGGGGCTGCTGTGTCCATCCAGGGGTGCTTTGTCAGGGCTGCTGTGTCCCTCCAGGTGCTCTGCCCCAGTGTAAAAAAAAATAAAAGCTAAAAATGTAACTTCAAATTATATAGATATTTTTTATGCTATACCCCAGTGTACTATACTATTATTTTTCTGTGACACTGCTGGTCAGACTGCAATGTAATAATCATGCACGCATTGTGACACTGTAGGTGGTACCCCAACTGTATATATGGTCCGTCCCCAGGGGTGCTTTGTTGTACATAAAGGTGTGCTGTGTCCGTCTCCAGGGGTGCTTTGTTGTACATAAAGGGGTGCTGTGTTGTCCCTCATGCGGCTACCCTGTCTGACAATGGGTTACTCTGTCTATCCAGGGGTACTCTGTCCATCTAGGGGTGCTCTGTCAGTCAATCTATTTTTTTTGTACTATACCCAGTGTACTATACTTTTTCTGTGACACTGCTGCTCAGTTCACAGTGTAATAATCATACACACACTGTGACACTGTAGGTGGTACCCCAATTTCATACAAGTATTGTGATGCTGCAGGTCGTACCGCAGCTTATTATTCATACACATATTGTGATTCTGTAGGCCACAACATAGTGTAATATTCATACAAGTATTGTGATGCTGAAGGCCGTACCCCAATTTCATACAAGTATTGTGATGCTGCAGGTCGTGCTGCAGCTTAATATTCATACATTAACTGTGATGCTATAGGCCAGACCTCAGAGTAATTTTCACACAAGTATTGTGATGCTGCAGGCCTTACCCCAGTTTCATACAAGTATAGTGATGCTGCAGGTCACACCGCAGCTTAATATTCATAAAAGTGTTGCGTCTGTGCAGGCCATACCCCAAGTTTATACAAGTATTATAATGCTGTAGGTCATACAGCAGCTTAATATTCATACACTTATTGTGATGCTGTAGGCCAGACTGCAATGTAATATTCATACAACTACTGTGTAGTGATGCCGCAGTCAGTGGTGACAAGAGAGGGTGGAAGATGATACCAATTACAAAGGCCCAGGCCTTATAGAAGGGCCCAGCACCCCTCCACCCCTTTAACTGGCAGCAGCACCTGCAGATTTTCTCCTCAGCCCAGCTCACAGCAGCGTAAAAATTATATGACGCTGCAGGTCATACTGCAGCTTAATATTCATACACATATTGTGATGCTGTAGGCCAGACTGCACTGTAATATTCATTCAAGTATTCTGACTCTGCAGGCCATACCCCAATTTCATACAAGTATTGTAGTGCTACATGTTGTACCACCGTTTAATATTTATACAAGTGTTGTGATGCTGCAGGCCATACCCCAATTTCATACAGGTATTGTGATGCTGCAGGTTGCACCACAGCCTAATATTCATAGAGGTATTATGTTGTAGGTTGTACCCCAGTGCATTCACATAAGTGGTGTGACTCCACAGTGTAATTTGTTAACACATTTTTAAAAAATAAACATTTCTTGTACAAATATAGTGTGTGCTGTTCCCCACTTTATTCATGTTTGTTGATATGGAGGATGATCAATTGAGAGAAGAGCAGGAACCACATACTAGTGCAGCAGCTGCTACCATCAGTCTTGAGGATACAAGTCCATTAACATCATCTACTAAGGCTGATGTCTAAGCGCATAGAGAGCTTAAATCAGGGCATTTAAAATCAAAAGAGCAACTTCATTTTACATTGGTAAAGAAAAAAACATCAAAAGGAAAGTCAGCTGCAGAGAAACATAAAATTGGCAATATGCCATGCGAAGTGGCAAGTAAATACTCAGGCATTTGCCTTTATTTATAAGTGATGGTTCTGCAACTTTCAATGAGTTGTCTTCTTCTGTGTCTCATGATGATGCAAGAACTTTTTATCTCAAAGTCTAGAAGAGGTGTCAAAAAAATGAAAACCACTAAGGCAGTAGAACAAACTGTGCGTTCAGAGCCGTTGCACATTCCTGAGGAATGTTTAGGGGTGTCCACATTAGCTATACGTGAGTCTGACATTTCTCACATTGTCCTAATAGAGAAGCCTCTTTCATCTCCTTCCACCATTTCTACACCATCTGCACATGTGGGGAGCACTAAAAGTAAAGATGGTGATGACAGCATAATAGAAATTGAGGATTCATGTGTGGAAGTGGAACAGGATGAGGGGGATATGTATGTACTACTACTATCTGACACTGAGGATGCTGATGGTGTTGTTGTGTAAGTCAGCCACCAGTGGCTGCAGTTCTTGCTCATGATAAAAATAAAGCCATTGTGATGCCTGGGCATAAATCCAAAAAGCCAAGTATTTTGGGGATGTGGGATTATTTTTACCCAAATCCTGAGAATGTTTGTGAAGGCATCTGCTCCATTTGTGAGACCAACGTAGGGTCGTTAGACATCTAAATAACTCCTGCGTGTTATTGTATATCATTTGTGGTGAGTTCATGAAATTTATTTTACAAGATTATAATGTAATTAACACTCTCCTCATCAACCTCCTCATTAATGATCAGAGGTAGTCCTTCCCAAAAATGTGTTTGTGAGATCCCAGCAAACCTAGCACTACAGCCACAAAAGTTGCAGTCCCTGTTGCTGAAGTGCATGTCCTTTTTAATATCCAACATAAGGGTGGTAAGGAGGGCACAGGGACAATTCCATCTTGCACCACTTTTCATTTCTGCACTGCTGTGTGGCAAAATTTCATAAATGTGCTATAAACTTCCATGTGTTTGTGCAGCTGCTCTGTCGCTAGTAACCAGCCAGCTCGCTGCAGCCTTTGGATTAAAACAGATGAAAACAATATTGTGAGCTGTGCTCAAAATTTTACTGGAGATTAGTGGCAATTCATGTTATTGTGGTTATTACAGGTTGAGTATCCAATATCCAAATATTCCGAAATACGGAATATTCCGAAATACGGACTTTTTTGAGTGAGAGTGAGATAGTGAAACCTTTGTTTTTTGATGGCTCAATGTACACAAACTTTGTTTAATACACAAAGTTATTAATAATATTGTATTAAATGACCTTCAGGCTGTGTATATAAGGTGTATATGAAACATAAATTAAATGTGTGAATGTAGACACACTTTGTTTAATGCACAAAGTTATAAAAAATATTGGCTAAAATTACCTTCAGGCTGTGTGTTTAGGGTGTATATGTAACATAAATGCATTCTGTGCTTAGATTTAGGTCCCATCATCATAAGATCTCATTATGGTATGCAATTATTCCAAAATACGGAAAAATCCGATATCCAAAATACCTCCGGTCCCAAGCATTTTGGATAAGGGATACTCAACCTGTAATACTATAGGGAAAAAAACAGGCCAACATTCTGTGATTGAAGCTGTTTTTATGATTTTTGTAAAAAAAATACAGATCCAAAACCAAAACCCAAAAGGGCAGTTTTGGCAAAACCAAGGGGCCAATTCAGTAAGGATAGCAAATTCTGCTAATCAGCATAATTTGCTATCCTTTTGCAAGCATGCTGGGGGCCGCTCAGTGCTGGGCAAGGCCGCCCAGCATGCTGACTGGCGCCTCCCCCCATGCTACAAGCTGAAATTGCGATCGCCTTGCAATTTCTGCTTATCTGCAGAAACTAAGGTTGACTCCTGCCGGCGCAGCTTAGCTGTGGCTGCAGGAGTCCCAGCGCCATCTTACCTGTCACGGTGGCTGCATGTGAAATCCCTCAGCTGCCGCGACCGCGCCCCTGACACGCCCCCATTCATGCAGCAAAGCCCACCGTTCACATTGCCCCACCCCCGCAACGCTCCGTTTCCTCACTGAAAATGGAGCATTGCCGCCCTCTCCTGCCCTGCAACCGCCTTCGCACGGGAGTTTCTGATTTTCACGATTGTAAATATGCATGAAAGTTAAAAATTTGGTAAATCTATAGAGGCTTAAATTTGAGATGCCTTAATGTAAATAACTATTAATCCATGGTTCTTGCTGTTACCTGGAGGAGCACCCATAGCAGATACAGTAAAAAGTGACAGTCACCATTTTTGTAGTTAATTAAGTTCTATCCTGTTATGCACACCAGTGCCAGCAGGAATGTACTGGTGTCTGAACGGAGAGGGATGCAAAACAAATGAACTCACAGACAGACTGGGGAATATGACATTACATACATAGAAGGTGATAGGGTAACAAAATAAACACAAAGTGAACAGAGAAGCCCAAAGGCTAAGAAACTGGGTGTCTCCCTAGTATTAGGAATGCTCAGATGGAAAGAAGCGAGATGTTGTGATTTAATACGTAGAGAACCCGAAATGCTGTTGCTAAGGGCAACAGCAAAACTCTAAAGGGTTACCAACGGGTGTGGCAGTAAACTCCTTGGTCAGAGATAAAATAATAGACACAAGGAGAGTCTCCACAATCCTAGTCCTCACTTGCAGTGCACTGGTTCAGTTTACTGCCACTAATCTGACACCTGAACACCTTGCACAGTAGACAGGATTTTGGCAGGCAAGTCTGAGAATACAGCCGCAAACTTGCTAGGTTCACAGAGTAGCAAAAGAACCCCAGCAGGTTAAACGACTGACTCCAGTCTTACTGCTAGGTCTGGATTGGCAGAGTGTAATACCAAATCCCAAGGCCTATTTGCAGTAAGCAACAAACAAATACAAAGTTTACACAGTACTAGCTAGCTTTCAGGAACTGACTAACCAACAAAGATTCAGCAGCATCTGCCTAACCTGAGAAGAGGGTTTATATATAGCAGGTGCTGTCCACGTCCCACTCAGACCTCACAGACTGTGAGCAAAAAAACCAGCACCAGATCCCCTGCCGTGCACAGAGCCTGTAACCACTGCACAGCAAAAGACCCGAACCGGAGTATCAGCTACGCTCAGGTTACTCCGCTAGCACTTGTCTCCCGGTTGCCATGACGACGTGGCAGCACAGAGCAGGAGACCCTAACAGTACCCCCCCTCTGAAGAGGGGTCAAAGAACCCCTACCACCGGGTTTATCGGGGAACTGCGAGAAGAAAGAGCGTAACAGTCTGGGGGCATGAAGATCACAACTGCGCACCCACGACCGCTCCTCCGGGCCATACCCCTTCCAGTGCACCAAAAATGACAGCCGACCCCGAACCATCTTGGAGTCAAGAATCCTTTCAACAACAAACTCCCTCTGGCCACGTATCAGAAGAGGGGAAGGTCTTCCACTGGAAGAAGGATTACTAATCGCCCGTTTTAAAAGGGAACAATGAAATGTTTTATTGATACCCAAAGAACGGGGTAGATCTAACTGAAATGCCACCGGATTGATAACCCTAGTGATCTTATAAGGACCGATGAACCGGGGGCCTAACTTATGAGATGGCTGTCTCAACTTCAAATTCTTGGTAGACAACCAGACGAAGTCTCCTAATTTGAAGCTGCAGGGTCTTTTCCGCTTATCAAAAACCCTTTTGGTCACTAATGACACAGACACAAGGGCTTTCTTCACTTTCCTCCAAATACCTCTAAGGACCGTGGAGTCCTGGGGGTCAAAAGAATTGGCCTTAGGATGATGCCCATACACACAAAGGAAGGGAGAGATCCCTGTAGCAGAGTGAGCCGCGTTGTTATAGGCAAACTCCGCCATGGACAGATGAGCAACCCAGTCAGTCTGACACTTGGAGACATAACACCTGAGGAACTGCTCCAAGGACTGGTTCACCCTTTCAGTCTGCCCATTAGACTGCGGATGGTAGCCTGACGACAAGCTGACAGAAATCTGGAGATCGGAACAAAATGCCCTCCAGAATTTGGCCACAAACTGGGATCCGCGGTCAGAGACCACATCAAGTGGCAACCCGTGGAGGCGCACAACATGCAGCATAAATAATTCAGACAGGCGTCTGGCCGATGGCAGCCCAACCAATGGAACGAAGTGCGCCATCTTCGAAAACCTGTCAACGACAACCCAGATGGCTGTCATCCCCGAGGATTTGGGCAAGTCCACCACAAAATCCATTGAAATGTGGGTCCATGGCTTAGATGGAATAGAGAGTGGATGTAATGGGCCAACAGGAACCCCTCTAGGAGTCTTATTTCGGGCACAGATGTCACATGCCCGAACCCACTGATCCACATCCCTAGCCACCGAGGGCCACCACACTGCCCTAGATAGCAACTCCCGAGTTCTGGCAATACCCGGGTGACCTGCTGACTTCTTGGCATGGAATTCCAGGAACACTCGCTGTCTTAACCTAGGAGGCACAAACAAAAGACCTACCGGAAGGTCTGGAGGAGCCTGCTCCTGTGCTCTAAGGACTAATGACAAGAGGTCCTGGGTAATGCCCACTTTAATACATGATGGGGACACAATGGGCAATGGCTCCTCGGTGGTCTCCTGGATTGGAGCAAAACTCCGCGAGAGCGCTTCAGCCTTGATGTTTTTTGACCCAGGGCGATATGTTATCAAAAAATTAAAGCGAGCAAAAAACAAAGCCCATCGTGCCTGCCTGGCATTGAGGCGCTTCGCTGACTCTAAATATGCCAAATTCTTATGGTCGGTGAGAATTGAGACCACAAACTTAGCCCCCTCAAGCCAGTGTCTCCACTCCTCGAGTGCATCCTTAATAGCCAACAATTCCTGGTTACCCACATCATAATTCATCTCGGCAGGCGAAAATTTACGGGAAAAGTAAGCACAGGGATGAAGGCGATTATCAGACACCCCCATCTGAGAGAGCACTGCCCCAATACCCATCTCAGAGGCATCCACCTCCACCACAAAAGGACGCTTTGGATCTGGGTGTCGCAGCACCTTGGCCGAGACAAATGCCCTTTTGAGATGGGCAAAATCCGCTTTGGCCTCACAAGACCAGTGAGCAACATCCACCCCTTTCTTAGTGAGTGCCACCAAGGGCGCCACTATAGACAAAAATCCAGCAATAAATCGTCTATAAAAATTCGCAAAGCTCAGAAAATGCTGAAGCGCCTTCAAACTAGTGGGCTGCACCCAATCCAGGACTGCCTGTACCTTGGAACCCTCCATTTGGAAACCTTCTGGGGAGATAATATATCCTAGAAATGCGATTTGCTGAACTTCAAATTCGCACTTCTCCAGCTTCGCCCCTAGCCGGTGGTCTCTGAGTTTCTGGAAGACTAAGCGTACATGCTTCCGATGTTCCTCCAGGGAATGGGAGAAGATTAGGATGTCATCTAAGTATACAACTAAGAATCTATCCAAATATTCCCTGAGCACATCGTTCATGAAGTCCTGGAAGACTGCCGGGGCATTACAGAGCCCAAAAGGCATCACCAAATATTCATAATGCCCTGAGTGGGTATTAAAGGCAGTCTTCCATTCATCCCCCTCTCTTATTCGGATTAGATTGTACGCACCGCGTAGGTCAATCTTAGAAAAAATGGTGGCAGTACGAAGCTGGTCAAACAAGACCGAAATGAGAGGCAGTGGGTATGAGTTTTTAATCGTGATACGGTTCAATTCCCTGAAGTCGATGCAGGGTCGCAACGAACCGTCCTTTTTACCCACGAAGAAGAACCCCGACCCAACTGGAGACTGTGAAGGTCTGATAAATCCCTTAGCCAAGTTCTCCTGAATGTACTCTGCCATAGCCTGAGTCTCAGGACGTGACAGGGAGTACAACCTGCTCTTGGGAAGCTTAGCATTCGGCAACAAATCAATGGCACAGTCATAGGGGCGATGGGGAGGTAGTACCTTTGCAACTCTTTTGGAGAACACGTCCGCAAAATCTGCATAACATCCTGGCAATCCTGGCAAACTTAGCTGCAAAAGCCTGACTGGAAGGCTCAAGCAACTCCTGAAACAATCAGTACCCCAACTAAGAATCTCCCCAGAGACCCAGTCAAATTGAGGATTGTGGGCCCTTAACCAGGGTAACCCCAACACCAATGGGGCAAAAGTACAGACAGTCACATAAAAGGACAATTTTTCAGAGTGTGTGGCTCCAATAAACAAAGAAATCTGGCTAGTGCAAGAGGTAATTTTACCCTGGGATAATGGTTCCCCGTTTAACCCACAAATCTCAATTTCCGATGCCAAGGGTACTAAGGGAACAGAGTGTTTCAGGGCGAATTGGCGGTCCATAAAAACCCCGTCGGCCCCACTGTCCACAAAGGCCTCAGTCTTGACAGTTTGACCGAGGATCTTCAAGGTCACCGGAATGATAAAAGTCTTCTTGGGAAATTCTGACTTCTGGCCTGACAGAATATTTCCCATCACCCTCAGGCCCTGAAGTTTTCCGGCTTTTCTGGGCATGATACTACCTCATGACCTTTATTCCCACAGTACAAACATAACCCCTGCTGTCTCCTCCGCGTCTTCTCACGCGAGGAGAGGCGGGTAGCCCCAATCTGCATAGGCTCCTTGGAAAATTCCTCAGAGTCTGAGGTTCCCTTGGGAAAGAAGGAAACCTCGGTCTCCCTTTCAAGCCTGCGCTCTCTCAGCCGTCTATCCACCCGAATGGATAACTGCATGAGCTGATCCAAGCTATCAGGCAAGGGATATTGTACCAGTTGGTCTTTTAACTGGTTAGAAAGACCTCTTCGGTACTGGTGTCTCAGGGCTGGGTCATTCCACTGGGTATCATGGGCCAACCTCCAAAACTCCGTACAATAAACCTCAACTGGCCTTCGCCCTTGCTTAAGGATCAAAATCTGAGCCTCGGCTGAGGCCGTCTTGTCAGGGTCATCATACAACATGCCCAGTGCCGTAAAAAAAGCATCAACACTTTTAAGCGACGGACAGTCAGGCTGCAACCCATATGCCCAGACCTGTGGGTCTCCTTGTAGCAAGGAAATCACTATGCCCACCCGCTGAATCTCCGACCCAGAAGACTGAGGCCTAAGCTGGAAATATAGCTTGCAGCTCTCCTTGAAACAAAAGAACTGCGAGCGATCTCCAGAAAAACGATCCGGGAGATTTACTTTCGGCTCCTTAACCCCTGAAGGCACTGCTGCTGCGGGAGCTCCGCCAGCGGCCTGCGAGGTGTGCATTTTAATGGACAAATCATTAAATTGTCGAGTCAGGACCTGCACCTGATCGACCACCTGTTGCAAAGTATTTTGAGGGGTATGCTCCATATTCTCACAAAATTTCAACAGGAGTATTAGGCTGCTGAATATGTTATGCACACCAGTGCCAGCAGGAATGTACTGGTGTCTGAACGGAGAGGGATGCAAAACAAATGAACTCACAGACAGACTGGGGAATATGACATTACATACATAGAAGGTGATAGGGTAACAAAATAAACACAAAGTGAACAGAGAAGCCCAAAGGCTAAGAAACTGGGTGTCTCCCTAGTATTAGGAATGCTCAGATGGAAAGAAGCGAGATGTTGTGATTTAATACGTAGAGAACCCGAAATGCTGTTGCTAAGGGCAACAGCAAAACCCTAAAGGGTTACCAACGGGTGTGGCAGTAAACTCCTTGGTCAGAGATGAAATAATAATAACAAGGAGAGTCTCCACAATCCTAGTCCTCACTTGCAGTGCACTGGTTCAGCTTACTGCCACTAAACTGACACCTGAACACCTTGCACAGTGAGAAAGGATTTTGGCAGGCAAGTCTGAGAATACAGCCGCAAACTTGCTAGGTTCACAGAGTAGCAAAAGAACCCCAGCAGGTTAAACGACTGACTCCAGTCTTACTGCTAGGTCTGGATTGGCAGAGTGTAATACCAAATCCCAAGGCCTATTTGCAGTAAGCAACAAACAAATACAAAGTTTAAACAGTACTAGCTAGCTTTCAGGAACTGACTAACCAACAAAGATTCAGCAGCATCTGCCTAACCTGAGAAGAGGGTTTATATAGCAGGTGCTGTCCACGCCCCACTCAGACCTCACAGACTGTGAGCACAAAAACCAGCACCGGATCCCCTGCCGTGCACAGAGCCTGTAACCACTGCACAGCAAAAGACCCGAACCGGAGTATCAGCTACGCTCAGGTTACTCCGCTAGCACTTGTCTCCCGGTTGCCATGACGACGTGGCAGCACAGAGCAGGAGACCCTAACATATCCACTGGAGGTGCAATACAAATTTTGATCTGATTGTCTGTGTCTCACACAATGCAAGCCATGCATCAGGAATGATGTTGTTATGTCAACCCCCTTCTGATTCCCCTAGGTGAGGTTTATTAAAACTCTAATCTTGTAGTTTTCCTGTTTCCAACCTGAAGAATACCTATGTTAAATTTAAGGTTCACAACATATCGGGAAGTAAAAGAAGTAGTTATGAGTCAGTCAGTGAGTGAGTGCTTTCACATTTATATAAATATAATCTATTATATATCCTATATAATAAAAGGCTAATGCTGCTCCTCACCTGTATGGGGTGTTGCTCCATTCGGGTGTGTACATCTGCTGGTGCTGACATTACTGTTATGTTAACCCTAATCATAACCCTCCGCAATCCTCCCTCCCTGCAGCCTAACCCTAACCCTCCCTGCAGCATAAACTTAACCATCCGCCCCGCATCCTAAACCTAACCCTCCATCCACAGCCTAACCCTCCTCATAAAGCCTAACCCTCCACGGCATGCTTTTGTTAAGGATTCTGGCGGTCAGGATTCTGGTGCTGGTATTCCGACAAGTGTTGGGATTCCAGTGCTGGCATCCAGGAATGCAGAATGCCAAAAGCTGGCATGCTGACCACATCCCAATAAATGCTGTTTTGTAGTAATTGGTGTATTCTTTGGGATCCTCACTTATTCCAGCTGTTATGATTGTAATGCTGTTGGTGCATGTCAGTTGATGCATTCCCTCTATTCAGAAATCACCTGGGCAAAAATTTACTAAAAAATCGAGTTTGTCCGATTTGTGTTTTTTTTTCTAAGTCCCAACACGGGAATTCACTAAGCACAAATCTCTGCAGTGTTTGGACTATTCATAATGGTTTGAATGACAAAGTTCAGAAATACGAATGAATAGACCATCGGTCAAATGCGGCTGTTATTTCCTACAACACGGGTATTCACTATTCATTCGTATTTGGGTGTAAGTCTCTGAGTGCTCAAGTGCGGGTGTATTTTTTTGCGAATCGTTAAAAAAAAGCAGCAAAAAAATAGACATGCTTTTTCCAGTCGAGTTTGGATAACCATGCACGGATCAGTGAGATCTGTGCATGGTTATCTATGGGAAAGGGTCTGTTTAATGTAAAAACTGGGAAAAAATTGGCAGTGTACTCCTGAGCTGTCAGTCAGGCTGTGCACGGCAGAGATACAATGTTGCGCCTATGCGCTCCATTGTATCCAATGGTGAGAACTTTACATTCAGCGGTTGACCGAAAGTAACCTCACCGCTGACCGCAAAGTTCCCACCATTGGATACAATGGAGCGTATAGGCGCAACATTGTATCTCTGCCGTGTGCAGCCTCACTGACACTACAGGAGCACACAGCCAATCAGGAGAGTGCCACGACGTGGCGCTCACTGATTGGCTGAAGGGACCCTCTTTGACAGGAGTCAGGGGGGGTCCTGGTAGTCAGGGAAAGGGGTCCCATGTGTAAACATGGGACCCCTTTCAGTGCGTGGTCGGGTTTCCGGTTTGTTTTTTTTGCCAAGTACGTGGATTACCAGCTCAGAAGAGGACCGATCTACACTGGATTTTTGTGAGTATAATTTTAATTTCAGGTAACCCATGGATTCTACTTGGAGAAGTGGACCGACCCTCGTGTGAACATAGGTAAGTATGTGTGAATGTAGGTGTGCATGTATGTAATAAAGTTGTACTTTCAAGGTGTGTGAGTTCTGTTTTTATTTGGGTATTTTTTTGTAGTAGTACTACAGGTACCAGCGGGCCCATTTTTCCACTGCATGCTGGTACTTGTGGTTCTCCAAGTATCAGCTTGCGGGGGAGGCTTGCAGGGACTTGTAGTACTGCTACAAAAAACAATTTTCTATTTTTTTCACAAGGCTATCAGCCCCCCATCCGCAGCCCTTGGATGGGGGGGACAGCCTCGGGCTTCACCCCTGGCCCTTGGGTGGCTGGAGGGGGGGACCCCTTGATTTAAGTGGTTCCCACTCCTCCAGGGTACCCCGGCCAGGGGTGACTAGTTAGTGATTTAATGCCAGGGCCGCAGGGACCTATATAAAAGTGTCCCCCGGCTGTGGCATTATCTCTCTGACTAGTGGAGCCCGGTGCTGGTTCCAAAAATACGGGGGACCCCTACGCTTTTTGTCACCCGTATTTTTGGCACCAGGACCAGGCGCAGAGCCCGGTGCTGGTTGTTAAAATATGGGGGAGCCCCTGTCAATTTTTTCCCCATATTTTTGCAACGAGGACCGGCTCAAAGAGCCCGAGGCTGGTTGTGCTTAGGAGAGGGGACCCCACGCAATTTTTTTCTTGATTTTTAACACTTTCATTTTTTTTAAAAAGGTGCACAATGAAGCCCTGCACGGATCTCACAGATCCGGCCGGGATTCCTTGTGTTTTGTCTGGCAGTGTTTTACTCATCACTCCCTTAAAACACTGCCTGACACTACGAATCACATCAACATCGGAAAAAACGAATGTGGAAAACTCGGCAGCTTAGTAACTGACCGTATCAGGATTCAAAAGTTGCAGTAAAATGCACCCGATACCATTCGAGTTCAAACACCCTTAAAAACGGCTAAAACACGAATATTAGTAAATTTTGGCCCTGGTGTCAGTTGATATCAGCAACCTGTCAAAGTGTGCATTTCATTATGCACTCCCCGTTTGCCTTGGGTTCTGTGTATGTGTGCAACATGCCAGCTGTAATGTGATCCACATACTAATGATGTCAGTTGCAGCTGCAGACAAAAAACTGTGGACAGACAGATGCCCTGATGTTTTGCAAACCAGGGTGGATACTCACATTGGCATAATCTAGTAAAGAGGTTGTCATGGCCATATGGAAAAGTGGCCACAGATCCATCAAACTCAGAATCATTCCCTTGAAATACTACTTAAAAAAGGATAATATTAAATGAGCTCATCAAAGAAAGATGCAATAAAAATGAAAAGCTGAGAATACTGTGTTAGCTTAAGAGAGAGGTAAAGGTGGTAAAGAAGGTAAACACTGCATTATGTAAGACATCACATAAAAATAATATACCAATATTTTTCCCAAAAAAGAAAAAAAGTCAAAATATATAGGTTAATATTATTAATTCAATAGAGTCTAATTGGTTAAATGTAGAATGTAGCTTTTACTGGAGTTTCAAATATAAATTGTAGTACAGAAATGAAAAAGGGACAAAGCCCATCAAGGAGGATAGAAAGGTACACAAGCATCAGTACAAATGACATACTGCATATTGGGGGTAATTCCGACCCGATCGCACACTGCGCTTTGTCACAGCCGTGCGATCGGGTCAGGACTGCACATGCGCTGCGGCCGCATTGCGCAGGGTGTCATTGCCCAGGAACAGTCAGTGATGCCACTAGCAAAGAAAGCGGTCACAGCGGTAACCACAAGATTTACAGGAGGAAGACGTTCCAGGGCGTCAACTGACCGTTTTCTGGGAGTAGTGCGGTGAACGCAGGCGTGTCCAGGCGTTTGGAGGGCAGATGCCTGATGTCAATTCCGGGACCATTAATGCTGGATTCATCACACAGGGAAAGTAGCTCATACCCTCGTCTTGTTCTGCACAAAACTTTTTTTGCATAGCAGGGCTGCACAAGCGATCGCAGCCTTGCTATGCAAAAAAAACACTCCCCCATAGGCGGCGTCTAGTTGATCGCACGGGCTGCAAAAAGTTGCAGCGTGCGATCAACTCAGAATGACTCCCTTTGGGTGGAATTCAAATGAAATTCATGCTGACAGACAGATGTTGGCGCCAAACGGAGCTATTCAATTGTAGCTTATTTTGAGCGCGATCGGCTGCTGGTTCTGACATACAGGTTTTAGCTTGATTTCAGTTGAATTTGTTATGTCATTTGTTATGCCTAAAATGAATCTAGAATGGTAAACTATGTTTTTAATCCTACTGTATACTTAGTGAATGTATAATAAAGATATTAAGGAAGAATGAGTAGATTACTGGCTATATGATATATTTTTTTGGTGCCTTTCTATAAACATTACTGATATTGGTTTTATTCCACAGTGGGAATTTGGGGAAATTGTTTTATATTATCTGAATTTATTAAATTTATATGAATTTAATCTATGTCAAATAGATTTGTTCATCCCAATTTAAAACCTATGGGGGTAATTCTGAGTTGATCGCAGCAGGAACTTTGTTAGCAGTTGGGCAAAACCATGTGCACTGCAGGGGAGGCAGATATAACATGTGCAGAGAGAGTTAGATTTGGGTGGGTTATTTTGTTTCTGTGCAGGGTAAATACTGGCTGCTTTATTTTTACACTGCAATTTAGATTGCAGATTGAACACACCACACCCAAAGCTAACTCTCCCTGCACATGTTATATCTGCCTACCCTGCAGTGCACATGGTTTTGCCCAACTGCTAACAAGGGCCCTCATTCCGAGTTGTTCGCTCGCAAGCTGTTTTTAGCAGCTTTACACACGCTAAGCCGCCGCCTACTGGGAGTGAATCTTAGCATCCTAAAATTGCGAACGAAAGATTCTCAAAATTGCGATTACACACCTCTTAGCAGTTTCTGAGTAGCTTCAACCTTACTCGGCATCTGCGATCAGTTCAGTGCTTGTCGTTCCTGGTTTGACGTCATAAACACACCCAGCGTTCGCCCAGACACTCCTCCGTTTCTCCAGCCACTCCCGCGTTTTTCCCAGAAACGGTAGCGTTTTTTCACACACACCCATAAAACGGCCAGTTTCCGCCCATAAACACCCACTTCCTGTCAATCACATTACGATCACCAGAACGAAGAAAAAAACGTGAGTAAAATTCCTAACTGCATAGCAAATTTACTTGGCGCAGTCGCAGTGCGAACATTGCGCATGCGCACTAAGCGGAAAATCGCTGCAATGCGAAGAAATTTACAGAGCGAACAACTCGGAATGAGGGCCAAAGTTCCTGCTGCGATCAACTCAGAATTACCCCCTATGATGGTAAAAATGTAACATTACTATATTAATGCTAATAATAGTTAGATTAATAGTTTTGCTTATTACAAATCATCGATAATGCATTTCGTCTTCTAATACCCCTTTTTTTATCATTCACTGTTTTATTTTTCACTCTGGCATTATATTTTTAATTGCTTGTATTTCCACTACTAGAGTTTCATATTTAGCTACTTTTATTCATATTCGTTGCTTGATCCCATACAATTTACTGAAATTTCTATAGCCAACTTTTCTATCAGTCTTCAGTCTGTGAAACCTGAAAATAGTTGCTATGCATTGAAACAAAGGAATAAAGTTATCTATCGTTTTGCTGGTACTGTATGCCTGTTTTCACCTGGCATGATAAGCAATTATATGTCCCATGAGCCCTTCTTTCGATGATGCCCAAAAAAGGGCCAGATCATCACAGTGTTCCAGATTATAATCAGTAAACTCTTGCCACTTAGATAACAAGTATTGCTGGACGTGATCAGAACAGCCAAGAGTACACGGGAAACATCAGAAAGCAAAAGAAACACTGGGAGACCTGGTTTGGAGGCACACAGAGATAGTCGCATGATCAGAAATTAAAATATTATGAATTTCCATCAAGTCCACCTTTTGGAGCACCAGACTAGAAAGCAGAAAATAGTTACTCCTTGTAAAGGATCTGTGCACATGTGAGTGAAATGTATATGTTCTATCCAAGGGGTTGACGATTCTCTATAAATAGTTGAGCCCTTTAACTTTACCCAATAAATGTAACCCCTCACCACCTGGAGCAGACTGGAGGGATCCCAAACTTGGGTAGTCAATCAGAGGGTTAACTACACTATTTAGATCTCCCTCAAGTATCATATTAGGAGTGGAGTACTGAAGTACTAAACATTTACATGGTCATATTATTATGACCACCACAGCCAGATTAACAATGGGGTGGATGGAGCTACGGCTCCAGGCCTCCACATAAAAATATGCCCTTCGTCCTGGTAGCTGGATGATGACCAGGAAAACAGCTGGTTAAACAATCATAAATCATAATATTAAAATTGTTTTTGTATTTTCACAAAATTATCCGATTTTTCTATGCTTATGTATTTAGGTAGACAGTGGTGCTCATAGTGAAGGGGTGTACATGCCCACATGGCTCTGGCCACATTCACACAGCACTAGTCACAGCTTCTCTCCTTCTCAGTATTTGCACTTGAAAATTTTCAGCTCCAGGCCCATGTGGTCCTTAATCTGGCCCTGATAACTACCAGCTAGGTGCAGACACCATCAGTTTTGGTTTGGATCCCCATACGCAGCAGAGTTCACTGAACTGTTGTTTTAGACACATTTCTGGTAGCCCCAGGTTAATTATGATGGTGAGCTGCTCCACTGTAGCGTGTTGGTCGGCCCTCATGTACCTTCCTAGCCGTCGTTTACCTCTCACAATAATAACACATGTTGCTCTGCAGTTTCCACGTTGGTTATTTGCAATGGAGTCATTTGTCCAGTCACAATACACCTTCACCACAGCAGCACATGAACAGTTCTCAAACTGCTCTGTTTCAGAAATACTGCTACCCTTGGCCTGAAAGGCGATAATCATCCCTTTTTGCAATGCGGATAAATCGCCCCTTTTACCTATGACAGCAATGAGTGATATGTGAGCAGACAGCCTATCGCACACCTTATATACCTACAAGCTAGCGCATGACACTTGACATACTTCATGGGCTACGCGATGCCAACGTCAAATGTAACATAGAAACATAGAAACATAGAATTTGTCGGCAGATAAGAACCACTTGGCCCATCTAGTCTGCCCCTTTTTTTTTTTTTTTTTAATATTATTTTTATCTCTAACCTTATTTGATCCTTATTTCTTTGTAAGGATATCCTTATGTCTACACCATGCATGTTTAAATTGCTCTACTGTCTTAGCCTCTACCACCTCTGATGGGAGGCTATTCCACTTGTCCACTACCCTTTCTGTGAAATAATTTTTTCGCAAATTTCCCCTGAACCTCCCCCCCTCCAGTCTCAGTGCATGTCCTCGTGTCCTATTGCTTCTCTTCATTTGGAGAATGTTTCCCTCCTGGACTTTGTTAAAACCCTTGATATATTTGAAAGTTTCTATCATGTCCCCCCTTTCCCTTCTCTGCTCCAAACTATACATATTGAGATTTCTTAGTCTTTCTGGGTATGTTTTGTGATGTAGGCCATGCACCATTTTAGTTGCCCTCCTTTGTACAGTTTCTAATGTATTAATATCCTTTTGAAGATATGGCCTCCAGAACTGAATACAGTATTCTAGATGAGGCCGTACCAATGACCTATACAGTGGCATTATTACTTCTTTCTTTCTGCTGCTGATTCCTCTCCCAATGCAGCCAAGCATCTGACTAGCCTTCCTCATTGCCTTGTTACATTGCTTACCTGCCTTTAAGTCATCTGAAATAGTGACTCCTAGATCCCTTTCCTCCTCAGTAGTTTCTAGTATAGTGCCATTAATACTGTATTTAGCTTTAGGATTTTTGAGACCCAAGTGCATGGTTTTGCATTTTTTGGCATTAAACTTGACCATTCCTCTAATCTACCTAGATCCTCAATCATTTGTTTTACCCCACATTGTGTGTCTACCCTGTTGCATACCTTTGTGTCATCTGTTAAAAGGCATACTTTCCCTTTAATGCCATTTGCAATGTCACCAACAAAGATATTAAAAAGCACTGGTCCAAGTACAGATCCCTGGGGTACTCCACTGGTAACATTTCCCTCCTGTGAATGCACTCCATTTACCACAACTCTCTGTTTTCTATCCTTCAACCAAGATCTTATCCATTCAATAATCCTAATATCCAATCCCAAACTTTTAGGATTATTGAATGGATAAGATCTTGGTTGAAGGATAGAAAAACAGAGAGTTGTGGTAAATGGAGTGCATTCACAGGAGGGAAATGTAAGAGGTGGTCATAGTAATGTGACTCAACCATTTCTTTTGGTGTGTCAGACTAGTGTGGCAGTGACACTATAGTTTCTAGTGTCACACAGACACACTTGCCATGGCCAGAGGGAAACATGGCACAGCACAAGGAGTCTGAGGGCTCATCATCAGTCCTGGCCGGGACCCGAGAGTCGGGACTTTGGGAGCTCTTTGGGATTCTGAGTGATGGGAGGAGGAGGAGGGAATGCACAGGTGGTATTGGTACTGTTGTTTACTACCAGTGCCACCACTGCCCAGCCCCATGCCTAGTGAGACAGTGACTTGACCCTGCTTGCTTGCTGGATTGTACTACAGTCTCTGCTACTCAGAAGGCAAGCCATTAGCCAGCTGAGACAACCAAGCTGCTAGTGCCAATTTGCCAAACATGAACTGAGCTGATGTGTGCACAAAATAGTGGAGATATTGTCTGATACCAACTGTTCCTGCCTGAAGTAATGCTGAACCCCCAGACTACTGTTGTCATGTGACGTGTCCTGCTGTATGTGCTGTTGCTGTTCTTTTGGAGTGGAGAGGAGTCAGACTGGAGGAGGCAGGAGGAGGGTGAGTAAGGGAATCTTTTTTGACCAACTCAATCCTTGGTATCCTTGGAATCCTGGAATTGAGAGTTTTTCAATCCCGAATCCTGAGATTGAAAAATGGGCAGGGATTGGCTTCCTTAGTGTGTGTGTGTGTGTGTGTGTGTGTGTGTGTGTGTGTGTGTGTATGTGTGTGTGTGTGTTTGTGTGTGCAGGGGATGTTATGCCTCAGGGGGAAATGATGGGCATACCAAATGCTCTATGTCGAGTTGCACCAGGAATTAGTTGTTGGCAGGAATCCTTGCTGGCACATCTTCAGCTCATCCAGATATCCAGCCATAGCAAACAGCATAGAACACCATCAGGATGGTAATGGATGGGAGCAGCAGATGGGGAGCTCATCTAAAATGCATCCACCATAGTGGCACACCCACCAGATGGCGATCCTGTGAATTTTAACATGCTGTTTTTTACCGATTCCCTGGTGGATAGTAGCTCATTTATGTATACCAATTGGTGGATCGCCAAATCTGCGAATTGGATCAGTAGAATGAAAATGTAAGCCGTAGATGTATGGCCCACATAAAAGAAATCAAGCGTGTGGAAATCTTACATTTCCCAAATCTTTTCACTATAAACTTTAGTGGGATTTACTCTCTAGGAGCTCTCACTATTTGCTACATTGCTGCTGCTTTGATTGCTCTAAAGCAGGAGAGCTAGAATGCACAGCAGGGTTGAAAGATTACTGGTAACCAAAATTACTACAGTACAATATGTGAGTGCCAATACCCTGCAGTATACTACAGAATTTGGGGGTCCAGAAGAGAGACACCCCAAAGTATTAGGGAAAAATTACATTTAATGTTCGAAACCTCTTTAATGCATATAAGCACTTGTGCAATCTTTTGCCATCCGTAATTCAGAGTATATACTAATATGCCAAAAAGCTAACCTGAGCATAGCGATGCCAACTGCTTACTCCTCCCTTCCATCCGATAGCTTACAACTTCTGAAACATCTGTACTATCAATGCAGATCAGGTCATTACGCAGATTCTGAGTGACTCTCAAGAATCGCCAACCTATCTGACAATTGGTAAGTGCATACGATCATCGGCCCAATGTGTCTTATGGCTGACATTACATATGCCCACCCAGTTGTGATGTCAGTCACTGGTGACCTCTGGAGCAAGTGTTCGGGCGGTCTGCAGACCTCCCATACACACAGCCATCGGTTACGCTCTAGGGCCAATGCGATATGTCTGTGAATGACGTTGTTCACAGACATATCACAAGTACACACCCGCTGATGTACCCACAATATGTCAGCCATTCAATTTAACAGCAAATATATCAGTCAGTGTGTACCCAGTGTAACAGCCACGGTGCGTCTGTGTTTTCCTGACCACTCCCCGTCACCACCCCCAAGCTCTGTCTTCCTGTCAGTCACTTTGCAACTAATCCCTAGTTGGGACTGCTATCGCATTTCAATCACTGCGCATGCACAGTGCAGCTCAGATGCATGCGCAGTAAGAAAACAGTGACCAACTTGCGTATTTCTGCCGTTTTACTTTGAATGAGGTCCTACTTTTTATGCTGCCTGTAAAATGTACAGATATTTCCAATTTACTGTGCTTTACTATGTTAAGGGGGGTACACACATAGCGATGTTCACTTAATTTCTAAGCAATCTTACTAGATTGCTTAGAAATGAAAAACACATCGCTCCATGTGTAGGGGTGCCAGCTACAGGACGCGCATCGCTATCGCTGGCTCTAGGCTTAGCATGCATGCATGACAAATCTAGTAGAATGCTCATTTCACCGCTGGGTGAAATGAGCGTTCCCCACTCAGCACACATCGCGCTGTGTGCTGAGCAGGGGGAGAGATGTGTGCTGAACGGTCTGTGCCAGATCACTCAACGCACATATCCGGGAGAAATCTCCCATGTGTACACCCCTTTAAGGTAAAGTTTAGCAACTGCTGTATTATTTTACATTTAGTGCAATATTGTAAACATTTGTTTATTGTCGAAACAGAACACAATAGCTGAAATAAAAATACTGTCACATAAATGGTTGTGTGATTCCTTAAAATGCATTTAAACTATGTATTTCCCATGATGAAAACTTTAATGACATTTCTGACTGCGTAAACATGTAATTTAAACATATTGCTGTATTTGTTTTGGATACAAATGTACATTTTAATAACTCCAATGGTTTGTTGAATATGTAAATATTTATGTTTCTGCTTCCCTTTTTATACTCTGGCGTTACATTTCCGGCTACATTGAGCTAACCCTGTGGCTGTGTCATTTTGAACATTGAGTTGTCAGAGGAACGAACTTGGTTTATTTTGCACATTCTGATATAATGCATTGTCTCTTTGGAGATAGTACTGTCATTTATTTTCATTCTGCAACAATGTCACTTCTTAGATTGAAATATCTATTATAGTGAAATATCTGACTTAGTTTGGAAAATAATAAAATGATACATTTTCAGAATAGCATTTTTAGCAGAAAGAGTATATTTCACACAATTAGTGGTATAAATAGAAATGTAGATACAAAAACCTATAAATTCTATTAAATTGTTTTGGAAATCGATAAAGAAATGTTGATATTAATTTGTACTGATGTTTCCATATAGTTTAAAATACTCTAAACTGGAAATAAATACAGTTTATTCTCATGAAGCATAAGAACAGAAATTGAAATACTGTAATTAAAATATTTGACAATACTACACTAAAACCCATTAAAATAATATGATCCTGTACTGTTTTTTATTCTAATAAATGTTGTTTAGATAGGAAAAACAAGATGTAAAAAATAATTCAAGTAATAATTGAAATTAAAATTAAAATGTAATAAAAAACCCATAAACTGAAACAGGTTAAAACATAAATGTATTTTCTGGACACATTTCTATGTGTGGTAGAATTTCCCTTTGTACTTTAGAAAAAATCAAAGATATATGGAACCGAATACTTTGCACTGGGAACATTTATTAATGCATCATGTATTTCCTATAAAGCTTTTGAAAGTTCTACAAACATGAACTCAGTGATGATAAAGTCAGCTTACAAAAATAAATTGCATGGAGCAAAAAACATTGCTTAATCTTAATTTTTTTTCAGAACTTCTAATCTGTTTTGGCAACAGAAAATATCTTGCGTAAATGCTGGATAGAACAGAAATATACACAATTTTTACTTAAGAATTATCTAAAGTAAAACAGAATGTCTAAACATGTGGAATCCCAGTATGATTATGTTTGTGCAAAACTAGAAAGGAGTTATATATGTTGAATATACAAACTGAATAAAAGATGTTATAGACCCTTGACTGGACATATAACATCAGCCTACAGAATTCCCACCTCTCCGTTACATAGCACAAAGGATTGCAAGCAAACTGGTATCTGTAAACTCTGGGGGAGAGAAAGCTCTAAATATAGTAAATAGACTGTGGTTGAAAGACAGATATTTTTTTTTTTAATATATCTTACAGGTTTTAAGTTTTTTCTTTCTTTCTTCCTTTTTATGTAAGAATAGAGGTCCTGGTCCTGGAATGTTGTAGCTAAATAAAAACTCCATAATTCACTGCTTAAGGTCTGGTATAGTGGCTCTGGTAAGTAGAGGTTCACTTTACATTTATCACACATAAGCAGGGACAGAATGGGATGGAAAACCAATACAGGAAATTTCTGGAAGCTGCCCTGATTAGTGTGGAGTCTGTTGAGGGGATGAAGTCTGAGGTGGAGGAATACTTACTGATATCTAAATCATAAGAGTCCCAGATTAAAGGGATATTATGGAAAGCCTATGTATATAGGAGAAGAGCCTGTGCTTACAAGAGGATGCAGGTAGGCATTAGGCACAGGAACTAATGTCTGAGGACCAGTCACTCTACTCCATGCCTTACCCCATGTGACAGCGTACTTCAGGGGTAACAGGGGACACCCCCCAGGCCTCTGTCCCATTTGTGTGGTCCCACCAAGGCACACATGCCTCCATCTTGGGCATCCTGCCCACTGCAGTACTTTCCACACAGATATATATATATATATATATATATACATATATATATATATATAGTGAGAGGATGCTCAGGGGACTGTGGCTACAGAGGAAAAGCAGACAAGCAGCGGACACAGAGAAATCACAGGTAATTTTCTGGATTTTCTTTTCTAAAATGGTTCTAAAATGGTAGGAACTTGGAAGCTGTGTGGAAAGGGCGGGTGGAAAAATGGAATAAGGTTTGCATGGGTAGACAGTTTGCCATACACACAGGCAGATAGTTGGACATGCACACAGGGTGACAGTAGGACATATATACATGAGATGATAGATGGACATACACAAGGGGACAGTGAGACATACACATGGGGTTACATTTCAATACAAAATTACATGGGGATCACAACACCAAGGCTACCTGATCACCATAAATATATAACTCTGTCATCTAGACCACATGATCATCCATGTGAACTTCCTATACACAGAACTATCCAGACATACTGTTAGTTTTAAGATATACTAAAAATTTTAATGTATGTCATAGCGTTGTGATTAATTTTTATTGTCACGTAATTGCCTATAAAGTGATTATTATTGTTGTTTATCTTTATGCATTACTATGTAATTAGTATTTTTAACAACTCCCCCTTCACCTCAGGTGTATCTTATCTGATCATTAGGTATGGTATATACTGTACTCCTGCATCAACTGAGCATCGTTTTTATGCTTTTAAAGAAACTGTATCAGTGAAATGTGTTAACATATGTTCACTTACTATAGGGCTACTCCACGCTCTTTCACCTTTTGGAAGAATGAACTTTCTGAGAAATTCTTCTCAGTAGATGATACACAGTTAGATTCTCAGTCCTCTTATCAGCTTTCCAGCACTCCCTCCAGAACAGGAGTGTATTCAGATGCAGCAAGGAATTTATTGTATATGCAGTGAACTTTTGGTCACAGATTCTCAACTATTGGAATGCAATCTTTCCTTAATTCCGCGGAATGACTATTCATGATCACTGGAATAGTAGCTCTTGCATTCTTTTTTTATTTTTATTTTATTTATTTTTTTATTAATTTTTATTATTTTTTTATTTCATTCACAAAGTTTTATCAAGAGAATATTGACTGTGACAAATAGAAATAATAGATACAGTCAAATCACAATAATAGTAGGTACAAGGTGATATAATCCAAAACATAAAGGCAAACAGTGGATTGTACGCTGAATAACAGACTAGAAAATCGTTTGTACTGAACTTTCTGTAGGAAACATACACAAACAACATATAACGTACATCCCTAAGAGCCAACCAGTGGAACTACCAGGAAGACTTGCATAGAACTATAGAGACAGTAGAAGAAAAGAGGAAATGGTTTCAAGGATTGAAGATGATGAGAGAGAAGCAAGAGAGAGAAAGATGGGGGGAGAAGACAGAAGAAAGTGAAGAGCAAGTCGAGGAGAAAGAAAAATGAGTGAGAGAATAGGGTGAAATAATGGAGACCTGGAAGGGTCACTTGAAATTTAGCACACCAAGGTGACAAAACGCTGTGAAATTTTTCCACTGTGTTGTTCATTAGAGAGTAAAGGTATTCCATCTTCGCCACAAACCAGATACGGTTCACAAGTTCTTGATGAGTGGGGGGAGTGGATTGTTTCCATTACTTAGCAATTTGGAGTTTAGCAGCACAGGATATTTGTAGAGCCAGTTTGTTTTCAGATTTGGATAATTGACAGGCTGGGGCACACAGGAGAAGTGTTTCAGGGGTAAGGGGGGAGTGGGCAATCAGGCACAAGAGACTGAATGAAGGTACAAACCAAATACCAAAAGGAAGTGATCTTAGGGCAGCTCCACCAAGTTTGATAGCAAGAACCTATTTGGCCACAATTGCGCCAGCAGAGGTTTTTTGTATTTGGATATATTTGGAGTAAGAGTTCTGGGAGTAGATACCAGTGCGTGTAGATTTTATAAAATTTCTTTAATGGAGACACTGATGGAACATTTAGAGATATTTAATCGTATAGTGTCCCATGCGTCATCATCAAGGTAAGTCCCCAAATCAGATTCCCACGCAAGTTCATGTGATGCCCGGGGGGGGAGGGGTTGTGGTTCTGGTAACAAAATAGATTGATACAGGATGGAGATAATGCCTTGATCCGTGGAGCAGTAGATAAAGAGGTGTTCCATTGGTGTTTCGGACAATTAGGAAGAGGTGCTGTCCTAGTGGAGGACATAACAAAATTTTGGATTTGAAGGTACTGAAAGAGGTAAGAAGGTGGGAGGGAGTGTTTAGTCTGAAGGTCTGCAAAGGTGTAAGGTATGTTATTATGAAGTACATGACAAAGGCAGGTGATACCTATCGAGGACCAGTTAGAGGCCATGTGATAGGAATGGCTCAGAGCAAAAGAAGGGTTGTTCCAAATAGGAGTCAGGGGGAGGTAAATGTGTGAAGTGAAAGTTTGGTATGCTGTGAGTCCCAAACCGATAGTGTCAGGGAGACTGTTGGCACTTTCGTAATGGTGTTAGGCCTGTGAGTGCAAGGGAGCCATGGGAGGTGGGAGATAGAGAGTGACTTAGCGCAAGTTGTTTCTAAGTCAACTCACCGCTTCATGTGTTTTGGGGAATGCCAAGCAACCAGTTGGCTGAGTGCTGATGCATAATAGTATCTCGACAGGGAAGGAAGTCCCAAACCGCCACGTGTAGAACTCCTCTGGAGAACTTCCCTACGTAATCTTGGATTCTTGTTGATCCAGATGAATCTACGATATTGAGTCAGGAGGGAAGCCAGAACCCTAAGAGGAACAATGACAGGGAGAGTCTGGAAAAGATACAATATCCTGGGGAGAACATTAATCTTAATAGCATTAATTCTGCCTATCCAGGATATGAAGTATTTTTTCCAACCCTAGATATTCTGAGATATTTCTTCAAATAGAGGAGGGTAATTTGCTTTGTAGAGAGAGTGGTAAGATTTAGTAATATGGACACCTAAGTATTTAATAGATGTGTGACGCCATGTAAAAGGGAAATTGGTTTTGCAAAGAAGCAATGTGTTGGTTGGGATACTGTATGTAGGGGGAGAGCTTAAGATTTGTCATTATTAACCTTATAGCAAGAGAAGTTCCCATAGAGAGTTAGTTCATTGAAAAGTTTAGGCAGGGAAATTAGGGGTTAGTTACAGTAAGGAGGACATCATCTGCGAAAAGGGAAAGTTTGTACTATGACTGTTTAATAGAAAACCCAATAATATCCGGGTTAAGAAGGATGTGACAGGCGAGGGGTTCGATTATTAAAGTGAATATGAGAGGCGACAAGGGGCATCCTTGTCGTGTACCATTGGTGACGGCAAAAGAGTCTGAAAGAATTCCGCTAGATAAGAAAGAAGAAGAGGGTTATAATAGATTGCTGTAATGGGTTGCAGAAAATCCCCTTGAAAACCAAAACTATGGAGGGTTTGATTGATAAAAGCCCAGTAGACCCTGTCAAAGGCCTTTTCCGCATCTAAGGCCAGTAGAAGAGAAGGGAGCTTGATGGAAATAGCATGACGAATCAGGTCAATAGTGCATCTGGTGTTATTCAGAGCTTGATGAGAGGACGAATCCGACCTGGTCAGGGTGTATGAGAGATGGAAGAAGGCGGTTCAGGCGTAATGCCAGAATCTTAGCAAAGAGTTTTAAATCAGTGTTTAGGAGAGAGATAGAGCGGTAGTTGGAGACAGGTTGTTTGTCTTTACCTGGCTTGGGGATAACCGCAATTAACGCTTTAGTAGTGTCATTATGGAAGAAATCACCGTTAAGAACTTTATTAAAAGTACATGTCAGTTGAGGGATAAGAGTACAGTCAACGTTTTATAGTATGCAAAGGTCCGGTCCCTGGATGTTTTTTGTAGTTGGAGGGTGGCAGATACCTCCTCATCAGACATAGGCTTACATAAAGCTATGGATGAGAGAGAATCTAATTGCGGCAGAGAACAGGAGGTTAAATAGTCTGAGATGTGCATGTGTGAGTCAGGCAGGGTAGGTTTAGTGTCTGGAGAGTTATATAGGCGAGTGTAGTATTCCTTAAAGATAGAGTTGATGTTGGAGGGATTGCAATGAGTATTAACCCCAGAGTCCTTGATTGAGGCTATAGAAGAAAGAGCTTTGCGAGCTTTTAATCTATTTGCAAGAAAAGTATCAGCCTAGTTGCTCTTATCATAAAAGTGCTGATTGAGCCAACTGAGAGATTTTTCAATTTTTTCAAATAGTAGTGCATTGAGAGCAGCTCTAGCTGCAGTAAGCTGCTTATAGTTCGAATTTGTGGGATTACGCTTATGAAGAGAGTCAAGAGTGTGAACCTGGTCAGTGAGGGTTTTGAGGATCAATTTATGTGCCCCATTGTGGTGAGAAGCATAGCTTATGACATGGCCCCTAAGGACAGCCTTATGAGCTTCCCATACTAGAAGGGAACAACACGAGTCAGAATTTTTAAGTGAAAAATATTCAGTAATTATTTCACCAATCTTGGCTTGGAGATTTTGAGAAGGCTTTCGTTCAAGCACCAAGAGGGATGTGAATTTGATACATCCAGCAGATCAAATGTGGACGTGACGGAGGAGTGATCCGACCAAACATTAGGGATGATCGAAGAGGATAGAATGTGTTTGGAAGCCAGTGGGCCGCAGAACAGGTAGTCAATTCTGGAATAAGATCAGTGGGGGGCAGAAAAAAAAGTGTAGTCCTTATTGGAAGGGTTACGGGTGCGCCCCATGTCAAAAATATATGCCTCTTTAATCTGTTTAGAGAAAGTAGTGGATATAGGGTAGGTACGGGAAATTTCCAAGGGGGGTTGATTTACCCAAGAAAGGGTCCAAAACTGTGGTAAAATCCTCACCCAAGAATACATAACCCCCTCTATGTTTGTCTAGAGCTGTGAAGAAGGACTTAAAGAAGCGCTGTTGACCCGTATTGGGTGCATAGACTTTAGCTACAGTCACTTCCAATTGCCCCAGGCTGCCAACTAAAATCATATACCTCCCATCTGCATCAGTATGAACCGTGGTTTGAGTGAAGTGGAGTTTGTTGCTTATCAAGATACTGTAGTGACATAATGTATGGAGGTGCTGGAAGAGAACAACACAGTGGAAAAGCATTTGGAAGATAGAGTGGGGTGTCCTGGGTTCTTAAAATGTGTCTCCTAAAGCAGGACTATGTCTGCACAAAAGGTGCGGATCGTACGGAATAGATAAGAATAGATAAGAGCATTTCTGGGGTGCGTTGAGGCCCCTGACATTCATAGAGGCAATAGTAAACTGCATGATGCTCAAAAAAAAGGGGGGGGAGTAAAGAGGGAGAATAAAAAGAAGAAGAGAAGTAGGAAGGTCAACTCGCTTAATACGGGCGTTAAAGATAAGGGAAAAGGGACAGAGTAATCAATACGGGCGCTTAATACGGGCGTTAAAGATAAGGGAAAAGGGACAGAGTAATCAACCTGGGTTGAGCAAAATACAGAAATTTAATAAGACAAAAAGGGGTAGTTAATCGATAAGTAGGACTTAGTGGTCCAATTGGGCGAGGGAGCTAAGATCCAAGTCACCACAAGCAAATACGTGTAAAAGTGGGGGTGGTGGTGGATACAGACTCGTGGAATAATAACATGGTGGGGAATAAGGGTAAGAATAAGAGCATAGAAGGAGGAGAAATGTTATGCTAAGGAAATTGGGCACAGGTGTACAGAATTCAAGAGAGAGGATGGTATCCCCTGGGTGAGTGAAGTGGAGGGGGAAAGAGAAGGAGAGAGAGGCAGAAAAAAAAACAAAAAAAAAACCATACAATATCACCAGGAGAGTCCATAAGTTAGTCAGATCATAAAAACACATCAGAAAAAGTTTGGTTAATAAGCACTGAGGGTCTGCCACAGGGGCCAAATTACCTTGTAGAAACATGTTTCAATGAAGGGATGGAGCCCAATTAGAGAGCCATTTAAAATACAGAGACCTCTGTGCATATGAACCCAGTTATATAAAAAAAACACATAAGACTTTCAAAAGATATTTCAGTGGCAGAGCCCAACATTGCAAAGAGCAATGAATATGGCAATGGTAACAAATCAAGAGCTATAAACTACCGAACTCGAAACGGAGGTATAATTGAAGTGAAAATGCAGTGTCAGGTAAAGCCGGCACAACACTAGGCAACAATAAGTGCACATTAGTAAGGATGAATGGTGGTAACTGAAATATGGCCAGCCAGGAAAAAATAAACATAGCAATCATAATGCGCTGCAAAAGGTGACCAAGAAATGAAACTAAAGGAGGAACATGAAGGGATAAAAAAGGGGGGGGGGGGGGGGGGGACAAATCTAAAATTCTCAAATTAAGGTAAATATCACTTACGGTAAACAGTCAATTATGTGAGGAGACAATTATACTCAGAAGTGTTAACCGTACAAAAAAGAGAAAGATCAAAGAAAAAGAAAAAAGTGGCAAGAGGGTGTCCTTCTCAATTTAGGATTGAGCGCTTAAGATGAGTGGTCAGCATCTGGGGAGGGGGGTCTAGACTTTTCAATGTGCGACAGTAAGTCTTTGCTTTCACGAAGATCTGTGATGATGACCGTTTTCCCCTGAAGGTCGACAATCAGCTTGAAGAAAAACCCCCGGCGGTATCAAATGTTTCAATCGCGCAGGGCTTTGGTTAAATCACGGAGCTCCCTCCGTTTAGCAATGGTCAGAGGGGCCAAATCTTTGAAAAACTGGAGTTTAGTTGAATTGAAGAGAACATGAGGTTTACCGTGAGTAAAAGTTAGGATCCTTTCTTTATCTTTGAATTTGAGAAAACGTAAGTCTATGTCTCAGTGAGGCTCACCATCCCTAGGTTTAGGACGAAGGGCATGCTGAGCTCTTTCCAGTGGAAACTGTATATCCCCCAGGTCAGGTATCAGAAAGGAGAAAAGTGCATAGAGGTAGGGTTCCAGGTTATAAGCGCTGATGGATTCAGGAATGTTGCGGATGCGGAGGTTACATCTGTGTTTGCAATTTTCAAGATCCTCATTTTTAGTGCAAAGTTCAGATAATTCTGAGATGATCTAGTCCAGGTCACGGTCCGTCTTTTAAAGCTTCCTGGAAAGTGTCCTGATGGGCTTCCATTTTGGTGGCTCTAGAGGCGAGATAGGAAATGTCCATCTTAATGGAGGCCACTGCTTTATCCAATTTGGACTCTAGAGAATCTTTAAAGTCCGTGATAAGAGAGCAGAGCAGAGAGCCAGGAAGTAATCCTTAGTGGATAGAGCAGAGGGTGATTTTCTGCAGGTATCCATAGAATCACGAGGAGGGGAGTTGTGACCCCTAGGTTTAGTGTTTTGGTGCCCCTAGTTAAATGTTGAGAGATATCAGCACCCCCTTGTTTAGGAGCCTTGGTCGAAGATTTCTGCATGTGGGCCAGACCAGTATAAAATATTTAACCAGTATATATTTACCACAGGGGGAATAGGGAACTCATAGAGGTATGGAGTTGGGAGGGCGACAAATAAAAACACCCAGGGGAGACCGCTGCGTCTAAATTCAAGTGAGCATTAGGGTGACCACAGAGATGAACATAATGTGGAGAATGTCAGTGGCCCAAAGATACACACTAAAGAGGAGTTGGAGGAAACCCTAAATATACACACAGAAATCCCGGTTATAAAAGCCACCCAAGTAGCGACGTCACATAGAAGAAAAGTAAATTCTCCAGAGGGGGGTGCAAAAGAGGCCAATGCGATATAATCAAGGGCGTAGAGAAGGGATCTGAGAAGCACAACAGCATCCCACTACATAACTGAATAGCAATATGGTGGTAAATAGCTAGGGTAATGGCGGGTAGGCAGGGAGGGCTCTCCACTATAGCAGGGAAAAACAGTAAGCTCCGTGGCAGTGATGCTTGGGGTGAGCCCACGTAGGGCTTGTAAAAGCACTGCAGGTGTATCAGGACTAGTAGACTGAAGAGGAAGCGCTGTGGCATTAAATTATGACATTGTTCATGTCAAGGATCAGTCCCCTTTAAAATAGACACACCGTATTTTCTGGGTCGAGTAGTGAGGGGACCCCAGTTTCCACAAAATTAGCAGCCGTACAGAGCCCTCCTTAATACCTAGTTGTACCGAGCTGAGCACTGAGCGGGTAACTGGCATGCAGGGTCCGGCGTGGTACCTCTGCCCGCTCCCGCCACTCCACAGTCTGAGATACCACCAGTGATCGTCTCCTCCAACTCCTGCGACCCTCCGCTAGCACCGCCGGCACTCTGGCCCCTGGTCCCTGAGGGGCACACAGGCCACAATCGGCAGGAGTGTAATATTGCACTCAACGATTTCGCGTAACTGTTGGGTACACTCCGGGCCCCACGAAACAGGTAGGGCACTATGGCAGAGAGATTTGTGTAAGTGGCTCGCTGGCAGGTAGATGTGCTCCGAGTCTCAGGAGTTCCAGCAGGACGCGTCTTCACCGTATAGGTTCCAAACCATGCCCTCTTTATTTATTTTTTATTATTGATTTAGATTTCTTGTTACATTTTATGTTTCTATTTCTATTTACATTTACATTTCTATTTGATTATATGTGATTTTTGTGTTTTGGACCTGTTATTCCAGTTTATTTATACTATACATTTTATTGATTTATACTGACTGCATTTGCTTTTGATCTTTCCTCAACTTCTTTCTATTTACCACTAGTTACCTATCATTAGATTAGCTGAAGGCTGCATAAGCCTGAGGTCATATAAGAGCCCAATTTTTTGTGATTGGTTGTCTATGACTAAGCAGTTGCTAGGTAGTTTGTTGGTTTCTGTTGGAATTTTCCTATAGGATTGTTGGGCTGTCCATCAAGGTTTTAGGGGGAGTGGGTTTAGGCCAGTATATAATCCCAGTCATGTCCCTCAGACTTCCTCT
This sequence comes from Pseudophryne corroboree, assembly GCF_028390025.1. Taxonomy (NCBI): domain Eukaryota; kingdom Metazoa; phylum Chordata; class Amphibia; order Anura; family Myobatrachidae; genus Pseudophryne; species Pseudophryne corroboree. The sequence goes on from NC_086445.1 coordinate 309,144,406, forward strand.
TGCCATTTTGGAATACTGGAAGGCTGAGTACACACACTGTATTTTATAATGTTCCCTGTAATTCATTTGGCCTAGTTTTATTACACTAATTGTTTCACTGTTTTCCCCTGATTGTTTGCTTTCCTATTATTGTTTGCTGCCTCCGATATCCCCGCTGCCATGCCGCGTCACCGCCGGTACGTTCCCCCATCATTTGGTGGAGGCCTCGGGTTCCCAGCGCTCCCGTTCACGGAGCGCGGCCTCTCCGGCCTCTGTCCCCGCGCCTGATCGCTCGTGGTGGGGTTGGGCCGCTGCGGCCCATGCCGCCAAGGTTGCTGCTCATCTGGGCGGCGGGTGCACTGTACCTGCCACGGCGGGTGGTGGCTTGGCTGGGCCGTAGTCGCGGGACCCCCGGCAGCCAGTGGTCCGCCGGTGGCTCCCTCCTACAGCGTGCTTACTTTCAGCGCATTCCCCATCTTCTTCCCATGTGCGGCTCCGGCCAGCGGCGCTGGCTCCCACGTAGTGCCTGGCATCCTGGAGCGGCCTGCGGGGGGGGGGATGGGCAGCGGGTGCTGGAGGACACTATGTCAATGGGGCAGCAGGTGTTCCCTGTGCCCCAGGCTTCCCTTTCTCAGGCTGCTGCTGGCGTGCTCCCCCATGCGGGTGGGAAGGGTAGTGCGGATGTCCCTGGATTTGAGGAGGGTTGGTCGCAGGGGGATGCCGGGATGCAGGCTCTGCGGGTAGCTCCTGTGCTGGGGTCTCCGGCTGCGGTGCTCTTGGTGGGGTCTCTCCTGTGTGACCCCCATTCCCCCGTCGGGTTATTCCATCCTGCGTCTTCCCCTTTTCTCAGTCCACGGGTGCCACCGGCCGGTCAGGTTGGGGCGGTGCAGATGGTGACGACGCAGTCGTCCGTTGCTGCAGTGTTTCACCTGCCTGGCCATCCTCCGTTGTTTTTGGCATCAGCTGGGTTTGCTGGGGGTCAGTTTTTCCCTGGGGCTCACCCCTGGCCCATTGCGCAGTCTTTTCCTACTTCCTCCATGGCGCCTTACCTGGGTCTCCCGGTTTCCTCCTCCACACAGTCTTGCCCTTTTTCTCAAGTTCGGCCCCTGGAGTCCAGCCCACTTGGTCAGTCAGCGGCCCTCTGGTTGCAATCCCGCCCCCTGGCTTTTGCGGGCTCGTTTCTCAGGTATTCTCCCGCAGCTACGGCCCCATATGCCCAGTTTTGGCACCCATCCCCAGCTCCTGCTCAGTTCCCTCCCATTTCGCCTGGAATTCCCTGGTCGGCCGGGTATCTTCCCACGCCCTCGTGGCTCCCTTCCTACACCATCGGTGGCGTGCCTGTGGTCGGGACGGCCCTTCCTCCCGATGGGTCTGCCCTCTCTTCAGGGTTCCCCCCTCGACGCTGCCCACTGGCCCCCCTCTGACTAGCGATGGCGCTTTGCACCCGCTCCTGCCTGTCCCTCCTATTTTTGTTGATGCGCAGGTTCCTCCTGTGCCTGTTGTCCCTTCTGTTTCCTCCTTTCAGGTGTTGGCGAGTCTGGGTGCGTCAGTGGCTTCGTCGCAGTGGGGTTGGAGGTCAAGGAGAGCCGCGGCTGCGCTAACGACAGAAGATGCTCTGACAAGGACAGTAGCGGTAGAGGCGTTGATGCTGTTCAGGGTCCCTCGGGTTATGGTGAGCATGCTGTTCCTTCTCCCTGTTCTTCTAGCACTTCTTCTAACTCTTCCAGTAGTTTTTCTTCTGGTTCTCTCGGCGCCCACGTAAGCTGGCTAGGCTCATTGCGCGGCGAGTGGCTAAGGAATTTAGGAAGGTCAAGACGCCGGCGGCTTCGGTACCCTCCGATCCCCCGCTTTTTACGGAGATGGTTCATTGCGCCAATACAGCCATTACCCAGGGGGTTTGCAAGAGGATGAGGGAGAGAATTAGGAAGGGGAAGTACGTAGACATTTTTACCCTTACAGATGACATGTGGCAGGCTTTTGACGCGGCAATGAAAACAGGAAGCATTGGGGAGAATGCTTTCCGTAATTTCCATCAGTGGTTGCGGGGGGTTTTGGTTTTTACGGCTTGCTACACCAAGTCGCGGCCTGAGGAGTATCCCAATATGGTTAAGAATCTCTTTCTAGTTTATGAAATGCATTTGAAATCCAAAGGCTACGCTTGGCGGGATTACGACGAGAAATTCCGTTGTAATCAGGATGGTAACACCATTTTGCCTTCGGGTTTCAAAGATGTGGAGGGTGGTTGGAGGTCACCTAGCAGGTTAGGACCCCCGGGGAGGTCCCGGGTAAGAAGCCTCTTGCAGTTGGCACTTCCGGTTCTCGCTCCTTAGTGAAGGGCAGGTGTTTTGCTTACAATGAGGGTAAGTGCACCAGGGGCGTTAACTGCAGTTTTCGTCACTCATGCAAAGTGTGTGGGGCCAGTCACCCATCCAAGGACTGCTCCTCGGCCTCAAGCGGTAAACCCTCCACTCCAGACGAGGCCTCCGGAAGTAGTAAGTAAGGCTCATTCCCCTGTTCGGGTTCCAAAACTGCGGCGCTGGCTTAGTTTGTACCCCAACAGGTCAGCCGCGTTGTTTCTCTTGGATGGTTTTAGTCAGGGTTTCCGCCTGCCCATTTCGGATTCCGTGCATGTGGTGGCACGTCAGAATTTGAAATCGGCTCGCGAATTCCCACACGAGGTCCGGCGGAAGGTGGACGCGGAGATCGGCTTGGGGCGCATGTGTGGGACCTATGCCGTTTCCCCTCTTCCCGCCTTGTGCATCTCCCCCGTGGGGGTGGTGCCCAAGAAGGCCCGGGTAAGTTCCGCCTTATAAAGCATTTGTCGCATCCTCATGGTGGTTCGGTTAATGACTCCATTCCCGAGGCCGTGTGCAGAATGCGTTATCAGTCTCTTGATGAGGCTCTGCGCTTGGTTCGGGACTGTGGTCCGGGTGCCCTGTTGGCGAAATTAGACGTGGAGTCGGTTTTTCATTTTCTTCCCCTGCACTCCGATTGCCTGCGGTTTCTGGGTTTCAAATTGGGTGCTTAGTTTTATGTGGATAGGTGTCTCCCCATGGGCTGTTTTGTCTTCTGTGCCTATTTTGAGAGATTTAGCACTTTTTTGCATTGGTGCATCCAGGCCACCTCCGGTCACCCCGGGGTTGCTCACTACCTGGAAGATTTTCTCTTTATGGTTCCAGGAGACAGTTCGGTTTGCGGCAATATTTTGTTGGTTGCCAGGTCCTAGAGAAATGCGAGGACCTCACCAGTTGTCTGAGCTATCTGGGGATTGAGATAGACACCGTGGCGGGTTGCTGTGCGGAAGCTTTTTGGTTTGATTGACGACTGCTTGGGGAAGCGCAAGGTGCGGCTTAAACAGGTGCAGTCATTGCTTGGCTCCTTCAATTTTGCATGCAGGATTATTCCCATGGGTAGGGTTTTTTGCCGGAAACTTGAACGGGCCACTGCGGGGACGGCCAGACAGCATCACACAGTATACCTCTCCCGCGAAATCAGGGATGATTTGCGGGTTTAGTCTTCTTTCCTGGTGTCTTTCAACAGGGAAGTTTTATGGCCTCCTCCTCGTTGTTCCAACCGGTGCCTCCAGCTGTTCACAGATACCTCGGGCAGTTGTGGCTTTGGGGCCTTTTTTGCTGGTTCCCGGTGCATTGCTGCTTGGCAGCCTTGTTGGGTCTCACGGAGTTTCACTAGGAACCTCCTGCTGCTGGAAATGTTTCCTATCATTGTTGCCCTGGAATTATGGGCCTGCAAGTTTTCGAATCGGGACATTTCGTTCCGTTGCGACAACTTGGGAGTGGTGCACGCTATCAATAATCAGCGTTCTTCTTCTCCCCAGGCTTTGCGTCTTTTGCAACATCTGGTGCTTGTCTGCTTGCGGTGCAGTATTAATTTCAGGGCCCATCATGTTCCTGGAATCGACAATGGGATTGCGGATGCATTTTCTCGGTTTCAGTTTGATAAGTTCTGTGAGTTGGTTCCGGGAGCGGCGACGGAGGGTTTACCATGCCCGCCTTCTGTCTGGCAGATTGTCGAGTTGAGTTAACTGCTCTGGCCAGGTATGCGTTAGCTCCTTCCACGATTAGGGCGTATGATGGGCCCTGGCGTGATTGGTCGGCTTTTCACAGAAGGTACGGTATGTCAGGTGAGTACCTGGTAGACGTTTTGATGGCTTTTGTTTGGGAGCATTATCAAGGGGGTAGGTCCAAAGCGGCCATGTCTTCTGCCCTTGTGGGCATTTCCTTTCATTCTAGGCTATGTGGCCTGTCGGACCCCACCGGGTCTTTTGTCCTTTCCAAAGCGCTTAGGGGATAGGCTAGGGTACGCCCCGCGACTGCAGATACCCGTAGGCTGGTTACATTAAAGCTTTTTCTACTAGGCAAAGAAAGAGTCGCACAGACACCTATTTACGTTTAATGTTTTTGTGTGTAATATATGTCCTTTCCCTTATATTCAATAGTATAGGTATATACCTTTTATCTATTGGGAGGTGCTCCAAGGAATAGCGTAAGTATAGAAACTCAAAGGAAGAAAGAAGATTCCCTGTAGTGGGCACACGCGGACTAGTATACTTTCTTAAAGTCAAATATCTGTTACGATAGATGACCACAGATTCTAAAATATAACTTTTAATATCATTTCTAAAACATGAGCGAAATATAGTGCATGTGAATTGTGAATAATTGTGAAAAAATTAAATAAAGTAAAGTGAATTAAAAAGGCTTAGCCACTGTAATTATGTATTTCTTCACTTTCTCCAATGTTTTAAACAGTGCTTCAGTATTAGTAACAATTTTAGTTGCCAGGTGTCTTGCAATGATACATTTGTATCTGGGAGTGAACAGCTCCAACATGTAATTTAATAGTACCACCATTATTGTAATTTTGACTCCGTGTTTCCAGTGTGCGCATCACTGACTAAAATACACTGTATTATTTTTAATGGTGGGCCATGATATAAAGTGCCTACTCTGAATAATGTATTAATAAGTTTGCTGCTTGGGGGATTGATGTCCCTGTGCTACTGTCCTAGACGATTAGCTATATGGTGACTTGTGTATGTTGATTCTCTCCTTAAGCTACCCTTATTGCTGTCTAACAGAAAATTCACAAACAGTTGGAGCTTATTCTCATTCTCTTCACATATTATGTGTATGTATCATTTAGTGATGTGCACCGGAAATTTTTTGGGTTTTGTGTTTTGGTTTTGGGTTCGGTTCCACGGCCGTGTTTTGGGTTCGAACGCGTTTTGGCAAAAGCTCACCGAAATTTATTTGTCGGATTCGGGTGTGTTTTGGATTCGGGTGTTTTTTTCAAAAAACCCTAAAAAACAGCTTAAATCATAGAATTTGGGGGTCATTTTGATCCCATAGTATTATTAACCTCAATAACCATAATTTCCACTCATTTTCAGTCTATTCTGAACACCTCACACCTCACAATATTATTTTTAGTCCTAAAATTTGCACCGAGGTAGCTGTGTGACTAAGCTAAGCGACCCAAGTGGCCGACACAAACACCTGGCCCATCTAGGAGTGGCACTGCAGTGTCACGCAGGATGGCCCTTCAAAAAAATACTCCCCAAACAGCACATGATGCAAAGAAAAAAAGAGGCGCAATGAGGTAGCTGTGTGACTAAGATAAGCGACTCAAGTGGCCGACACAAACACCTGGCCCATCTAGGAGTGGCACTGCAGTGTCAGACAGGATGGCACTTGAAAAAAATACTCCCCAAACAGCACATGACGCAAAGAACAAAAGAGGCACAATGAGGTAGCTGTGTGACTAAGATAAGCGACCCAAGTGGCCGACACAAACACCTGGCCCATCTAGGAGTGGCACTGCAGTGTCACGCAGGATGGCCCTTCAAAAAAATACTCCCCAAACAGCACATGACGCAAAGAAAAAAAGAGGCGCAATGAGGTAGCTGTGTGACTAAGATAAGCGACCAAAGTGGCCGACACAAACACCTGGCCCATCTAGGAGTGGCACTGCAGTGTCACGCAGGATGGCCCTTCAAAAAAATACTCCCCAAACAGCACATTACGCAAAGAAAAAAAGAGGCGCAATGAGGTAGCTGTGTGACTAAGATAAGCGACCCAAGTGGCCGACACAAACACCTGGCCCATCTAGGAGTGGCACTGCAGTGTCAGACAGGATGGCACTTGAAAAAAATACTCCCCAAACAGCACATGACGCAAAGAACAAAAGAGGCGCAATGAGGTAGCTGTGTGACTAAGATAAGCGACCCAAGTGGCCGACACAAACACCTGGCCCATCTAGGAGTGGCACTGCAGTGTCACGCAGGATGGCCCTTCAAAAAAATACTCCCCAAACAGCACATGACGCAAAGAAAAAAAGAGGCGCAATGAGGTAGCTGTGTGACTAAGATAAGCGACCAAAGTGGCCGACACAAACACCTGGCCCATCTAGGAGTGGCACTGCAGTGTCACGCAGGATGGCCCTTCAAAAAAATACTCCCCAAACAGCACATGACGCAAAGAAAAAAAGAGGCGCAATGAGGTAGCTGTGTGACTAAGATAAGCGATCCAAGTGGCCGACACAAACACCTGGCCCATCTAGGAGTGGCACTGCAGTGTCACGCAGGATGGCCCTTCAAAAAAATACTCCCCAAACAGCACATGACGCAAAGAAAAATGAAAGAAAAAAGAGGTGCAAGATGGAATTGTCCTTGGGCCCTCCCACCCACCCTTATGTTGTATAAACAGGACATGCACACTTTAACGAACCCATAATTTCAGCGACAGGGTCTGCCACACGACTGTAACTGAAATGACTGGTTGGTTTGGGCCCCCACCAAAAAAGAAGCAATCAATCTCTCCTTGCACAAACTGGCTCTACAGAGGCAAGATGTCCACCTCATCATCATCGTCCGATTCATCACCCCTTTCACTGTGTACATCCCCCTCCTCACAGATTATTAATTCGTCCCCACTGGAATCCACCATCTCAGGTCCCCGTGTACCTTCTGGAGGCAATTGCTGCTGGTGAATGTCTCCACGGAGGAATTGATTATAATTAATTTTAATGAACATCATCTTCTCCACATTTTCTGGAAGTAACCTCGTACGCCGATTGCTGACAAGGTGAGCGGTGGCACTAAACACTCTTTCGGAGTACACACTGGAGGAAGGGCAACTTAGGTAGAATAAAGCCAGTTTGTGCAAGGGCCTCCAAATTGCCTCTTTTTCCTGCCAGTATACGTACGGACTGTCCGACGTGCCTACTTGGATGCGGTCACTCATATAATCCTCCACCATTCTTTCAATGGTGAGAGAATCATATGCAGTGACAGTAGACAACATGTCAGTAATCGTTGGCAGGTCCTTCAGTCCGGACCAGATGTCAGCACTCGCTCCAGACTGCCCTGCATCACCGCCAGCGGGTGGGCTCAGAATTCGTAGCCTTTTCCTCGCACCCCCAGTTGCGGGAGAATGTGAAGGAGGAGATGTTGACGGGTCACGTTCCGCTTGACTTGACAATTTTCTCACCAGCAGGTTTTTGAACCTCTGCAGACTTGTGTCTGCCGGAAAGAGAGATACAACGTAGGTTTTAAATCTAGGATCGAGCACGGTGGCCAAAATGTAGTGCTCTGATTTCAATAGATTGACCACCCGTGAATCCTGGTTAAGCGAATTAAGGGCTCCATCCACAAGTCCCACATGCCTAGCGGAATCGCTCTGTTTTAGCTCCTCCTTCAATGTCTCCAGCTTCTTCTGCAAAAGCCTGATGAGGTTAATGACCTGACTCAGGCTGGCAGTGTCTGAACTGACTTCACGTGTGGCAAGTTCAAAAGGTTGCAGAACCTTGCACAACGTTGAAATCATTCTCCACTGCGCTTGAGTCAGGTGCATTCCACCTCCTTTGCCTATATCGTGGCCAGATGTATAGGCTTGAATGGCCTTTTGCTGCTCCTCCATCCTCTGAAGCATATAGAGGGTTGAATTCCACCTCGTCGGAGCCGTAACTACGTGTGTGCCAAGTGGGCTTGGCACACAGCGCAGTTGCCCTGAGGGCGCAACGGCCAGCGGCATGTAATGAGTCAAATTGACTCATTACATGCCGCCTCTGAAGTCTCTGCGCCGTGCGCCGCGCTGGGAGGATAGAAGACATCTGCGCCGGGCAGCGGAGAAGGAGGAGGGAGGGGGAGCAGGGAGCCGCAGCAGCGCTATGTTATTGGTAGTAAGCGCCACTGCAGCATCCCCCTCTCCTTCCGTATTGTCTGCCGGGCAGCCAATACGGAAGGACAGGGGGATGCTGCAGCGGCGCTTACTACCAATAACATAGCGCTGCTGCGGCTCCCTGCTCCCCCTCCCTCCTCCTTCTTCTCACCTCACTGCGTGCACCGAGGGAACTGCACTAGGAGCCTGTGACTGTCAGCGGGGAGAAGGTAAGTATATCCCTCTCTCTCTCTCTCTCTCTCTGGACACCGCCTGCCGCAATGTGTAAAATGGGACTGGCTGCCGCAATGTGTAAAAAATGGGACTGGCTGCCGCAATGTGTTAAATAGGACTGGCTGCCGCAATGTGTAAAAAATGGGACTGGCTGCCGCAATGTGTAAAATGGGACTGGCTGCCGCAATGTGTAAAAAATGGGACTGGCTGTCGCAATGTGTAAAAAATGGGACTGGCTGCCACAAAGTGTAAAAAATGGGACTGGCTGCCGCAATGTGTAAAAAATGGGACTGGCTGCTGCAATGTGTAAAAAAGGGGACTGGCTGCTGCAATGTGTAAAAAGGGGGACTGGCTGCCGCAATGTGTAAAATGGGACTGGCTGCCGCAATGTGTAAAAAAATGGGACTGGCTGCCGCAATGTGTAAAAAGGGGGCCTGGCTGCCGCAATGTATAAAAAGGGGTCCTGGCTGCCGCAATGTGTAAAAAGGGGTCCTGGCTGCCGCAATGTGTAAAAAGGGGGCATGGCTGCTGCAATGTGTAAAAAGGGGGACTGGCTGCCGCAATGTGTAAAAAGGGTCTATCTGCCGCAATGTGTAAAAAGGGGGACTGGCTGCCGCAATGTGTAAAAAGGGTCTATCTGCCACAATGTGTAAAAAGGGGGCCTGGCTGCCGCAATGTGTAAGAAGGGGTCCTGGCTGCCGCAATGTGTAAAAAGGGAGACTGGCTGCCGCAATGTGTAAAAAGGGAGACTGGCTGCCGCAATGTGTAAAAAGGGGGACACTGTCTGCTGTAATGTATAAAAGGGGCTCTACCTGGTGTAGTGGCGCTACTGTGCAGCGTAATTTGAATAATGTAGACTACTGTGCACCGTACTATGAATTGCTATTATTTTGTGGCCACGCCCCTTCCCCACGAAGCCACGCCCCTATAATTTTTTTGCGCGCCTGCGGCACGCACTGCCCCTATTTTACATGGGGGGGGCGCCACTGTCGTTTCTTGCACACAGCGCTAAAATGCCTAGTTACGGCACTGCACCTCGTTACCACCTCTTGCTTCAGATGATGGCAGGGCAGGTTCAGGTGTTTTTGGTGGTGCTCCAGTCTTCTGTACGCGGTGCCTGTACGCCGAAAGTGACCCGCAATTCTTCTGGCGACCGACAGCATCTCTTACACGCCCCTGTCATTTTTTAAATAATTCTGCACCACCAAATTCAAGGTATGTGCAAAACATGGGACGTGCTGGAATTTGCCCATATTTAATGCACACACAATATTGCTGGCGTTGTCCGATGCCACAAATCCACAGGAGAGTCCAATTGGGGTAAGCCATTCCGCGATGATCTTCCTCAGTTGCCGTAAGAGGTTTTCAGCTGTGTGCGTATTCTGGAAAGCGGTGATACAAAGCGTAGCCTGCCTAGGAAAGAGTTGGCGTTTGCGAGATGCTGCTACTGGTGCCGCCGCTGCTGTTCTTGCGGCGGGAGTCCATACATCTACCCAGTGGGCTGTCACAGTCATGTAGTCCTGAGTCTGCCCTGCTCCACTTGTCCACATGTCCGTGGTTAAGTGGACATTGGGTACAACTGCATTTTTTAGGACACTGGTGACTCTTTTTCTGAGGTCTGTGTACATTTTCGGTATCGCCTGCCTAGAGAAATGGAACCTAGATGGTATTTGGTACCGGGGACACAGTACCTCAATCAAGTCTCTAGTTGGCTCTGAATTAACGATGGATACCAGAACCACGTTTCTCACCGCCCAGGCTGCCAAGGCCTCAGTTATCCGCTTTGCAGCAGGATGACTGCTGTGATATTTCATCTTCCTCGCAAAGGACTGTTGGACAGTCAATTGCTTACTGGACGTAGTACAAGTGGTCTTCCGACTTCCCCTCTGGGATGACGATCGACTCCCAGCAGCAACAACAGCAGCGCCAGCAGCAGTAGGCGTTACACTCAAGGATTCATCGGAGGAATCCCAGGCAGGAGAGGACTCGTCAGACTTGCCAGTGACATGGCCTGCAGGACTATTGGCTTTCCTGGGTAAGGAGGAAATTGACACTGAGGGAGTTGGTGGTGTGGTTTGCAGGAGCTTGGTTACAAGAGGAAGGGATTTAGTGGTCAGTGGACTGCTTCCGCTGTCACCCAAAGTTTTTGAACTTGTCACTGACTTATGATGAATGCGCTGCAGGTGACGTATAAGGGAGGATGTTCCGTGGTGGTTAACGTCCTTAAACCTACTTATTACAGCTTGACAAAGGCAACACACGGCTTGACACCTGTTGACCGCATTTCTGTTGAAATAATTCCACACCGAAGAGCTGATTTTTTTTGTATTTTGACCAGGCATGTCAATGGCCATGTTCGTCCCATCGACAACAGGTGTCTCCCTGGGTGCCTGACTTAAACAAACCACCTCACCATCAGAATCCTCCTTGTCAATTTCCTCCCCAGCGCCAGCAACACCCATATCCTCATCCTGGTGTACTTCAACAGTGACATCTTCAATTTGACTATCAGGAACTGGACTGCGGGTGCTCCTTCCAGCACTTGCAGGGGGCGTGCAAATGGTGGAAGGTGCAAGCTCTTCACGTCCAGTGTTGGGAAGGTCAGGCATCGCAACCGACACAATTAGACTCTCCTTGGGGATTTGTGATTTCGAAGAACGCACAGTTCTTTGCTGTGCTTTTGCCAGCTTAAGTCTTTTCTTTTTTTCTAGCGAGAGGATGAGTGCTTCCATCCTCATGTGAAGCTGAACCACTAGCCATAAACATAGGCCAGGGCCTCAGCCGTTCCTTGCCACTCCGTGTCGTAAATGGCATATTGGCAAGTTTACGCTTCTCCTCAGACGCTTTTAATTTTGATTTTTGGGTAATTTTTTTACTGATCTTTTGTGTTTTGGATTTTACATGCTCTGTACTATGACATTGGGCATCGGCCTTGGCAGACGACGTTGATGGCATTTCATCGTCTCGGCCATGACTAGTGGCAGCAGTTTCAGCAAGAGGTGGAAGTGGATCTTGATCTTTCCCTATTTTTTTAACCTCCACATTTTTGTTCTCCATATTTTAATGCGCACAACTAAAAGGCACCACAGGTATACAATGTAGATGGATGGATAGTATACTTTATGTATGATGACGAGTGACTGAAGACACAGAGGTAGGTACAGCAGTGGCCTACCGTACTGCTATGTACAGTATAATGGACCTGGTGGACACTGTCAGCAGACTGCGTTTATAGTATAAAGAAAAAAAGACACCACAGGTATACAATGTAGATGGATGGACAGTATACTTTATGTATGACGACGAGTGACTGAAGACACAGAGGTAGGTACAGCAGTGGCCTACCGTACTGCTATATACAGTATAATGGACCTGGTGGACACTGTCAGCAGACTGCGTTTATAGTATAAAAAAAAAAGACACCACAGGTATACAATGTTGATGGATGGATAGTATACTTTATGTATGACGACGAGTGACTGAAGACACAGAGGTAGGTACAGCAGTGGCCTCCCGTACTGCTATATACAGTATAATGGACCTGGTGGACACTGTCAGCAGACTGCGTTTATAGTATAAAGAAAAAAAGACACCACAGGTATACAATGTAGATGGATGGATAGTATACTTTATGTATGACGACGAATGACTGAAGACACAGAGGTAGGTACAGCAGTGGCCTACCATACTGCTATATACAGTATAATGGACCTGGTGGACACTGTCAGCAGACTGCGTTTATAGTATAAAGAAAAAAAGATACCACAGGTATACAATGTAGAATGATGGATATTATACTTTATGTATGACGACGTGTGACTGAAGACACAGAGGTAGGAACAGCAGTGGCCTACCGTACTGCTATATACAGTATAATGGACCTGGTGGACACTGTCAGCAGACGTTTATAAAGAAAAAAAGACACCACGGGTATACAATGTAGATGGATGGAGAGTATACTTTATGTATGACGACGAGTGACTGAAGACACAGAGGTAGGTACAGCAGTGGCCTACCGTACTGCTATATACAGTATAATGGACCTGGTGGACACTGTCAGCAGACTGCGTTTATAGTATAAAGAAAAAAAGACACCACAGGTATACAATGTAGATGGATGGATAGGATACTTTATGTATGACGACGAGTGACTGAAGACACAGAGGTAGTTACAGCAGTGGCCTACCGTACTGCTATGTACAGTTTAATGGACCTGGTGGACACTGTCAGCAGACTGCGTTTATAGTATAAAGAAAAAAAGACACCACAGGTATACAATGTAGATGGATGGATAGTATACTTTATGTAAGACGACGAGTGACTGAAGACACAGAGGTAGGTACAGCAGTGGCCTACCGTACTGCTATATACAGTATAATGGACCTGGTGGACACTGTCAGCAGACTGCGTTTATAGTATAAAGAAAAAAAGACACCACAGGTATACAATGTAGATGGATGGATAGTATACTTTATGTATGACGACGAGTGACTGAAGACACAGAGGAAGGTACAGCAGTGGCCTACCGTACTGCTATATACAGTATAATGGACCTGGTGGACACTGTCAGCAGACTGCGTTTATAGTATAAAGAAAAAAAGACACCACAGGTATTCAATGTAGATGGATGGATAGTATACTTTATGTATGACGACGAGTGACTGAAGACACAGAGGTAGGTACAGCAGTGGCCTACCGTACTGCTATATACAGTATAATGGACCCGGTGGACACTGTCAGCAGACTGCGTTTATAGTATAAAGAAAAAAAGACACCACAGGTATACAATGTAGATGGATGGATAGTATACTTGATGTATGATGACGAGTGACTGAAGACACAGAGGTAGGTACAGCAGTGGCCTACCGTACTGCTATATACAGTATAATGGACCTGGTGGACACTGTCAGCAGACTGCGTTTATAGTATAAAGAAAAAAAGACACCACAGGTATACAATGTAGATGGATGGATAGTATACTTTATGTATGACGACGAGTGACTGAAGACACAGAGGTAGGTACAGCAGTGGCCTACCGTACTGCTATATACAGTATAATGGACCTGGTGGACACTGTCAGCAGACTGCGTTTATACTTATAGTATAAAGAAAAAAAGACACCACAGGAGTGTTTTTCAGGCAGACAAACGTATACTGGTGGTCACTGTCAGCAAAACTGTGCACTGTACTCCTGCTATAGCTGCTCCCCAGTCTCCCCCACAATTAAGCAGTGTGAGCACTCAGCACAGTCAGATATATCATGCAGCACACTGAGGCTGAGCACAGATATGGTATGGAGCGTTTTTTTCAGGCAGAGAACGGATAAAAAAAAACTAGCAAAACTCTGCACTGTACTCCTCCTAACAGCTGCTCCCCAATCCTCCCCACAATAAGCTAAGCAGTAGCAATCAGATCAACTAACTATAACTATATAAACGGAGAGGACGCCAGCCACGTCCTCTCCCTATCAATCTCAATGCACGTGTGAAAATGGCGGCGACGCGCGGCTGCTTATATAGAATCCGAATCTCGCGAGAATCCGACAGCGGGATGATGACGTTCGGGCACGCTCGGGTTAGCCGAGCCATACGGGAGAATCCGAGTATGGCTCGGACCCGTGTAAAAAGGGTAAAGTTCGGGGGGGTTCGGTTTCTCGGAAACTGAACCCGCTCATCACTAGTATCATTGATAATACTCTTTTCTCTATGGCTGTGAGTCATATTTATAAATCATTTATCTACATTGATTGCACATGGTATATTGTGGAATTTTTCGTGCATTCACCATACAGCCAATATTTATTATCAATAATAGTTATTTCTTTGATGTCATAATAAAGATACTCAGTTCTACTTGACATCAATTGTACACGCATGTGGTATATTGTAGAATTTTTTTCCAGCATTCACCATACAGCTGATATTTATCATTGATAGTAGAGCAATTGTTCTTTGATATCATAATAGAGGTGCTCATTTGACAATCACCCATATATATTATTAACATATCAATCATACACACATATGTAGTGTATTATTTCCTTATGTCACATTTATCATACAGCATTAATTCATAATAGGATAGTTGGTTATTCAGTATTGTGTATAGCACATATATTTTCTTTATTTCTGATAACGCATAATGCTCTACATACAGGTTCATCCACAATGTAGCTGGGACCACAATATATCCCCTCAATGTTTAGCCGCTATTGCATTAGATGTTAGTTTTTAGAGATGAGCGGGTTCGGTTTCTCTGAATCCGAACCCGCCAGAACTTCATGTTTTTTTTCACGGGTCCGAGCGACTCGGATCTTCCCGCCTTGCTCGGTTAACCCGAGCGCGCCCGAACGTCATCATGACGCTGTCGGATTCTCGCGAGGCTCGGATTCTATCGCGAGACTCGGATTCTATATAAGGAGCCGCGCGTCGCCGCCATTTTCACACGTGCATTGAGATTGATAGGGAGAGGACGTGGCTGGCGTCCTCTCCATTTAGATTATAAGAGACTGAGAGAGATTTACTGGAGCTGACTAGGAGGAGTACTGTTACTGTAGAAGTGTAGAGACTGAGTGGAGAGAGTTTACTAGTGAGGACAGTGCAGTTTACTTTATAATCCGTTCTCTGCCTGAAAAAAGCGATACACAGCACACAGTGACTCAGTCACATACCATATCTGTGTGCACTGCTCAGGCTCAGGCCAGTGTGCTGCATCATCTATTATCTATATATAATATTATATATATCTGTCTGACTGCTCAGCTCACACAGCTTATAATTGTGGGGGAGACTGGGGAGCACTACTGCAGTGCCAGTTATAGGTTATAGCAGGAGCCAGGAGTACATAATATATTATATAGTGAGTGACCACCAGACACACAGTGCAGTTTATTTAATATATCCGTTCTCTGCCTGAAAAAAGCGATACACACAGTGACTCAGTCAGTCACATACCATATCTGTGTGCACTGCTCAGGCTCAGGCCAGTGTGCTGCATCATCTATATATATTATATATCTGTCTGACTGCTCAGCTCACACAGCTTATAATTGTGGGGGAGACTGGGGAGCACTACTGCAGTGCCAGTTATAGGTTATAGCAGGAGCCAGGAGTACATAATATTATATTAAAATTAAACAGTGCACACTTTTGCTGCAGGAGTGCCACTGCCAGTGTGACTAGTGACCAGTGACCTGACCACCAGTATATATAATATTAGTAGTATACTATCTCTTTATCAACCAGTCTATATTAGCAGCAGACACAGTACAGTGCGGTAGTTCACGGCTGTGGCTACCTCTGTGTCGGCACTCGGCAGCCCGTCCATAATTGTATATACCACCTAACCGTGGTTTTTTTTTCTTTCTTTATAGTCATACTAGTTACTAGTATACTATCTCTTTATCAACCAGTCTATATTAGCAGCAGACACAGTACAGTGCGGTAGTTCACGGCTGTGGCTACCTCTGTGTCGGCACTCGGCAGCCCGTCCATAATTGTATATACCACCTAACCGTGTTTTTTTTTTCTTTCTTTATACATACATACTAGTTACGAGTATACTATCTCTTTATCAACCAGTCTATATTAGCAGCAGACACAGTACAGTGCGGTAGTTCACGGCTGTGGCTACCTCTGTGTCGGCACTCGGCAGCCCGTCCATAATTGTATATACAACCTAACCGTGGTTTTTTTTTCTTTCTTTATACATACATACTAGTTACGAGTATACTATCTCTTTATCAACCAGTCTATATATTAGCAGCAGACACAGTACAGTGCGGTAGTTCACGGCTGTGGCTACCTCTGTGTCGGCACTCGGCAGCCCGTCCATAATTGTATATACCACCTAACCGTGGTTTTTTTTTCTTTCTTTATACATACATACTAGTTACGAGTATACTATCTCTTTATCAACCAGTCTATATTAGCAGCAGACACAGTACAGTGCGGTAGTTCACGGCTGTGGCTACCTCTGTGTCGGCACTCGGCAGCCCGTCCATAATTGTATATACCACCTAACCGTGGTTTTTTTTTCTTTCTTTATACATACATAGTAGTTACGAGTATACTATCTCTTTATCAACCAGTCTATATATTAGCAGCAGACACAGTACAGTGCGGTAGTTCACGGCTGTGGCTACCTCTGTGTCGGCACTCGGCAGCCCGTCCATAATTGTATATACCACCTAACCGTGGTTTTTTTTTCTTTCTTTATACATACATACTAGTTACGAGTATACTATCTCTTTATCAACCAGTCTATATATTAGCAGCAGACACAGTACAGTGCGGTAGTTCACGGCTGTGGCTACCTCTGTGTCGGCACTCGGCAGCCCGTCCATAATTGTATATACCACCTAACCGTGGTTTTTTTTTCTTTCTTTATACATACATACTAGTTACGAGTATACTATCTCTTTATCAACCAGTCTATATTAGCAGCAGACACAGTACAGTGCGGTAGTTCACGGCTGTTGCTACCCCTGTGTCGGCACTCGGCAGCCCGTCCATAATTGTATATACCACCTAACCGTGGTTTTTTTTTCTTTCTTTATACATACATACTAGTTACGAGTATACTATCTCTTTATCAACCAGTCTATATATTAGCAGCAGACACAGTACAGTGCGGTAGTTCACGGCTGTGGCTACCTCTGTGTCGGCACTCGGCAGCCCGTCCATAATTGTATATACCACCTAACCGTGGTTTTTTTTTCTTTCTTTATACATACATACTAGTTACGAGTATACTATCTCTTTATCAACCAGTCTATATTAGCAGCAGACACAGTACAGTGCGGTAGTTCACGGCTGTGGCTACCTCTGTGTCGGCACTCGGCAGCCCGTCCATAATTGTATATACCACCTAACCGTGGTTTTTTTTTCTTTCTTTATACATACATACTAGTTACGAGTATACTATCTCTTTATCAACCAGTCTATATTAGCAGCAGACACAGTACAGTGCGGTAGTTCACGGCTGTGGCTACCTCTGTGTCGGCACTCGGCAGCCCGTCCATAATTGTATATACCACCTAACCGTGGTTTTTTTTTCTTTCTTTATACATACATACTAGTTACGAGTATACTATCTCTTTATCAACCAGTCTATATATTAGCAGCAGACACAGTACAGTGCGGTAGTTCACGGCTGTGGCTACCTCTGTGTCGGCACTCGGCAGCCCGTCCATAATTGTATACTAGTATCCAATCCATCCATCTCCATTGTTTACCTGAGGTGCCTTTTAGTTGTGCCTATTAAAATATGGAGAACAAAAATGTTGAGGTTCCAAAATTAGGGAAAGATCAAGATCCACTTCCACCTCGTGCTGAAGCTGCTGCCACTAGTCATGGCCGAGACGATGAAATGCCAGCAACGTCGTCTGCCAAGGCCGATGCCCAATGTCATAGTACAGAGCATGTCAAATCCAAAACACCAAATATCAGTAAAAAAAGGACTCCAAAACCTAAAATAAAATTGTCGGAGGAGAAGCGTAAACTTGCCAATATGCCATTTACCACACGGAGTGGCAAGGAACGGCTGAGGCCCTGGCCTATGTTCATGGCTAGTGGTTCAGCTTCACATGAGGATGGAAGCACTCAGCCTCTCGCTAGAAAAATGAAAAGACTCAAGCTGGCAAAAGCAGCACAGCAAAGAACTGTGCATTCTTCGAAATCCCAAATCCACAAGGGGAGTCCAATTGTGTCGGTTGCAATGCCTGACCTTCCCAACACTGGACGTGAAGAGCATGCGCCTTCCACCATTTGCACGCCCCCTGCAAGTGCTGGAAGGAGCACCCGCAGTCCAGTTCCTGATAGTCAGATTGAAGATGTCAGTGTTGAAGTACACCAGGATGAGGAGGATATGGGTGTTGCTGGCGCTGGGGAGGAAATTGACCAGGAGGATTCTGATGGTGAGGTGGTTTGTTTAAGTCAGGCACCCGGGGAGACACCTGTTGTCCGTGGGAGGAATATGGCCGTTGACATGCCAGGTGAAAATACCAAAAAAATCAGCTCTTCGGTGTGGAGGTATTTCACCAGAAATGCGGACAACAGGTGTCAAGCCGTGTGTTCCCTTTGTCAAGCTGTAATAAGTAGGGGTAAGGACGTTAACCACCTCGGAACATCCTCCCTTATACGTCACCTGCAGCGCATTCATAATAAGTCAGTGACAAGTTCAAAAACTTTGGGTGACAGCGGAAGCAGTCCACTGACCAGTAAATCCCTTCCTCTTGTAACCAAGCTCACGCAAACCACCCCACCAACTCCCTCAGTGTCAATTTCCTCCTTCCCCAGGAATGCCAATAGTCCTGCAGGCCATGTCACTGGCAATTCTGACGAGTCCTCTCCTGCCTGGGATTCCTCCGATGCATCCTTGCGTGTAACGCCTACTGCTGCTGGCGCTGCTGTTGTTGCCGCTGGGAGTCGATGGTCATCCCAGAGGGGAAGTCGTAAGCCCACTTGTACTACTTCCAGTAAGCAATTGACTGTTCAACAGTCCTTTGCGAGGAAGATGAAATATCACAGCAGTCATCCTACTGCAAAGCGGATAACTGAGGCCTTGACAACTATGTTGGTGTTAGACGTGCGTCCGGTATCCGCCGTTAGTTCACAGGGAACTAGACAATTTATTGAGGCAGTGTGCCCCCGTTACCAAATACCATCTAGGTTCCACTTCTCTAGGCAGGCGATACCGAGAATGTACACGGACGTCAGAAAAAGACTCACCAGTGTCCTAAAAAATGCAGTTGTACCCAATGTCCACTTAACCACGGACATGTGGACAAGTGGAGCAGGGCAGGGTCAGGACTATATGACTGTGACAGCCCACTGGGTAGATGTATGGACTCCCGCCGCAAGAACAGCAGCGGCGGCACCAGTAGCAGCATCTCGCAAACGCCAACTCTTTCCTAGGCAGGCTACGCTTTGTATCACCGCTTTCCAGAATACGCACACAGCTGAAAACCTCTTACGGCAACTGAGGAAGATCATCGCGGAATGGCTTACCCCAATTGGACTCTCCTGTGGATTTGTGGCATCGGACAACGCCAGCAATATTGTGTGTGCATTAAATATGGGCAAATTCCAGCACGTCCCATGTTTTGCACATACCTTGAATTTGGTGGTGCAGAATTTTTTTAAAAACGACAGGGGCGTGCAAGAGATGCTGTCGGTGGCCAGAAAAATTGCGGGACACTTTCGGCGTACAGGCACCACGTACAGAAGACTGGAGCACCACCAAAAACTACTGAACCTGCCCTGCCATCATCTGAAGCAAGAAGTGGTAACGAGGTGGAATTCAACCCTCTATATGCTTCAGAGGTTGGAGGAGCAGCAAAAGGCCATTCAAGCCTATACAATTGAGCACGATATAGGAGGTGGAATGCACCTGTCTCAAGTGCAGTGGAGAATGATTTCAACGTTGTGCAAGGTTCTGATGCCCTTTGAACTTGCCACACGTGAAGTCAGTTCAGACACTGCCAGCCTGAGTCAGGTCATTCCCCTCATCAGGCTTTTGCAGAAGAAGCTGGAGGCATTGAAGAAGGAGCTAAAAGGGAGCGATTCCGCTAGGCATGTGGGACTTGTGGATGCAGCCCTTAATTCGCTTAACAAGGATTCACGGGTGGTCAATCTGTTGAAATCAGAGCACTACATTTTGGCCACCGTGCTCGATCCTAGATTTAAAGCCTACCTTGGATCTCTCTTTCCGGCAGACACAAGTCTGCTGGGGTTGAAAGACCTGCTGGTGACAAAATTGTCAAGTCAAGCGGAACGCGACCTGTCAACATCTCCTCCTTCACATTCTCCCGCAACTGGGGGTGCGAGGAAAAGGCTCAGAATTCCGAGCCCACCCGCTGGCGGTGATGCAGGGCAGTCTGGAGCGACTGCTGATGCTGACATCTGGTCCGGACTGAAGGACCTGACAACGATTACGGACATGTCGTCTACTGTCACTGCATATGATTCTCTCAACATTGATAGAATGGTGGAGGATTATATGAGTGACCGCATCCAAGTAGGCACGTCACACAGTCCGTACTTATACTGGCAGGAAAAAGAGGCAATTTGGAGGCCCTTGCACAAACTGGCTTTATTCTACCTAAGTTGCCCTCCCACAAGTGTGTACTCCGAAAGAGTGTTTAGTGCCGCCGCTCACCTTGTCAGCAATCGGCGTACGAGGTTACATCCAGAAAATGTGGAGAAGATGATGTTCATTAAAATGAATTATAATCAATTCCTCCGCGGAGACATTGACCAGCAGCAATTGCCTCCACAAAGTACACAGGGAGCTGAGATGGTGGATTCCAGTGGGGACGAAATGATAATCTGTGAGGAGGGGGATGTACACGGTGATATATCGGAGGGTGAAGATGAGGTGGACATCTTGCCTCTGTAGAGCCAGTTTGTGCAAGGAGAGATTAATTGCTTCTTTTTTGGGGGGGGTCCAAACCAACCCGTCATATCAGTCACAGTCGTGTGGCAGACCCTGTCACTGAAATGATGGGTTGGTTAAAGTGTGCATGTCCTGTTTTGTTTATACAACATAAGGGTGGGTGGGAGGGCCCAAGGACAATTCCATCTTGCACCTCTTTTTTCTTTTCTTTTTCTTTGCATCATGTGCTGATTGGGGAGGGTTTTTTGGAAGGGACATCCTGCGTGACACTGCAGTGCCACTCCTAGATGGGCCCGGTGTTTGTGTCGGCCACTAGGGTCGCTAATCTTACTCACACAGTCAGCTACCTCATTGCGCCTCTTTTTTTCTTTGCGTCATGTGCTGTTTGGGGAGGGTTTTTTGGAAGGGACATCCTGCGTGACACTGCAGTGCCACTCCTAGATGGGCCCGGTGTTTGTATCGGCCACTAGGGTCGCTAATCTTACTCACACAGCTACCTCATTGCGCCTCTTTTTTTCTTTGCGTCATGTGCTGTTTGGGGAGGGTTTTTTGGAAGGGACATCCTGCGTGACACTGCAGTGCCACTCCTAGATGGGCCCGGTGTTTGTGTCGGCCACTAGGGTCGCTAATCTTACTCACACAGCTACCTCATTGCGCCTCTTTTTTTCTTTGCGTCATGTGCTGTTTGGGGAGGGTTTTTTGGAAGGGCCATCCTGCGTGACACTGCAGTGCCGCTCCTAGATGGGCCCGGTGTTTGTGTCGGCCACTAGGGTCGCTAATCTTACTCACACAGCTACCTCATTGCGCCTCTTTTTTTCTTTGCGTCATGTGCTGTTTGGGGAGGGTTTTTTGGAAGGGACATCCTGCGTGACACTGCAGTGCCACTCCTAGATGGGCCCGGTGTTTGTGTCGGCCACTAGGGTCGCTTATCTTACTCACACAGCGACCTCGGTGCAAATTTTAGGACTAAAAATAATATTGTGAGGTGTGAGGTATTCAGAATAGACTGAAAATGAGTGTAAATTATGGTTTTTGAGGTTAATAATACTTTGGGATCAAAATGACCCCCAAATTCTATGATTTAAGCTGTTTTTTAGTGTTTTTTGAAAAAAACACCCGAATCCAAAACACACCCGAATCCGACAAAAAAAATTCGGTGAGGTTTTGCCAAAACGCGTTCGAACCCAAAACACGGCCGCGAAACCGAACCCAAAACCAAAACACAAAACCCGAAAAATTTCAGGCGCTCATCTCTATTAGTTTTACAGGGCCGGCACACTGGAATCTTATACTAAGAAGCCCCAGTGCAGCAATACCCTCGGCTCCCTCACGCAGTGTATATCAGCGGGAAGCCGCTGACCGCGGCTCTCCCGTGTGAGACCACCCGCGTGGCTAGGTGTACTGTATAGCGGCCATCTCCCGTACGGTGACGTAGGACCCGCGGCGGAAGCAACTACAATTAAAGGCACGAATATTTATCTAAAAGAGCACCCTTGCTAGGTAGGCAACATAAATTGAGCAGTGGCTAGGTTAAGTGTTAAAAGGACACATAGTAAGTGCGTCCGACATCAATCCCCCAAGCAGCAAACTTATTAATACATTATTCAGAGTAGGCACTTTATATCATGGCCCACCATTAAAAATAATACAGTGTATTTTAGTCAGTGATGCGCACACTGGAAACACGGAGTCAAAATTACAATAGTGGTGGTACTATTAAATTACATGTTGGAGCTGTTCACTCCCAGATATAAATGTATCATTGCAAGACACCTGGCAACTAAAATTGTTACTAATACTGAAACACTGTTTAAAACATTGGAGACAGTGAAGAAATACATAATTGCAGTGGCTAAGCCTTTTTAATTCACTTTACTTTATTTAATTTTTTCACAATTATTCACAATTCACATGCACTATATTTCGCTCATGTATTAGAAATTATATTAAAAGTTATATTTTAGAATCTGTGGTCATCTATCGTAACAGATATTTGACTTTAAGAAAGTATACTAGTCCGCGTGTGCCCACTACAGGGAATCTTCTTTCTTCCTTTGAGTTTCTACATTAAAGCTTTTAGCAGAGTTGCAGGGCATGCTGCATCAAGTCGCGGAATCTGAGTTTGAGGTGGCCCTTTTCAGATTTGCCTTTGCTTTGGTTTTATTTGGTGCTTTTAGGGTCAGCGAGTTGGTGGCGAGCAGCAAGTCATCTCGGGATTCCAGTATGCTTTTCTGTAACGTGCGTGTACAGGATGGCCTGTTGCTCTATAGGATTGTGCGATCCAAGACAGATCAAGCAGGTCGGGGTCGCTGAGTGTCCTTGGAGGCACGGGAGGATGTGGGTGTCTGCCCGGTGCGTCTGACGCAGAAGTATTTCCGGTTGCGGCCTCCGGGGGGTGACCAGTTGCTGGTACATGTGCACACTAGTCCTCTTACTAAGTTCCAGTTTGCTTCAGTGTTTAGGAGATGTTTGGGGGCTTTGGGCTTGCCCTGTGCAGATTTTGGTACCCATTCCTTTAGGATCGGGGCGGCTACCCATGCGGCAGCCACAGGCTCCTTCCCGGCGGCTATTCAGGAGCTGAGCCATTGGAGGTCTGCCTCTTATAGATCTTATGTTCGTTTGGATAAGGTTTAGGTGCGCCTGTTGCGCTAACCCAAAAACTTATTTTACCCATCGGTTTTTTAACGAGTAGCGTTCAGAAATCGAGGGTGTGAAGTGAATTTTTAAATTTTCCTCCGAGGGGGCTGACAATGCTAAATTCCTTTGTCGTATAACCAACCCTTTATGAAGTCTAAGAACACTGTACGCTGTTTACTTAAGAAGTATCGTATGGGTACGCTAGTTGCGTAACGATCGCTCAGCCGTAGGCGAGACGCTCAAGCGTCACGTTCGCTCACGGCCCAGAGATCACAGGACAGAATGATTCGCTATGGCGTAGCGGTTCGCTCGAGACCACGAGGAGATCACCAGCGGCGCAGACGCTCACAACGCTATACTTTTATGTCTAAACCTTTTAACAATGAAATACACAGAATACCTTAATGTGAATACAGGGTGTAAGTGCAACCTTGTGTAACCTGACTAACTACAAAGCTGCTTGTGCGTCACCGACGCTCAAGTGAACACTTAACACTATAGGAAATACACAGATACTGGTTTAGGGTCCAAAGCCTATTATCTGTATTATATCTAATATACTGGTAAAAAGGGGATAACAGTACAAATGATACACTACAATATAACAAAGACTTCCTAACCAAAATAGCTACACTAGAAATACAATACAATACAATTACTATTTATGGGAAAATGGAAGGGGAAGAGAAGAAGAGAGAGATAGAGAGAAATGGCTCATGATAACATTAAATAAGAGACAACATGGTTGCAGATAAAACTACACATGTGAGAGACAATCGCTGCGCAGTTAGTCAATGCTGAATACAGCATGGGATGGAAGCTAGACTCCATTTTGAGAAAACTCCACTTGATTCCAAAGACCACACCACATGGCTGAAAGGGGGAGGGGAAGACATCCAGCAGCAGCCATTTTAGATTTGCAGGTCCAAACACATGGCACTTTATTCCAAAATGTCCAAGCCTCAAAACAATGCATATGTTCTGATTTTACAATTCCAAACCATCTAAATCACCTTTCACAATGTAATCCAACTTCCTAGAACCATCTCATAATTTCACATCCCAAACAACTTCAGTATCTCAATAACCAGAGCATATTCATCACAAGACCAGATCACAATGTAATTAACACAAACGTAACTGCATGGTGGTATTTATGATTAACAGGATATATATTATAACTAACCAGCACAATCTATTTTAAATCTCCATAGGCAAACAAATACCACAAATACTATGCTACAGATTGTATACTGTTCCAATTCATCACGGACTTCACAGAGTATCCACAAACACCCAACAATCACACAACCAAGTTACAATATCCTATTTAAACCAGAAAGCAATCTGTCTGTTTCCTTATCTAGCCATGTGAAGTTCAATACTTAGCCTTTAGTTTGGAAGATGTCCTGGGGATTTAGCTGCCATGCTGCTTTGTGCCAGGTAGCTGTGTGTGTGTCTGTGAGTGTAGCTACATTACATCTGTTCTCTGAGGCCACACCTGACCACTACCTTCCTGTTTGACCAGTACCTGGGGGAGGGGTCTTTCTTTCTCCTTTGTATATGCTAATCAGGTTCAGCCCTGAAAACTTAGTAAAAGGTTGTCTTGAGCATCCATTGTTCTAACAATATGATCTTAGCTTGTATACATATAATCATATCTATCCGCTGCAATGTCCCACAACAACACAACAGGCCTCAAACTAACCCACACCTCATTCTGCTTGCTTCAATACCAAACATGATGTTTTTATCTGGTTCGGTTCGAATGATACACATCCATGACATTAATTCATTAGCCAATTCTAAATCTCCATGATGTCTGGT
The DNA here is from genome assembly GCF_028390025.1 of Pseudophryne corroboree. Lineage (NCBI taxonomy): Eukaryota > Metazoa > Chordata > Amphibia > Anura > Myobatrachidae > Pseudophryne > Pseudophryne corroboree. The sequence goes on from NC_086445.1 coordinate 309,169,656, forward strand.
GCTGTTCATTATTATAACCATGTACTGTATGAAACAAGTGCCGAATCCATCTCTGTGCCATGTCCGAGCAAATGCGTGTGTTTCCATATATTGCTGTGCTCGCTGCGCATATTTGCAAGTATAGCGACTTATATGTGTGCAGTTTATATGGTCTCTCTATGTAATATTTTTGACTTTGACAGTCCACCCTTTGGCAGTCACCAATAACTGCCACTTCCTAAAACATTTCAAAAAGAGAAAAATATATGTCAGGGGTTAATACATTTCCATGGTTGGGTAAGGGAGGAGAGAGGAGAAGGTGTGAAGAGGGTATGACCTAGTGAGATAGCAGAAGCATGTGTGTATGAATCCATGTTTGGGGGGTCATGTATCATCGTGCCGTACGTGTTGTACATCAAGCTTCGAGGTATTGCGAAGTATACATTTGAATTCCTTCTTATCCCGTACTAAGGGTCTGTGGATGGGCTGTCAAACTTTACCGAGCTCATTTCGGCTGTGGTTGTAACAAAATGGGGGAGCACATTTTAGTTGATGATACATGAATGGGGGAGGTATGTGGTTGCTGATATCTGTGCCTGTATTCCCTATCGACTATGTGTGTCATTACCTGAGGGTTGTAGAGATGAAGATAAAGAACACTTATGGAAAATGCAATGATATTCTATGTCAGGGAAATGTACATCTGTCATTGAAGTTGTGTTCGGTATCTGTTGAGAGTCGTCTTCTTTGCGCTGTATTGCTCCTTGGGCATGAGCAAATAGCTTTGTCAGAGCCATCGGATTTACAAAAAATGATGGGCTAGCGTGAGTTTAAAAGTACTAGGGAAACTGGGGATCCATGGCAAAGTTCATCAAGTGTCCATTTCTCAAGTGGTCAAAACTTCATCTTTGGTGCTTGTCTGTTGTCTGTATACATCTCGTCTCGTCAGCTTCCTCGTCCAAGGGGGTCTTTGTATCTTGGAGAAAAGCAGAAAAACAGGTGAAAGAAACGGACCGTATAATCGCATTTTCATCACATCCTGGTTTCTATCATTGGGTCATATACCAAATCCAGGTTAATTACAGTTTCCTCACTCCTTAGACTCATTACCTCAGGTAGTACTTTTCCAATACAACACAACCCTTCAGAGTTTGGGGCAAGCCGCTCATACGCCTTTCTCCCGCATATGAAATATGCGTCATCGGGGAGAACGTAAGGGACGGAGAAGGACATGACCATATTACAAACCTTCCAGGTGAAATCTCCTGACCCTAATTCTTCCATCTGCTTAATGCACGTATCAGTTTGTACGATATGTGCACAGTATCCTGGTGATACCTCTCCAACTCTAGTAATCCTATTTCCTAAGGTATATCGATACCGGAAAGATTTTCCTCTACTGGCTATGTGGCGTACAAGCTCTGTATCTGTAGGCATTCTATCTGCTCTATGCGAAAAGGTCATGGTTTGGTTGCTCCATGACACTTCCCAATTTCCCGGCTTTCGGGGATTGGAGATGTTAAAACATAATAGGGACCTATCCACATGGTATTGGTGGAGCTTCAAACTAGGAGGGCTGGAGATATTAAACCTCCTGTCCACCGGTCTCCCACCCTTTAGCTCAAGTACCTCCCCTACCGTTAAAGGAAATGGTACTAGCCCTGATTTACTATGACCCTGAGGTACTTGAGAGCATACCCAACAATCTGTTTTATTTAACACGTTACCCACTAAGGAGTGATGGTCACTCAATGGATGCTGGTCCATATGGATATTAAGACTGGATTGGCATTTCTTTATGCATCCATCTTCAACCATTGTCACAGAGCCTACAGATACAGTTTTTCTTTTTGAACTAACAATCCTTCAAAGAAAATGTTTACAGATAACATGGTTGTTAGATCGTGCCCGGTACTCGCCTTTGCTTGGTGATTGGGTTGCTATTGGAAATTTACACCTCCGTCTCAGTCATCAGGACCTTTCTGGATCCTTTCTCGACCTCACTGGTACTCTCACCGAAACAGACTGCTCTGGTCAACATCATGGTTAACGGGAAAATCCATATCACAGTCTCTTGGGGCAAGTCCATCTTACAGGAGGAGAAAAGAAGAAATTTGTAAAGGGGGTATAAGAAAACAGTTTGAGGGGGAGAGAACTTGTTACGATAATAAGTTCTCTCGTCTTGTTGTTCTTCTTGTTCTGCTGTCCTCTCAAAGGTGCTGTCTCTCAGTCTTCCAAACGAACATTCTGGTGATGCAATATTCCTTCCTAACCGGCGATCTTTCTGTAAGGAGAAAAAAATCTGGCATTACCATTGGTCCAACTGAGGGGTGACATACCATCTTTAAACCATGAAAACATGAGTGAGAAGAGAGAGAAAAAAAAAAAAAAAAAACAAGAGATAGAGAACAATTCATATGCATATATATATTACATAACTCGACATTAACCATCAATAGGAAAAGAGAAACAAAGCATTTTTAAAACATTGTCAACATTAAGAAAACATTGTTAGCATTAGAAAAACATTGTCAGATTATCAGGCTGTCATATCTACGTGTCTAATGGTCTCCTTGAGCAGTCCCTCCCCACCAGCACCTGCATTACTCCACTGTCTGTATCTGGCCAGAAATACATTGTGGCGGAGGTCATGCTGGGGTTTGGTAGACTTCTGCAAGGACCAAGTGGGTATGCAATGTGTGAATTCTTACCAATACTCGTCAGAGATGGGGATAGAGAGAGAGAGAGAGAAAAAACATTTCACTGATACATTTACAACGTTTCACCTGGTCATTCCTGTGTCTTTCAGTGAATGACCTCCCAATTTATTAACCGTTACCTCAGGCTTACCATCAGTCGTATGATCACCTTTCTTGACTACCTATCATGGGTGTGGCTCAAAATTCTTCCTATGTGATCCCTGCTTGTAATTTGGTGTGTCATAACTTTTGCTCATTTTCATGTCTAGGGGGTCTGATTTTATGTGGGCTGTTGCAGTTACTGGCATAATGCCCTTCTCTTTTGCACAGATCACAAATCCTTAAGTTCCTCCATGTGCCAATGGCCTGGGGTTTTGGTTGATTTGATGCCTCCTCAAACGCTTGGATGCTCATCACCATCAACCGCTTTCCCTGTACCTACCTGATTCCTTGGATACCATGATTATGTCGTTGTCTAGGGAGTTGATATACCTTCTGTGAATCTTTGATCATACAGTTAGATCTTTCCTAGGATCTGGGTAATCAGACATGATTGATCTCAATTCTGTCCGGGACCAGGGATGGCGCATTGCACTGTCCTTGACGGGAATGGTTCCCTGATCGTCAGTCTTCCCATTGGGGACTGTGATCACCCTGACAGGACTAAACTCAATTACATCACCTTGTTTTGGTCTTATAATATGGGGTACATTTGTTTGTGCGTGATATAAAACATTGTACGTACCTGTGGACACGACCTCACCTGACCCTCCGTTAGGGGGTTTGATTATTGCCTTTACCAATTTGGTCGCGTCCACCTGGATGTCTTGTAGGATGGCTTCCGGAAGAGGTGCCGACATCGTTCTGGGCTCACTTTCTTGTTGGTAATCCTGAGGGAAGTTTAACATGGGGTGCGACTTGCACAGGTTAACATTTGTAATTTTTTTACACTTTCATTTTCATAAACATTATTACATTTAACACTTTCATTCTTAATACAGTTACTAAGTGCATTTATATCGTACAACATTGTGCCATTTCTCTGCAACCATAATCCTCTTCAATGCCATGTCTCTCCTCTCAAGATGAAAGTTAGATATGTAAGTTACATTTCTTTGCATTTCACTTTCCTGTTGCCATAACTGCAAACAATCATCATGTTTAACTCGTTGTTTCCAGGATTTTATGAGACTGATCCTTTGCCTTAAATTATGCAACACCTCTAAGTCAAAACTACCTATCCCGGGAAATGGTGCCTTATCCCCCGCAGTCATTCGTGTCCATTCATCACAAAAGGTCTCAGTGTGGGGACCATATTTCCCCCACATTACTAACCGAGCAGACCCTCGGGGTCTGCAAGCCTCTGGAGTCTGAATCCTGACCTCCGACCGTCTCTGTGTTGTGCACTTGGCTGCCATTGTGGACCTTTTTAACACAGAAAAACTTCCTAAAATGCACCAAACACAGAACTTCGTTGGAAATCCTTAAAGCTCTTCCACTGAACTTCTTCTGCTCCGGGTATCTCCGGTCCGCCTTCTAGCAGACACGTGTAGCCGTTGCAGGCCCTATCTCTAGAGATTCTCCTGAGAAAATTCCCTTCCTTTTTCTTTTACACAAATCACGCTTGCATGTGCTCCCTACAACACGTATGAGGGCAAGATTTACGCATGGATATACGACCTCATATCACGTGGACAAATTCAGAAAAAGTGGGTATAGTCAACGGAGTATTGAGAGAGCAAGAATCAAATGTGCCAATGTGGATAGAAAAGACCTACTCAATCCAAGGGAAGTACATAACACATCAAATGAGAAAGATTACTCCATGGCTTTCATTACGAATTTTAACATACAACATAAACAAGTTGAAATTTTTTTTAAAAACCATTGGGGAATCCTAAAGGGGGATCCTTTACTAAAGTCAGTACTCCCTGAACGACCCCAATTTATTTACCGGAAGGCTAAGAATATAAAAGATAAACTAGTAAGGAGTGCATATTCGCCTCCTAAGGCTAATACTCGCATCCTTTCTAAAGGTTTTTATCGGTGTGGGGATTGCCGCATGTGTAAATCGGTCAGGGGCCCCAAGAAATGTACAGAGGTAGACATAAATGACCAAAAAGTTAAGATTGAGGAATTTATAACTTGCACTTCTGTAAATGTAATATATTTCTTGGGATGTAGCTGTGATCTATTTTATATCGGTAGAACTAGCCGACACCTAAAAGTCAGATACACGGAACATCTACGTAATATAAAAAATGGTGTCGAAACCCATGCACTTTCAGCTCACTTCAAAAAAGTTCATAATCAAGATATAAAACATCTAATAAAATTTGGTGCACTTAAACAAGTGAAAGGAAGCTGGAGATGTAACAATGTAGCAACAAATCTGGCAAAAACCGAGATGCGATATATTCATTCATTAAAAACCTTGATCCCGGGGGGCCTGAATAAGGATTTTGAAGTGAAGTGGTTTCTCACTTAACAATATTTTGATGAGTGCAATTATGATTGTAAAATTTTATTATTACATCATGTTTTAATCATTTTTCCAATTTTTTCCAAAATAGAGATACCTCACAATTTTGGGAACGTTTTTTCCTTTATGGTATTATAGAAGAAAGAAATCCTGAATATGAATTACTTTAAGTATCCAAGAAGAATGATTTTTGGATATATGAACGGCGAAATATGCATGGAATTACAGTTTTATATTCATTTGTGAAATTATTATGTTTTTAAAGTTAACTGTTAATGTTTATGGCACTTTATTTTTGTGTTTATGAATTATTTATAAGTTTTCTCTGTATTGTAGTTGTATATTACAGAACTACAAAGATGGCCGATAAGTAACTTCCGGTTAGATCACATGACCGGGCGAAATTCATTTAAATAAACTAGATACTCACTTTGTATCAAATGGCAGCATTTTTACTGTGAGGAGATGCTGTTTAGCGTTTTAATACAGGATTTGTGAATTAAGAAAACGGAGATATGAGAGTTGTAGCCAGCTCCGCTCTTTTGGACTTTTTAAAGATGGCGGAATGAGTGTTTCCGGTCGCGTCACGTGACCGGACTCATTCTACTAGTAGGAACTAGGATTTTAAATAGTTTTCTTTGTATAAAATGGCAGCCCTTTACTGGGAGGAAATGCCAGTAGTACTCATATACAGGATATATCATTTAGGATAGCGGAGGCAATTGGGGATCGATTTAGCTCCGCTCTTCAGACTTTCAAAGATGGCGGATATGGTACTTCCGGTCGCGTCACGTGATCGGACTTATCCCACTGGCGGGAACCAGTGGTTTAAACGGTCAGGTGACCGGAAGTAATACTAGGACACTTTTTACATCAAACCATGAGAAGGAACCTTTCTCTAGTAAATGTAGGAATAATAATGAAGATGCACATGGCACTTCCATGTATGATATTTTGCTGTTTTATGTCTTTTTCATCAAAAATAAGCCTTTTTAAATGGCGGTTTTTGTTAGAATAGGTATATTAGGTAAAGTAGAATAGATCATCTATGTTAGATTAGGAATTAGTGTGACCCTAATATGTATATGCATGCATTGAATTGTAAATGAGAGTGGCTCCTCCCAGTATTTGGGAGTATCAATTCATTAGGGTATAAATAGCTGGGGAGAGGACATGGAAAGATAAGCCTTGAAAAAGATCCACGGATCGAAACGCGTTGGATGAATTGTGACATTCTGGTGGCTGATTACCTGGACGAGGAGAGGACGAGGTGCCCATTGCTTGGAGCTGACCGTTCCCGGGGACGTTGGAAACATCAATACAGCGACAAATTTTTGGTGCACTTTAAAACCCCAAATCTGGTAGGAAGCCACCCTCATACCTTGCTTGAATGTGAAAATCTTGTTCTATGAAGACTTTATACCTGGAATTTTTACCTTTTTTTTGAATTATTAAATAGAAACTTTTTTATGATTGTTTCCTGTTTCTTATAATCTACAATCCCTGGCAAGGGATTGTATTTTGATTGTAAAAAGGTTAATACACTAGAGTGTTCTATAACCTCTTTTTTACATGTATAACTCTGGAATGAATATACACCCCGTTTGACATCACAAAGGGGCAGGAAGAAGGAGTAACAATATTAAGAGGAAAATACCTGACTTAAGATAAGTAGAGACACGCCTTTTTTTTCCTTACTTTATTATAAAATTAAGGAAAGCGCAGGATAGGAGACACTTAGTAATTTTAACAGTTCTAGGTATTCTTCATATCACGTTGCGTTATTGGTCACACATACAACCGTGCGGTCCAATCGTACCACTTATAGACACTTGTTGCCCATAAATGGTAGGATCATTGGAGTCTCCCTACTGTGCTCCAAAACAGCCAGAGCGTAATACAACGAAAACTTTATCACACTCTGTTGCACGTTTTCACTCAGATCGTGCTCATCACGTTCCACATAGATCACAAAGTTCACAAAGCGGGATTATCACATAGATCACAAAGTCCACAAAGTGGGATTCAATACACTCATACCGTTTTCAACCCACTATCATTCTTATAGTTTTCTGATCAGAAAAATCATTTCCCGTAGTCTGATAGCTCTCCCCAGAGGCGTTACAGTAAAGTAAGGTATTTAAACTAAATTTTGGAAACTGAACAAATGTGTGCTATTGTCTTGTGGCTTCTGTATCGCCTTACTATAAGCGATATTTCACTATATTAACGCTTACCAAACACCACACAGTATCTTCTATGCTGTGTGCTTGTTTTTTCTCAGCACGTTATCAATGCAAATGGCAAACAGGAAGGTGAGATGTGAAACTTACACAGATGAAAATGCAATTCTAAATTTAATCTAATAACATACATTGATGTAAGCACACGCATATGAAATTACATATAAGTACCAATCACTATTACTTATGATTGACTATGATATAGATTAAATAAATGCATAAAAAAAAACTCATTAAATGATGATTTCTTTTTGACAGTGGATGGCTGATTGTTTCCTGAGTCAACTGAAAACCAGCCGCTCAGAAAAAAAAAAAATTTGACCTTCCCAAAATGGCCACTGCTCCTCCCCCTTCCACCTCCATGAGGGTCACACAAAATGGTGGACAGACCATGCGGCCTCTTGTCACAAAGAAAGTCATCATTCAAAACTCCTAAAGTTATTCTAGGCCTGAGTGTGTAGTTGGCACCAAATTGAAATAAAAACCAGATTTTCAAAGACAATAGCGTACTGTTCTTACCTCCGGTCCCGGATTCCCTCAGCACCCTTTACTAAGCGAAACAGACGCTTATCCAATCAGCACTGCAAGGAATATGATCCCGCCCTTTGCTGATGGATAATGTCTGCTGATATTACCTAGCAGAGATATGTGAAGGATAGGACGAGTCCCCCAATTGACAATGCTAAATTCCTTTGTCGTATAACCAACCCTTTATGAAGTCTAAGAACACTGTACGCTGTTTACTTAAGAAGTATCGTATGGGTACGCTAGTTGCGTAACGATCGCTCAGCCGTAGGCGAGACGCTCAAGCGTCACGTTCGCTCACGGCCCAGAGATCACAGGACAGAATGATTCGCTATGGCGTAGCGGTTCGCTCGAGACCACGAGGAGATCACCAGCGGCGCAGACGCTCACAACGCTATACTTTTATGTCTAAACCTTTTAACAATGAAATACACAGAATACCTTAATGTGAATACAGGGTGTAAGTGCAACCTTGTGTAACCTGACTAACTACAAAGCTGCTTGTGCGTCACCGACGCTCAAGTGAACACTTAACACTATAGGAAATACACAGATACTGGTTTAGGGTCCAAAGCCTATTATCTGTATTATATCTAATATACTGGTAAAAAGGGGATAACAGTACAAATGATACACTACAATATAACAAAGACTTCCTAACCAAAATAGCTACACTAGAAATACAATACAATACAATTACTATTTATGGGAAAATGGAAGGGGAAGAGAAGAAGAGAGAGATAGAGAGAAATGGCTCATGATAACATTAAATAAGAGACAACATGGTTGCAGATAAAACTACACATGTGAGAGACAATCGCTGCGCAGTTAGTCAATGCTGAATACAGCATGGGATGGAAGCTAGACTCCATTTTGAGAAAACTCCACTTGATTCCAAAGACCACACCACATGGCTGAAAGGGGGAGGGGAAGACATCCAGCAGCAGCCATTTTAGATTTGCAGGTCCAAACACATGGCACTTTATTCCAAAATGTCCAAGCCTCAAAACAATGCATATGTTCTGATTTTACAATTCCAAACCATCTAAATCACCTTTCACAATGTAATCCAACTTCCTAGAACCATCTCATAATTTCACATCCCAAACAACTTCAGTATCTCAATAACCAGAGCATATTCATCACAAGACCAGATCACAATGTAATTAACACAAACGTAACTGCATGGTGGTATTTATGATTAACAGGATATATATTATAACTAACCAGCACAATCTATTTTAAATCTCCATAGGCAAACAAATACCACAAATACTATGCTACAGATTGTATACTGTTCCAATTCATCACGGACTTCACAGAGTATCCACAAACACCCAACAATCACACAACCAAGTTACAATATCCTATTTAAACCAGAAAGCAATCTGTCTGTTTCCTTATCTAGCCATGTGAAGTTCAATACTTAGCCTTTAGTTTGGAAGATGTCCTGGGGATTTAGCTGCCATGCTGCTTTGTGCCAGGTAGCTGTGTGTGTGTCTGTGAGTGTAGCTACATTACATCTGTTCTCTGAGGCCACACCTGACCACTACCTTCCTGTTTGACCAGTACCTGGGGGAGGGGTCTTTCTTTCTCCTTTGTATATGCTAATCAGGGTCAGCCCTGAAAACTTAGTAAAAGGTTGTCTTGAGCATCCATTGTTCTAACAATATGATCTTAGCTTTTATACATATAATCATATCTATCCGCTGCAATGTCCCACAACAACACAACAGGCCTCAAACTAACCCACACCTCATTCTGCTTGCTTCAATACCAAACATGATGTTTTTATCTGGTTCGGTTCGAATGATACACATCCATGACATTAATTCATTAGCCAATTCTAAATCTCCATGATGTCTGGTGCTGTTCATTATTATAACCATGTACTGTATGAAACAAGTGCCGAATCCATCTCTGTGCCATGTCCGAGCAAATGCGTGTGTTTCCATATATTGCTGTGCTCGCTGCGCATATTTGCAAGTATAGCGACTTATATGTGTGCAGTTTATATGGTCTCTCTATGTAATATTTTTGACTTTGACAGGGCCTAATTTCAATTGGCACTACACTAAGGTCCATGGGAGTTTTTTTGAGTTTTCTCCTTCACTTGGGTTATTTCTGTTTTTTGGCAATTTGTTTTTCTTTGTAATGTATTTCAGTTTTCTGATGTTAGGGTGTTTTTCTTGTGCAGCCGTCGATGATTTTGGGGAACAAGTGTGGCTGGTTGGCCACTCTTACATTGCATCCCATGGCGCGTAGGACGGCTGATGTTTTTGGTACCAGGGTGATTCGTTGGTTGGGTTCCGTGGTTTGCGATGGGGTGATTTGTTGCAGCTCCTTTTCCACCGTGAGCATAGTTGGGGTCGCCCTGGCTGTATTGTCCTGCATTTGGGCGGAAATTATATGGGTCGCGTTAAAAGCATCGACCTCATTTTGTCCATTAAGGCTGATTTGGTGGCAATACGTTGTCACTGGCCGGAGGTCCGGATTGTGTGGTCAGAGATAGTCCCTCGTTTCCATTGGAGGGGGACGGTGCATTTCTCAGCTATTGAGAAGGCCCGCAAGAAGGTTAATTTGGCTGTTTCGTTGTTTGTTACGGCTTTAGGTGGAGTGGTTGTTAAGCATCCTTTGCTTGTGCTGCGTAATCGGCAGTTCTACAAGGAGGATGGAGTTCATCTTTCTCCGGCTGGAGTACAGATTTTCCTAGATGGTGTTTTTGGTTCTTTCCGTTAGGGGTCTTTTGTTTTTCCTTGTTTTCTTTGTTTGGATGGCGGTGGCGGTTTGTTAAACCTTTGTGGCAGGATGTCGCTACCATCCAGCAGTCAGATAGGCATAAGTGGTCATTGTGGGGCACCCACTTTAGAAAGACGGCAAGTGTGTCTTTACCTTGCGGGTGGACATTTAGATGTTCCCCTGCAGGAACAGAACGTTTGACAGAGACAGTTTTTGTGTTTCAATCTAAGTGACTGGAGCTGGTGTCTGGTAGCGACTTTTCCTTTGCCATCCTCTAATATAAAATCAATATCAATTACAATTATAGTTTAAAGAACAGATCAGCGATCAATAAATATCGTCTGACCTTTAACTACAGCTAACCGTGTCCGTGTCGTTATTTTAGTGTGTCGTTATTTTAGTTGTAAACTAGCTTAAAGTGTTTATGAAAATCGCAATAAAATTATGGGTGCCTTAGATTAGCTGAAGGCTGCATAAGCCTGAGGCCATATAAGAGCCCAATTTTTTGTGATTGGTTGTCTATGACTAAGCAGTTGCTAGGTGGTTTGTTGGTTTCTGTTGGAATTTTCCTATAGGCATGGGTTAAAGTGAGCCAGAATGGGGCGGAATTGCGCTCCGTCAGTTCCACTTGGAGACGGAACGCAGTTCCGCCTCCTCCGGCTCACCTAACCCACTGTGTGCAGCGCTGCAGGGAGATTTTGGGAGCCCGCTGAGATTGCGTTACCAGCGGGCGCCCGGCGGCAGCCGGAGGCAGGAGCTCAGTACTGAGCTCTGGCTTCTGGCGCTGTCACTGTGCGCTATGGGAGAGACGTCATGACATCTCTCCCATAGTGCCGAGGAGCAAGCGGCAAGAGAGGACTGCAGCGGTCTGGAAGTGGGAGCGGGGCTCGGTAAGTATTGTGATTGTTTTCTTTCTAGCGGCGCATCTACAGGGGGCAAACTACTGGGAGCATTACTACTGGGGAGGCATCTACACGGGGCAAACTACTGTGGAGCATCTACTGGGGGCATTACTACTGGGGGGGCATCTTCTGGGGGACATTATTACCGGGGGCCAACTACAAGGGGGCAAGCTACTGGGGGCAAACTACAAAGGGGCTAGCTACTGGGGGCAAACTACACGAGGGCATTACTACTGGGGGCAAACTACAGGAGGGCATTACTACTGGGGGCAAACTACAGGAAGGCATTACTACTGGGGGAAAACTAAAGGAGGGCATTACTACTGGGGGGCATCTACTGGGGGACATTATTACTGGGGCCCAACTACAAGGGGGCAAACTACTGGGGGCAAACTACTGGGGCAAGCTACAAGGGACAAACTACTGGGGGCAAACTACAAAGGGGGTAACTACTGGGGGCAAACTACAGGAGGGCATTACTACAGGGGGCAAACTACAGGAGGGCATTACTAATGGGGGCATAACTACAGGAGGGCATTACTACTGGGGGCATAACTACAGGGGCATTAATACTGGGGCGTAACTACAGGGGCATTACTACTTGGGGGCATAACTACAGGGGCTAACTGCAGGGGCATTACTACTGGGGGCTAAACTACAAGTGGGGCATAAATGCAGGGGTTGGTTAAACTACAAGGGGGCAAACTACAAGGGGGCATTATTGCTGGCGGCTAAACTACAAGCAGGCAAACTACTGGGGCTAAACTACTGGGAGCATTACCACTGGGAGGCTAAACTAAAGGGGGGAGTAAACTACTGGGGTCATAACTGCAGGGGCATTGCCACTGGGGGCATAACTACTAGGGCTAGACTACAGGGGGCTAAATGACTGGGGGCATTAGTGCAGGCAACATTACTACTGGGGGCAATACTACACAGGGGCATTACCATTAAGGGCATTACTACTGGGGGCCCTTCTAATGAGGGCATTGTAAAGGGGTCACTTCATAAGGGACATCACTCCTGGGGACCTAAGGGGCACTTCTATTGTGGGCATTGCATAAGGGGCACCACTACTATGGGGTCTATATAAGGGGCATTACCACTGTGGGCACTAGCAGCACAGTGGACAATGTATAAGGAGCCCTACTACTGTGGGCATTGTATAAGAAGCACTACTGCGGTGGGCATTATGTGTATTACGGGGTGCTACTACTGTGGGCATTATTACTATTCTTTGACCACACCACTTTCTTTTTGAGACCACGCCCATTTTTTTGCTGCGAACGCCTACGGCATGTGCAATACCTTTTTTACATGGGCGCCGTGGGGTGGGGGGTGAGTTCCACCACCTCTGTAGGACCACTTTAAGCACTGCCTATAGGACTGTTGGGCTGTCCGTCAAGGTTTTAGAGGGAGTGGGTTTAGGCCAATATATAATCCCAGTCATGTGCCTCAGACTTCCTCTTGCCATTTTGGAATGCCCTCCCTGACAAGACGGCAAGTGTGTCCTTACCTTGCGGGTGGACATTTAGATGTTCCCCTGCAGGAACAGTACGTTTGCCAGAGATAAGAGTGGTGAGGCCGGCACAATGCGGGTTATGCAGGTAGGAGGCGGTGTTGTGGTTTAGTCCCCTCCTCAGTTTTTGTGTTTCAATCCAAGTGACTGGAGCTGGTGTCTGGTAGCGACTTTTCCTTTGCCATCCTCCAATATAAAATCAATTTCAATTACAATTATAGTTTAAAGGACAGGTCAGCGATCAATAAATATCATCTGACCTTTAACTACAGCTAACCGTGTCCGTGTCGTTATTTTAGTGTGTCTTTATTTTAGTTGTAAGTTAGCTTAAAGAAGTGTTTATGTTAATTGCAATAAAATTATGGGCGCCTTATACAGTCTTACCACCTTTATGGAATAGCAGCACAGGTTGTAAAATCGACTTTATCAGTTTATTGTTATTCTGCACCTTTAAATTATTTAATTGTCGTGCCAGGAGTTATTTTTGTTTGGGTTTTGTACACATATTTTCATCTATTTTTTTCTCTCCCTTAAGGCTGTGTAATTATTTGTTTAATAAAATGAGATTAACTGGAAAATCATTACATATTATTATTAATTTTAATGAATTGTATGCTTGTGAAAATGAAACAACTAGCAAATTTAAAAGCCAATTCTTTAGTACAGTATGTTGTTTTGATGAAATAATAAACACATATTTATAAAGAAAATATTCTAACAAGTGCTGGGTATATTTACCTTTTTGCACTTTCAGAACTGAATACAAAGCAATTGTCGTTTTTACAAGCAGCCCATTATTTTTCCAAGGGCATTTTTTCTGTAGCGCAGGAGTGTTTTTTCTTATTACAATGGCCCTCATTCCGAGTTGGTCGCTCGGTATTTTTCATCGCATCGCAGTGAAAATCCGCTTAGTACGCATGCGCAATGTTCGCACTGCGACTGCGCCAAGTAACTTTACTATGAAGAAAGTATTTTTACTCACGGCTTTTTCTTCGCTCCGGCGAACGTAATGTGATTGACAGGAAATGGGTGTTACTGGGCGGAAACACGGCGTTTCAGGGGCGTGTGGCTGAAAACGCTACCGTTTCCGGAAAAAACGCAGGAGTGGCCGGGGAAACGGTGGGAGTGCCTGGGCGAACGCTGGGTGTGTTTGTGACGTCAACCAGGAACGACAAGCACTGAAATGATCGCACAGGCAGAGTAAGTCTGGAGCTACTCTGAAACTGCTAAGTAGTTAGTAATCGCATTATTGCGAATACATCGGTCGCAATTTTATGAAGCTAAGATTCACTCCCAGTAGGCGGCGGCTTAGCGTGTGTAACTCTGCTAAAATCGCCTTGCGACCGATCAACTCGGAATGAGGGCCAATGAGTAAAACTTTGCTTATTTTTGCTTTTATTCATTTGAAGAACTAACAAATATAAGCAGCATTTTTTACTTTTACTATCCTGCAGAGAATAATTGTGTGATGCTCCATCAGGTCGCTTCAAATTTACATATACCATGGAGTTCTGGGCCAACCAAAAGTCCATCCCATGTTCCAAATTGGAGATGAGAGATCATCTTTGCATTTCCTTATATCCTGTTGAACACTGGGCTTGGGTGGTTTTGACACTGAAGATGCTGACTTGGTGGATAAAAGCCTAAATCGCAATCACTTTACTTCTGAGGGCACCTCTTCAACATCATCCTTCTTTGATGCAACCCCATCATCTTTCTTTAGCTGATCATCCTCCACCTGTGTTGTGGATGTGGATGCATTGAGGATGACAAATCTTTCTGCTTCTTCCAGAAGTTCACTGATTCCATCATCTGTGTTTTCAATAAGTGTATCTATAGCAACTGTTGGTTCAAGAAAATAAGCAGCGGCTGCAAGTGGAAAGAACTTTTCCTCATTGGGAAATAGGAAGCAGCTGAAGCATTGTTCCAGGTTCACTTTAATTTTATCTGCCAGTACACGCAGGTCTCTGTGAGCTGATACAAGAGAGAACTGAGAGAGGTGAGTAATCAAGTCCAGTAAGGCTGGCACTATCAAAGACAACGACGTTGTATCACTTTGAAGTGTTTTTGTGTTGTGAGCAAAGGGCAGCAAGAGATCTCGGATAGCAGTTAGCTTGATCCACTAACTTTGCAGGAGACAATCCCAGCCCATCTCATCTGCAACATGGATTACAGTATCCTTCATCTGAAGAAGGCATTAAACCATTAGAAATGTGCTGGACCATCTTGTCACACAATCTTTAATTAAAATAAGTCCACAGGGCTGGTAAAGTTTCTCCATTGCAACTGAAGACCTGCAAATCTGTTTGACAACTGCTTTCACCTTTTCTAAGAGATGGGCAACAGAGACTTCTTTGTGGACCATGTTGACGACTAACTGCAATGTGTGAACAGAACAGGGTGTCCGCTCCATAATGCCTCCATAGCTGAGAAAAAGACCACCAAGGACAAAGTACTTTATTATTATTTATTTTATTTTTTTGTATGTACTTTATTTGACATGTAATAAATCTAATAGGCTTACCTTGCCTCCTCACTTTCATGTTCTACCTCACTCTCCTCATCCTCTTCAGAATCTGCAGAGCTTATTTTGTCTTCTTTCAGTCTGAATGAAGCGACCATGTTGCTCCCATTATCTGTGATGACTGTAAGAATCTTGTTTTCTGGTATTCCCCACATTTCAGTGCACTGGTCAACACAAGCTTTGATGGAATGAGCAGTATGTGGATGGGAGTAGTATATGTTCAGGTTGGTTTTGCACAGTGCAAAAGTAACATGAACTTATAGCAAGGTACGAAGCAGTCAGTTCCTTGGTTGTCCAAATGTCTAGACCAATCATTATTTTCTGTGCACTGGCTACTCAATCTTTACATTTCTTTTTTTCATCCTTATAAATGAGGTTGGTAATTTTGTTTTTCTTAGGGATATTCAGTCTTCTGTCAACCGCCTCCACTGTCTGGGCTGGCAGACCACTACGACTTATCCACAAGGCTAGAGCTCTCTCTTTAGTTTGTTGTTCTTTTGCTTCTGGATGGCACTTTGAAGCCAAAGCAATCACATTTGGAAGAGTTGTCTGTTGTTTATCTTTTCCCCTGCCTGTTTTTGGTACAGCAATAGTCTCCGGAATCTGAGTATTAAAAGCGTTATTCCCCGGGCTTGCTTGGAAAAGCCTAAAAAGAGTAATTAATGTTACCCCTGGGGTGACTAGTTAATATAACACTAACCTTTATACTCGAGTTGATATTTTTCAAACCCTTGGGCGACGTTTCGGTGGATACTTCAATACACAGGTAAGTATTTTGTTTATTTTATTCCAATGCAGAATACCACATGTTTATAGTTCATTAGATAGAAAACCTCATATAGAGTACATCGCTTATAAAGACCGAATAATTAAACATATAACCACATTGTACCATAAAATAAGCTTCCCTTCTCTCTCTATACAATGGTAATTGCATGCATATACAAAAAAAAAAACATATACCGGTTTATAGAAGAAAAAATTTAACATCAATAAGAACTCATAGCTATTTCAGTATAGAGCAAACAATTGTATTATTTATCTCTGTAAAATATATCTCCTCCCTAGGTAAGTTTGGGTAGGATTTTGTTATGAATAACTCGTTGGTGCACGGTTGGGGCCCTTGACGTATTCTCTAGAAGAATAAATATGGAGAAGTTCAGCTATATCCGGAAAGATTAATCCCTCCGATTTCCTGTCTAAAATGATGTGCGAATGAGAGGATGGTAAACCTTGCTGTACTATGGGTTGGTTTAATCCTCTCCAGTCACTCTAAATATATCCTTTTATCACAGGAAACTCCAGATCATTCCTGTCAGGAACCCGATAGAGACACTGGATCCTTTACTATCACAATGAGTCATTAAAAGTAACGGGCTACTTTATTACCCAGTGTCAGTTTCGGTATACTAAACTCCAGCGGGGTCCTCTTGGAAAATATCAGCTACCGTTCACACTCTAGATACTGGAACTGAGGGTATCTAATCTATTAAGTTCAAATATTGCTCCCCCCGATCTATTGAGGGGGTGAACTGCTATATTCTCAATGTTAATTATATTAGAGGACACTGACTCCTGTCGTCCTGTCTGTGTATCATTATCGGGGAATACTGGACAGATAGCCTTTCTCTGTCGTTCCTCACTGTCTCAGAAGCCGATATGTGAACTAGTAGTACCAATACTCTCTCCATGCCACCACTGGTGCTAGCTGTGAATTAATCATTCAGTAACTTCTCTCATTAACACTGACGCTGCAGTGAGGTATATTAACACAGGTCATCTATGAATGCATTCCCTGACGCTGGCAAAATGTAGGCAGCCATGGTACTAACAAGAGGTTTGCACTCTGGTTGTCAAATGGAGAAGCCGAGGCGAATTTCACTGATGCTAATGCTGGTAAGCAGCGTCGCTCAACTCTTCCTGGCTCGGGATAATGGACATAGCTACTGAAGATCATAGAAGATTATATACTAATGCCTCCTAGTTGATGAGTTAGGACTTATATCCCTCAAAGAGCAACAAATTATAACGTTGTACAGAATACTTGTATCCTTCGTACTGAGAACTACTATTGTATCAAATTCACTCGGATTATGTTCTTTACCCTGTTATCTAAATGTCACTATTATCTGAACATTTGTACATTTTTTTTACGTAAGGCGATAAGTCCCTTTCAAAGGGTTACTGGGATAACTTTCCCTTCCTGGGGAGGCAGTTGCCTTATAGTCTATTAGGGAGCACTGTGTTACCTTTCTGTCAGTGTGGAGCAGCTGCTGAATGTTATTGTATGTTACACCTTTCTAATCTGTGTGAAGCCACTGTTGTAGGGTATATTCTGATACCCAGTGCTATTTTCCCTTCAGTGAACTGCCCTTCTCTGTTCCAGTCTATGACAGACTACCATTAGCCTTATATGGTGTGTCTGATTCCTCCCCTTTCCCCCTTGTGGATACACTCACTGATCCGTTTGGTCAAACTTTCCGTGGCGCCTCCCTGAAGGCGTCGTCTCTGGGGACGTACTTCCCAATACTCTCCAGCCAGCTCTCTTCTCTGCAACACCTTCGGGACTAATCAACCCCTTGTACCTTGTATGGCAGCTGTCCACCAACCGCTGGGAGTCCTCACCGATCCTCCGGTTTAAGGTAATCCCACTGAGGGTTTTGGAGGTCGGAACGGCTCTGTCCCGTCACTCGATGCGCCTCTGTCGTTCGTCCTCTCCGCACCACAGACACCAGCCTCTCTCTCTCCTGTATCTGCGCCACCAACTGTCCTCCTCTCTCGAGCTCCCCACTCTCTCCCTTTATTTATTCTCCCGAGACCCCTCGAGCCTGGCTGCTAGAAGCTTCTAGTCCGCCCACGCTCCCCCAGTCCTTCAATAAGCCCTATACACATAAATTATACACAGCATATAAAGAGCCATCTTATCATTATACAATATAATAGTGATGTAAGACAAATATATATACAATGATGCTTTTAATTGACTGTAATTTATTAGCCCATATATATATACATATATGTACATACCCATATATATATATATATATATATATATATATATATACATACATATATCCCCCTGGTGATTCTGATGTCATATTTTTAATTAAGGAATCACCATCTCTTTTAAATACGAGTACTTCACACTGTTCCCCCAGTAGCCCAACAACTGGGGTTCTCAAAATATGGCCAAGGTAGGACAAACTGAGGGTGTACTACCAAAGGTATCTCTGTTGGGGTTCCCAATTGATCATAAGTGAGAACCCGAGGAGGCTTTCTGGTTCGTTGTGGCCTAGGTAACGTAAGGGGAGCAATTACTGATTCGTTGGTGGTATCCCCCATGGATCCTTCCCATAAATTTGAAACACCATCCCCTTCCTCACTCCTTTCTTCAACCCTAATACTGTCTTCCTGTCTCCCATCAGCCATAGACATTCTAGGTACATCACCAAGATTGTTCCCCTCACAGGCCATCTCCACCCTCTCAACTTCAGAAGATCCACTATCTTTATAGTACTTTCCACTATAACAACCTTCATTTTCTTCCTCCTCTTCCTCTATAGCGAATGAGTCCGTTGTTTCCTGATCAGGAGGCCTCACTTCCGGGCGACTATTTGCTTCTTCTAGTTCATTGTTTATCCATCGAGTATCTTGAGATATAGGCAGTAAATGTTGACGATGGTAAGTTAATAATGTACCTGTTCCTTCTTCGGGTTTAAGTTGATATACTGGAATGTCTGGAAATTGCCGTACGATGATATATGGCTGGGGGCACCACCTATTAGTGAGTTTCCTTCGTCTTTGTACTCCTAAGTTTCTAATCAACACTCTATCTCCCGGAAGCAACCGATGTTCTCTTACATGCCGGTCATATTGTATTTTGTTCTGCTCCCCGGATCTTTTGGCAGCTGCTTGAGCTAGGTGATGAGCATTCTTCAACTGCTGCTGAAGACGCTTCACATATTGAGTATGAGAAGAGGCAGCAGGGGTGTTTAACTGTGTCCCTAAACACACATCGATTGGTAGTCTGGCCTCTCTACCAAACATAAGAAAATAAGGTGTATAACCAGTAGACCCATTTCTGGTGCAATTATATGCATGTACCAGTGAGGAGATATATTGCTTCCACTGTAGTTTCTGTGTAGAATTCAACGTTCCTAACATATTTAATAAGGTACGATTGAACCGTTCGGGTTGGGGGTCCCCTTGAGGGTGATAAGGGGTAGTTCGAGATTTCTTAATTCCACAGCAAATGCATAGTTCCTGAATCAACTTGCTCTCGAAGTCCCTACCTTGATCGGAGTGGATTCTTGATGGCAACCCATAATGCTGGAAAAACTTCTCCCACAGCGTTATTGCCACCGTTACCGCTTTTTGGTTAGGAGTCACATAGGCCTGTGCATAGCGGGTAAAATGATCCGTAATCACTAAGATGTTTCCCTCTTTTCCTCCTGGCCCTTCTAATGACAAGAAGTCAATACATACTAAATCCATAGGCCCATAGCTCTGAATAGTTACTAAGGGAGCAGCTCTGGTAGGTAGAGTCTTCCGTAAAATACAGTTCCCACAGGTTTTACAGAAATTTTCAATATCCCGATTCATAAAAGGCCAGAAGAAACGATCTGAAATCAACCCTTGGGTTTTGTCGTACCCCAAGTGGCCATGTCTATCATGCAACTCTGACAAAACCAACTGTTTATATTTACTGGGTAATAAAATCTGCCATCTTTTACTACCATCTGGGCGTATGCTGCTCCTATAGACTATACCATTCAGTAATCTCAGGCGTTTCCATTGGCGAAGTAATACTCGCGATTTAACAGTCAGATTCTTTTTCTTCTCATTATTAATTGGTTCCTCTAACATATGTACAATCGGGGCTATATCCAGATCATCTCTCTGATCCCTAGCCATCTGGTCCGAACTGATGATTGCTAATCCCTCTACCGAGGATCGACTCTGGTTACTATACTGAAGTGGTATGGCTTGATCTGTAGCTCCTGTTAAATTAATTGCCGCCACAGTGACGTTTCTATTTATACTAATCTGGTGACATAGTCCTTTTACAACTACTGCTGGGACTTCTACCCATTCGTTGAGGTCCTCATTAGATGGGGCATTCGAGATAAAGCATCTGCGTCCAGATTAACCATCCCGGGTATGTATTTTAAAGTGAAATTATAATTACTTAAAGCTGCCAGCCACCGGTGACCTGTGGCATCAAGTTTGGCAGTAGTATGGAGGTAAGTTAATGGATTATTATCAGTTTGCACAACAAATTTGGCCCCATAAAGATAATCATGAAATTTTTCCGTTACCGTCCACTTGAGGGCCAAGAATTCCAATTTATGTACAGGATACTTTTTCTCACTACTAGATAGCCCCCTACTAACATAAGCAATGGGTCTTAGATGTTCATCTTGCTGTTGATATAAAACTCCTCCCAGCCCATCTAACGAAGCATCAATGTGAACTTCATATGGGGAGCTCTGGGTTTGCATAGGCTAAGATGGGGGAGTTGGTCAATCTTTCTTTCAGCTTCTCAAACGCCTCTTCACACGATGGATCCCACCGCCTCCCGAAAGGCTCTTTGGGTTTCAAATAATCTCTCCTTTCCCTTGAATTTAACCCAAAGGATTTTCCATTCCTTGGAGGGTAGCCTCGAGTTAGATCCGTCAAAGGTTGGGCAATTTGTGAATATTGCGGTACAAATTTGCGATAGTAACCGCAAAACCCCAAAAATGATCGTAAATCCTTAAGATTATCAGGACGGGGCCAATTCTTTACGGTATTAACTTTATCAGGATCGGTGGATATTCCCTGTCGACTTACTATATGCCCTAGATATTTTACCGAAGAGCGACATAACTTACATTTTTCAACAGACAGTTTCAGCCCTCTGGCTTGTAAACGATCCAGCACCTTGAGCAATCGTTCATTATGTTCCTGAATTGTCCTACCAAACACGATGATGTCATCCAAATATACTAACACTTCACGGTAGCACATATCTCCCACGGTTTTTTCCATAGTCCTCTGGAACGTTGCTGGGGCTCCCGTTATCCCTTGAGGCATTTTCAAAAATTCAAAAAAACCAATGGGACATATAAAAGCTGTCTTAGATCTATCGGCTTGGCTCATGGGTATTTGATAGTACCCGCAACGGTGGTCTAGTACCGAAAACCATCTACTTCCCTGCAGACAATCCAAGGCTTCCTCTATCTTAGGAACGGTGTACTGGTCCGGGAGAGTTCGGCTATTCAAAGTGCGATAATCAATGCATAGCCTAATTTCTCCATTCTTTTTTCTAGCCACAACTATAGGAGAGGCATATTGGCTTTCTGAGTCTGCTATTACATGGTTCTCAAGTAGTCCCCTCAGATGACTCCTTACGTCCTCAAAATCCGCTGGGGCCAGTCTTCTCGATCTCTCCCGAAATGGTGTATTATCATCATTCAATCTAATATGGTGCTCCACACCTATAGCAGACCCTAGATCCCATTCACTTTTTGCAAAGATGGCTTCCCTCTTATTTAGTTGTTCCATTAGGAGCTGCTTACACTCGTCATCTATGTCACTACACACAAAACAGGATTCTAGATTAAGCCGAGAAACCGATGGCCACTCCTCTACCACAGAGCCTTCCACCTTCAGATGTCGACAATTTCCTTCTGACTCACTCTTTCTCAGGGTATCACGGTTCTCCAACTCCTGTTTTTCATACCACCGTATGAGGTTCCGATACATGTTAGTGTTTGTTCCCACAATAACTGGTAAATTCCCATTGTCCCCAGGGGAATCAGGGCATACTAAGGCTATTAACGGGACAGTTTCATTATGCGAACTTAAGCCTGGTTCAAAAGTAATCTGTGTGTTGATATACCCTAAATAAGGATACCACTACTCACTCAATCCCCAGATAGTGAGTCCGCTGAGGGGTTGAATGGGAATATCAGAAAGATGTTCATTATACCATGACTCAAAGACAATGGATACTTGAGAACCACTATCCATTAAAATGGTACAGTCATGTCCATTAATTATGGCCCTAGTTAGTGGTGCATGTCCCAGTAAATTATCCGGAAGATGATGGGACCACTGGGCACTCCCCATGGCCTGAACCTTTATGATCGGGGAGCCTGTGAGGGGTCCACAGTGCTCCCGTTCTCGTTTTCCCCCATTGACGTTCTACTCCTATTATTGGGGTTACTTCCTCTTGGTTCGTATCGGTTTAGGGGACATTCGAATGACCGATGCCCTAACTGTCCACAGCTGTAGCAATCTATGTTTGCTCTAGTTTCACCTCTCCTGTTAATTCCTCGACCCCATCCAGAAGTTCGATTCATTCCCAGTGGCTGTTGAGTCTGTAAAGCGATCAATTGGTCAATCTTCTTATTTTGTTCTTCAATTAGTTTTACCAATCTATCATCCATGGGAGGAGGGATGGTATCTGGAGTGGGCAACACTACTTTAACTTTTCTAACAGACATTTCACGGTTCTCAATTTGCACATCTTCTAGTTTTACTTCTTTAACCAACTCCGTCAATGTAGGGGGTTTAGCAGTAGTCATGGTGCATCTTAGTCTTTGAGCGACCGGGTTATTGGTCAGTGCCCCTTTCAAAACTTGCTTTAATCTCGTCTCATTTACTATATCAGGACTAAAACCCCCTCTATCCACTATTTTATATATTAACTGGTCAACACGGTATATGTAATGGGTTAGGGTCTCGCCATGTTCCTGATATGTGCTATTCAACCGGGCTATCAGGTCTCCCATATCTTCTAATGTTCCAAAGGAAAAGTCCAATGCTTCTAGGTATTCTTTTAATGTGGCATTAGGGTTACTCCGGCGTGTTGCCTGAATCACCCCCATTGCGGGTCCCCGTAAGCTCTCAACCACCCTTTGTCGTCTTATGTGATCTGGACATTGCCATTCTTCGGAATGTTATACGGCAGCTTCACGCCACATCTCATAGGTTTCTTCACCAGCCGGAACAGGAAAAAATTCTTAATCGACGGTATCCACCTTCATAATGCCACCTTTCAAGGTGACTAACCACTTTATCCACAACATTATATGTTTGAGTTTCCGGAAGAACCTTCGGGGTAGGGGCCTGGGAATCCCCCTCCCGTCCATTAGTATGAACGCAACCCCCTAACACAGTTTTCCCCATTCCAAGACCCTCGGGGTCCTCCCCTATGGCTGCTTCTGTCGCCTCCTCTTCATTCCTTTCTTCCGGCCACACTATCTGAACTTTCCTTCCCATTGTCCCTTCTAATAATATCATACTTGGTATGAGTGTTCGATCTAATGGCTCTTTATTAGTAATAAGAGTAGCACAAACATCCCCATAAGGCCCTTTCCATCTATCTACTATACATGGTCGATGTACACCACATAAAGACCCCACAGTCTTCAACAGCCAATCGTCTGTTACCGTTACCATGTTTCCCTTTAACCCAAAACAGTGACGGGTATCCACCCCTTTCTCACGGCACCACCGTCCAATATCAGCTTCGGTAAGGAATTCCAGACTGACAATATTTACTTCCGTAGTTTTGGTAAACAGGAGACAACCGTATTAGGAAGATCTCAGCAGTGCCTCAAATTGTAACCCTATCTTCTCCTCTAATCACTGAGATATTAGGGGTACTAGGTAATAAGTTATAAGTGCCTCCACCCAAGCGTTATTCCCCGGGCTTGCTTGGGAAAGCCTAAAAAGAGTAATTAATGTTACCCCTGGGGTGACTAGTCAATATAACACTAACCTTTATACTCGAGTTGATATTTTTCAAACCCTTGGGCGACGTCTCGGTGGATACTTCAATACACAGGTAAGTATTTTGTTTATTTTATTCCAATGCAGAATACCACATGTTTATAGTTCATTAGATAGAAAACCTCATATAGAGTACATCGCTTATAAAGACCGAATAATTAAACATATAACCACATTGTACCATAAAATAAGCTTCCCTTCTCTCTCTATACAATGGTAACTGCATGCATATACAACAAAAAAAACATATACCGGTTTATAGAAGAAAAAATTTAACATCAATAAGAACTCATAGCTATTTCAGTATAGAGCAAACAATTGTATTATTCATCTCTGTAAAATATATCTCCTCCCTAGGTAAGTTTCGGTAGGATTTTGTTATGAATAACTCGTTGGTGCATGGTTGGGGCCCTTGACGTATTCTCTAGAAGAATAAATATGGAGAAGTTCAGCTATATCCGGAAAGATTAATCCCTCCGATTTCCTGTCTAAAATGATGTGCGAATGAGAGGATGGTAAACCTTGCTGTACTATGGGTTGGTTTAATCCTCTCCAGTCACTCTAAATATATCCTTTTATCACAGTAAACTCCAGATCATTCCTGTCAGGAACCCGATAGAGACACTGGATCCTTTACTATCACAATGAGTCATTAAAAGTAACAGGCTACTTTATTACCCAGTGTCAGTTTCGGTATACTAAACTCCAGCGGGGTCCTCTTGGAAAATATCAGCTACCGTTCACACTCTAGATACTGGAACTGAGGGTATCTAATCTATTAAGTTCAAATATTGCTCCCCCCGATCTATTGAGGGGGTGAACTGCTATATTCTCAATGTTAATTATATTAGAGGACACTGACTCCTGTCGTCCTGTCTGTGTATCATTATCGGGGAATACTGGACAGATAGCCTTTCTCTGTCGTTCCTCACTGTCTCAGAAGCCGATATGTGAACTAGTAGTACCAATACTCTCTCCATGCCACCACTGGTGCTAGCTGTGAATTAATCATTCAGTAACTTCTCTCATTAACACTGACGCTGCAGTGAGGTATATCAACACAGGTCATCTATGAATGCATTCCCTGACGCTGGCAAAATGTAGGCAGCCATGGTACTAACAAGAGGTTTGCACTCTGGTTGTCAAATGGAGAAGCCGAGGCGAATTTCACTGATGCTAATGCTGGTAAGCAGCGTCGCTCAACTCTTCCTGGCTCGGGATAATGGACATAGCTACTGAAGATCATAGAAGATTATATACTAATGCCTCCTAGTTGATGAGTTAGGACTTATATCCCTCAAAGAGCAACAAATTATAACGTTGTACAGAATACTTGTATCCTTCGTACTGAGAACTACTATTGTATCAAATTCACTCGGATTATGTTCTTTACCCTGTTATCTAAATGTCACTATTATCTGAACATTTGTAAAATTTTTTTACGTAAGGCGATAAGTCCCTTTCAAAGGGTTACTGGGATAACTTTCCCTTCCTGGGGAGGCAGTTGCCTTATAGTCTATTAGGGAGCACTGTGTTACCTTTCTGTCATTGTGGAGCAGCTGCTGAATGTTATTGTATGTTACACCTTTCTAATCTGTGTAAAGCCACTGTTGTAGGGTATATTCTGATACCCAGTGCTATTTTCCCTTCAGTGAACTGCCCTTCTCTGTTCCAGTCTATGACAGACTACCATTAGCCTTATATGGTGTGTCTGATTCCTCCCCCTTCCCCCTTGTGGATACACTCACTGATCCGTTTGGTCAAACTTTCCGTGGCGCCTCCCTGAAGGCGTCGTCTCTGGGGACGTACTTCCCAATACTCTCCAGCCAGCTCTCTTCTCTGCAACACCTTCGGGACTAATCAACCCCTTGTACCTTGTATGGCAGCTGTCCACCAACCGCTGGGAGTCCTCACCGATCCTCCGGTTTAAGGTAATCCCACTGAGGGTTTTGGAGGTCGGAACGGCTCTGTCCCGTCACTCGATGCGCCTCTGTCGTTCGTCCTCTCCGCACCACAGACACCAGCCTCTCTCTCTCCTTTATCTGCGCCACCAACTGTCCTCCTCTCTCGAGCTCCCCAC
The DNA here is from genome assembly GCF_028390025.1 of Pseudophryne corroboree. Classification (NCBI taxonomy): domain Eukaryota; kingdom Metazoa; phylum Chordata; class Amphibia; order Anura; family Myobatrachidae; genus Pseudophryne; species Pseudophryne corroboree. Next base: position 309,196,129 of record NC_086445.1, read on the forward strand.
TCTCTCCCTTTATTTATTCTCCCGAGACCCCTCGAGCCTGGCTGCTAGAAGCTTCTAGTCCGCCCACGCTCCCCCAGTCCTTCAATAAGCCCTATACACATAAATTATACACAGCATATAAAGAGCCATCTTATCATTATACAATATAATAGTGATGTAAGACAAATATATATACAATGATGCTTTTAATTGACTGTAATTTATTAGCCCATATATATATACATATATGTACATACCCATATATATATATATATATATATATACATACATATATACATACGTATATCCCCCTGGTGATTCTGATGTCATATTTTTAATTAAGGAATCACCATCTCTTTTAAATACGAGTACTTCACACTGTTCCCCCAGTAGCCCAACAACTGGGGTTCTCAAAATATGGCCAAGGTAGGACAAACTGAGGGTGTACTACCAAAGGTATCTCTGTTGGGGTTCCCAATTGATCATAAGTGAGAACCCGAGGAGGCTTTATGGTTCGTTGTGGCCTAGGTAACGTTAGGGGAGCAATTACTGATTCGTTGGTGGTATCCCCCATGGATCCTTCCCATAAATTTGAAACACCATCCCCTTCCTCACTCCTTTCTTCAACCCTAATACTGTCTTCCTGTCTCCCATCAGCCATAGACATTCTAGGTACATCACCAAGATTGTTCCCCTCACAGGCCATCTCCACCCTCTCAACTTCAGAAGATCCACTATCTTTATAGTACTTTCCACTATAACAACCTTCATTTTCTTCCTCCTCTTCCTCTATAGCGAATGAGTCCGTTGTTTCCTGATCAGGAGGCCTCACTTCCGGGCGACTATTTGCTTCTTCTAGTTCATTGTTTATCCATCGAGTATCTTGAGATATAGGCAGTAAATGTTGACGATGGTAAGTTAATAATGTACCTGTTCCTTCTTCGGGTTTAAGTTGATATACTGGAATGTCTGGAAATTGCCGTACGATGATATATGGCTGGGGGCACCACCTATTAGTGAGTTTCCTTCGTCTTTGTACTCCTAAGTTTCTAATCAACACTCTATCTCCCGGAAGCAACCGATGTTCTCTTACATGCCGGTCATATTGTATTTTGTTCTGCTCCCCGGATCTTTTGGCAGCTGCTTGAGCTAGGTGATGAGCATTCTTCAACTGCTGCTGAAGACGCTTCACATATTGAGTATGAGAAGAGGCAGCAGGGGTGTTTAACTGTGTCCCTAAACACACATCGATTGGTAGTCTGGCCTCTCTACCAAACATAAGAAAATAAGGTGTATAACCAGTAGACCCATTTCTGGTGCAATTATATGCATGTACCAGTGAGGAGATATATTGCTTCCACTGTAGTTTCTGTGTAGAATTCAACGTTCCTAACATATTTAATAAGGTACGATTGAACCGTTCGGGTTGGGGGTCCCCTTGAGGGTGATAAGGGGTAGTTCGAGATTTCTTAATTCCACAGCAAATGCATAGTTCCTGAATCAACTTGCTCTCGAAGTCCCTACCTTGATCGGAGTGGATTCTTGATGGCAACCCATAATGCTGGAAAAACTTCTCCCACAGCGTTATTGCCACCGTTACCGTTTTTTGGTTAGGAGTCACATAGGCCTGTGCATAGCGGGTAAAATGATCCGTAATCACTAAGATGTTTCCCTCTTTTCCTCCTGGCCCTTCTAATGACAAGAAGTCAATACATACTAAATCCATAGGCCCATAGCTCTGAATAGTTACTAAGGGAGCAGCTCTGGTAGGTAGAGTCTTCCGTAAAATACAGTTCCCACAGGTTTTACAGAAATTTTCAATATCCCGATTCATAAAAGGCCAGAAGAAACGATCTGAAATCAACCCTTGGGTTTTGTCGTACCCCAAGTGGCCATGTCTATCATGCAACTCTGACAAAACCAACTGTTTATATTTACTGGGTAATAAAATCTGCCATCTTTTACTACCATCTGGGCGTATGCTGCTCCTATAGACTATACCATTCAGTAATCTCAGGCGTTTCCATTGGCGAAGTAATACTCGCGATTTAACAGTCAGATTCTTTTTCTTCTCATTATTAATTGGTTCCTCTAACATATGTACAATCGGGGCTATATCCAGATCATCTCTCTGATCCCTAGCCATCTGGTCCGAACTGATGATTGCTAATCCCTCTACCGAGGATCGACTCTGGTTACTATACTGAAGTGGTATGGCTTGATCTGTAGCTCCTGTTAAATTAATTGCCGCCACAGTGACGTTTCTATTTATACTAATCTGGTGACATAGTCCTTTTACAACTACTGCTGGGACTTCTACCCATTCGTTGAGGTCCTCATTAGATGGGGCATTCGAGATAAAGCATCTGCGTCCAGATTAACCATCCCGGGTATGTATTTTAAAGTGAAATTATAATTACTTAAAGCTGCCAGCCACCGGTGACCTGTGGCATCAAGTTTGGCAGTAGTATGGAGGTAAGTTAATGGATTATTATCAGTTTGCACGACAAATTTGGCCCCATAAAGATAATCGTGAAATTTTTCCGTTACCGTCCACTTGAGGGCCAAGAATTCCAATTTATGTACAGGATACTTTTTCTCACTACTAGATAGCCCCCTACTAACATAAGCAATGGGTCTTAGATGTTCATCTTGCTGTTGATATAAAACTCCTCCCAGCCCATCTAACGAAGCATCAATGTGAACTTCATATGGGGAGCTCTGGGTTTGCATAGGCTAAGATGGGGGAGTTGGTCAATCTTTCTTTCAGCTTCTCAAACGCCTCTTCACACGATGGATCCCACCGCCTCCCGAAAGGCTCTTTGGGTTTCAAATAATCTCTCCTTTCCCTTGAATTTAACCCAAAGGATTTTCCATTCCTTGGAGGGTAGCCTCGAGTTAGATCCGTCAAAGGTTGGGCAATTTGTGAATATTGCGGTACAAATTTGCGATAGTAACCGCAAAACCCCAAAAATGATCGTAAATCCTTAAGATTATCAGGACGGGGCCAATTCTTTACGGTATTAACTTTATCAGGATCGGTGGATATTCCCTGTCGACTTACTATATGCCCTAGATATTTTACCGAAGAGCGACATAACTTACATTTTTCAACAGACAGTTTCAGCCCTCTGGCTTGTAAACGATCCAGCACCTTGAGCAATCGTTCATTATGTTCCTGAATTGTCCTACCAAACACGATGATGTCATCCAAATATACTAACACTTCACGGTAGCACATATCTCCCACGGTTTTTTCCATAGTCCTCTGGAACGTTGCTGGGGCTCCCGTTATCCCTTGATGCATTTTCAAAAATTCAAAAAAACCAATGGGACATATAAAAGCTGTCTTAGATCTATCGGCTTGGCTCATGGGTATTTGATAGTACCCGCAACGGTGGTCTAGTACCGAAAACCATCTACTTCCCTGCAGACAATCCAAGGCTTCCTCTATCTTAGGAACGGTGTACTGGTCCGGGAGAGTTCGGCTATTCAAAGTGCGATAATCAATGCATAGCCTAATTTCTCCATTCTTTTTTCTAGCCACAACTATAGGAGAGGCATATTGGCTTTCTGAGTCTGCTATTACATGGTTCTCAAGTAGTCCCCTCAGATGACTCCTTACGTCCTCAAAATCCGCTGGGGCCAGTCTTCTCGATCTCTCCCGAAATGGTGTATTATCATCATTCAATCTAATATGGTGCTCCACACCTATAGCAGACCCTAGATCCCATTCACTTTTTGCAAAGATGGCTTCCCTCTTATTTAGTTGTTCCATTAGGAGCTGCTTACACTCGTCATCTATGTCACTACACACAAAACAGGATTCTAGATTAAGCCGAGAAACCGATGGCCACTCCTCTACCACAGAGCCTTCCACCTTCAGATGTCGACAATTTCCTTCTGACTCACTCTTTCTCAGGGTATCACGGTTCTCCAACTCCTGTTTTTCATACCACCGTATGAGGTTCCGATACATGTTAGTGTTTGTTCCCACAATAACTGGTAAATTCCCATTGTCCCCAGGGGAATCAGGGCATACTAAGGCTATTAACGGGACAGTTTCATTATGCGAACTTAAGCCTGGTTCAAAAGTAATCTGTGTGTTGATATACCCTAAATAAGGATACCACTACTCACTCAATCCCCAGATAGTGAGTCCGCTGAGGGGTTGAATGGGAATATCAGAAAGATGTTCATTATACCATGACTCAAAGACAATGGATACTTGAGAACCACTATCCATTAAAATGGTACAGTCATGTCCATTAATTATGGCCCTAGTTAGTGGTGCATGTCCCAGTAAATTATCCGGAAGATGATGGGACCACTGGGCACTCCCCATGGCCTGAACCTTTATGATCGGGGAGCCTGTGAGGGGTCCACAGTGCTCCCGTTCTCGTTTTCCCCATTGACGTTCTACTCCTATTATTGGGGTTACTTCCTCTTGGTTCGTATCGGTTTAGGGGACATTCGAATGACCGATGCCCTAACTGTCCACAGCTGTAGCAATCTATGTTTGCTCTAGTTTCACCTCTCCTGTTAATTCCTCGACCCCATCCAGAAGTTCGATTCATTCCCAGTTGCTGTTGAGTCTGTAAAGCGATCAATTGGTCAATCTTCTTATTTTGTTCTTCAATTAGTTTTACCAATCTATCATCCATGGGAGGAGGGATGGTATCTGGAGTGGGCAACACTACTTTAACTTTTCTAACAGACATTTCACGGTTCTCAATTTGCACATCTTCTAGTTTTACTTCTTTAACCAACTCGGTCAATGTAGGGGGTTTAGCAGTAGTCATGGTGCATCTTAGTCTTTGAGCGACCGGGTTATTGGTCAGTGCCCCTTTCAAAACTTGCTTTAATCTCGTCTCATTTACTATATCAGGACTAAAACCCCCTCTATCCACTATTTTATATATTAACTGGTCAACACGGTATATGTAATGGGTTAGGGTCTCGCCATGTTCCTGATATGTGCTATTCAACCGGGCTATCAGGTCTCCCATATCTTCTAATGTTCCAAAGGAAAAGTCCAATGCTTCTAGGTATTCTTTTAATGTGGCATTAGGGTTACTCCGGCGTGTTGCCTGAATCACCCCCATTGCGGGTCCCCGTAAGCTCTCAACCACCCTTTGTCGTCTTATGTGATCTGGACATTGCCATTCTTCGGAATGTTATACGGCAGCTTCACGCCACATCTCATAGGTTTCTTCACCAGCCGGAACAGGAAAAAATTCTTAATCGACGGTATCCACCTTCATAATGCCACCTTTCAAGGTGACTAACCACTTTATCCACAACATTATATGTTTGAGTTTCCGGAAGAACCTTCGGGGTAGGGGCCTGGGAATCCCCCTCCCGTCCATTAGTATGAACGCAACCCCCTAACACAGTTTTCCCCATTCCAAGACCCTCGGGGTCCTCCCCTATGGCTGCTTCTGTCGCCTCCTCTTCATTCCTTTCTTCCGGCCACACTATCTGAACTTTCCTTCCCATTGTCCCTTCTAATAATATCATACTTGGTATGAGTGTTCGATCTAATGGCTCTTTATTAGTAATAAGAGTAGCACAAACATCCCCATAAGGCCCTTTCCATCTATCTACTATACATGGTCGATGTACACCACATAAAGACCCCACAGTCTTCAACAGCCAATCGTCTGTTACCGTTACCATGTTTCCCTTTAACCCAAAACAGTGACGGGTATCCACCCCTTTCTCACGGCACCACCGTCCAATATCAGCTTCGGTAAGGAATTCCAGACTGACAATATTTACTTCCGTAGTTTTGGTAAACAGGAGACAACCGTATTAGGAAGATCTCAGCAGTGCCTCAAATTGTAACCCTATCTTCTCCTCTAATCACTGAGATATTAGGGGTACTAGGTAATAAGTTATAAGTGCCTCCACCCAAGCGTTATTCCCCGGGCTTGCTTGGGAAAGCCTAAAAAGAGTAATTAATGTTACCCCTGGGGTGACTAGTCAATATAACACTAACCTTTATACTCGAGTTGATATTTTTCAAACCCTTGGGCGACGTCTCGGTGGATACTTCAATACACAGGTAAGTATTTTGTTTATTTTATTCCAATGCAGAATACCACATGTTTATAGTTCATTAGATAGAAAACCTCATATAGAGTACATCGCTTATAAAGACCGAATAATTAAACATATAACCACATTGTACCATAAAATAAGCTTCCCTTCTCTCTCTATACAATGGTAACTGCATGCATATACAACAAAAAAAAACATATACCGGTTTATAGAAGAAAAAATTTAACATCAATAAGAACTCATAGCTATTTCAGTATAGAGCAAACAATTGTATTATTCATCTCTGTAAAATATATCTCCTCCCTAGGTAAGTTTCGGTAGGATTTTGTTATGAATAACTCGTTGGTGCATGGTTGGGGCCCTTGACGTATTCTCTAGAAGAATAAATATGGAGAAGTTCAGCTATATCCGGAAAGATTAATCCCTCCGATTTCCTGTCTAAAATGATGTGCGAATGAGAGGATGGTAAACCTTGCTGTACTATGGGTTGGTTTAATCCTCTCCAGTCACTCTAAATATATCCTTTTATCACAGGAAACTCCAGATCATTCCTGTCAGGAACCCGATAGAGACACTGGATCCTTTACTATCACAATGAGTCATTAAAAGTAACAGGCTACTTTATTACCCAGTGTCAGTTTCGGTATACTAAACTCCAGCGGGGTCCTCTTGGAAAATATCAGCTACCGTTCACACTCTAGATACTGGAACTGAGGGTATCTAATCTATTAAGTTCAAATATTGCTCCCCCCGATCTATTGAGGGGGTGAACTGCTATATTCTCAATGTTAATTATATTAGAGGACACTGACTCCTGTCGTCCTGTCTGTGTATCATTATCGGGGAATACTGGACAGATAGCCTTTCTCTGTCGTTCCTCACTGTCTCAGAAGCCGATATGTGAACTAGTAGTACCAATACTCTCTCAATGCCACCACTGGTGCTAGCTGTGAATTAATCATTCAGTAACTTCTCTCATTAACACTGACGCTGCAGTGAGGTATATCAACACAGGTCATCTATGAATGCATTCCCTGACGCTGGCAAAATGTAGGCAGCCATGGTACTAACAAGAGGTTTGCACTCTGGTTGTCAAATGGAGAAGCCGAGGCGAATTTCACTGATGCTAATGCTGGTAAGCAGCGTCGCTCAACTCTTCCTGGCTCGGGATAATGGACATAGCTACTGAAGATCATAGAAGATTATATACTAATGCCTCCTAGTTGATGAGTTAGGACTTATATCCCTCAAAGAGCAACAAATTATAACGTTGTACAGAATACTTGTATCCTTCGTACTGAGAACTACTATTGTATCAAATTCACTCGGATTATGTTCTTTACCCTGTTATCTAAATGTCACTATTATCTGAACATTTGTACATTTTTTTTACGTAAGGCGATAAGTCCCTTTCAAAGGGTTACTGGGATAACTTTCCCTTCCTGGGGAGGCAGTTGCCTTATAGTCTATTAGGGAGCACTGTGTTACCTTTCTGTCAGTGTGGAGCAGCTGCTGAATGTTATTGTATGTTACACCTTTCTAATCTGTGTAAAGCCACTGTTGTAGGGTATATTCTGATACCCAGTGCTATTTTCCCTTCAGTGAACTGCCCTTCTCTGTTCCAGTCTATGACAGACTACCATTAGCCTTATATGGTGTGTCTGATTCCTCCCCCTTCCCCCTTGTGGATACACTCACTGATCCGTTTGGTCAAACTTTCCGTGGCGCCTCCCTGAAGGCGTCGTTTCTGGGGACGTACTTCCCAATACTCTCCAGCCAGCTCTCTTCTCCGCAACACCTTCGGGGCTAATCAACCCCTTGTACCTTGTACGGCAGCTGTCCGCCAACCGCTGGGAGTCCTCACCGATCCTCCGGTTTAAGGTAATCCCACTGAGGGTTTTGGAGGTCGGAACGGCTCTGTACTGTCCAGAGCCGGCCCTAGCCAATTTGATGCCCTAGGCAAAATTTTGTCTGGTGCCCCCTAGCACTGCCGCTAGTTCTGCATCTGACCCAGAAAAACTTAGGCAGTGGGGACCACTGAGGGTGGGGGGGGGGGTACCCTGTTGGCCAGTTCAACCCTGCATAATGGCACACAGTGATGCCCATAATACACATAATTCCACACAGTGATGCACCTGACACATATAACCCCACATTAGTAATGCCCATAATAACAATAATTCCACACAGTGATGCACCTGACACATAACCCCACATTAGTAATGCCCATAATGCACATAATTCCACACAGTGATGCACCTGACACATATAACCCCACATTAGTAATGCCCATAATACACATAATTCCACACAGTGATGCATCTGACACATATGCCCCACATTAGCAATGCCCATAATACACATAATTCCACACAGTGATGCACTTGACACATATAACCCCACATTAGTAATGCCCATAATACACATAATTCCACACAGTGATGCACCTGTCACATATGCCCCACATTAGTAATGCTAGTACTTTTGCTTGCTGGTGTGCTTGCAGTCAGTGTGTGCGCCCATGCAGCTCCCTGGATCCACGACTGCGTTTTGTGAGATTGGGTGGCAGGGTGAGTGCGTGCTTGCACTCGCACCCGTTAAAGGGGCACCCATACTGATGTGACCTCACAGGGTATGCCATCCTGGCAGGGGAATTTTACGACATGGACTGACTAGGAAATAAAGTGTGAGGAGAACACTGCCCATGGTATGTCCCTGCAGACACCTGGGGTTTGCACAGGGATAAGGGACACACACAGGATAGCAGGGTCCCCCTCCCCCACGTGCACAAGCAGTTTAGGTGATGTCAGATTTATGTGAAGCAGTCTTCCAAATACACATGTGGTATCATAAGGATCTATCCAGTAATAACCTTATATAGTCAGTGAAAATGTCACAGGTCCAGGAATTGCAGTTACCAGGCTTCTGCTGTCTGTCTGAGGTCTCACAAGTCAGGGGCATTCAAGTATGTCGGAGGGAGTTTAAAGAACTTTAAGGGAGAGTGTGCATTTTATTTGACAAATGTGAACAGCAGTGTATACAAGTACTGATTGAATACATTTGGAAAGTAACAGTTAGTTTGCAGACTGTCCTTCCCAGCATAAGATACTGCAGGGACATGCTTGGATGCCCCCAGACAAGCTTGGATGCCCTAGGCAAATGCCTAGCCTGCCTATAGCTAAGGCCGGCTCTGGTCCCGTCACTCGATGCGCCTCCGTCGTTCGTCCTCTTCGCACCACAGACACCAGCCCCTCTCTCTCCTTTCTCTGCGCCACCAACTGTCCTCCTCTCTCGAGCTCCCCACTCTCTCCCTTTATTCATTCTCCCGAGACCCCTCGAGCCTGGCTGCTAGAAGCTTCTAGTCCGCCCACGCTCCCCCAGTCCTTCAATAAGCCCTATACACATAAATTATACACAGCATATAAAGAGCCATCTTATCATTATACAATATAATAGTGATGTAAGACAAATATATATACAATGATGCTTTTAATTGACTGTAATTTATTAGCCCATATATATATACATATATGTACATACCCATATATATATATATATATATATACATACATATATACATACGTATATCCCCCTGGTGATTCTGATGTCATATTTTTAATTAAGGAATCACCATCTCTTTTAAATACGAGTACTTCACACTGTTCCCCCAGTAGCCCAACAACTGGGGTTCTCAAAATATGGCCAAGGTAGGACAAACTGAGGGTGTACTACCAAAGGTATCTCTGTTGGGGTTCCCAATTGATCATAAGTGAGAACCCGAGGAGGCTTTATGGTTCGTTGTGGCCTAGGTAACGTTAGGGGAGCAATTACTGATTCGTTGGTGGTATCCCCCATGGATCCTTCCCATAAATTTGAAACACCATCCCCTTCCTCACTCCTTTCTTCAACCCTAATACTGTCTTCCTGTGTCCCATCAGCCATAGACATTCTAGGTACATCACCAAGATTATTCCCCTCACAGGCCATCTCCACCCTCTCAACTTCAGAAGATCCACTATCTTTATAGTACTTTCCACTATAACAACCTTCATTTTCTTCCTCCTCTTCCTCTATAGCGAATGAGTCCGTTGTTTCCTGATCAGGAGGCCTCACTTCCGGGCGACTATTTGCTTCTTCTAGTTCATTGTTTATCCATCGAGTATCTTGAGATATAGGCAGTAAATGTTGACGATGGTAAGTTAATAATGTACCTGTTCCTTCTTCGGGTTTAAGTTGATATACTGGAATGTCTGGAAATTGCCGTACGATGATATATGGCTGGGGGCACCACCTATTAGTGAGTTTCCTTCGTCTTTGTACTCCTAAGTTTCTAATCAACACTCTATCTCCCGGAAGCAACCGATGTTCTCTTACATGCCGGTCATATTGTATTTTGTTCTGCTCCCCGGATCTGTTACTGTTATCCATTCAGTGTGCTGGGGAAACAATTGCTTTTTGTCTTGCTCAGAAATACCCCTTCCTTTCGAGCACCTGAATGATATCACTAAGCTAATTGAGCATTTACCAATCTATATGTACATTATACAATATAATAGTGATGTAAGACAAATATATATACAATGATGCTTTTAATTGACTGTAATTTATTAGCCCATATATATATACATATATGTACATACCCATATATATATATATATATATACATATATATATACATACATATATACAGGGCTACACACAGTATGTCTGTCAAAAGTTCCAGGCTTCAGTCATCCACACACATAAACTGCTTCAGGGCCAAGGTACCTGAAGCAGCTTTTGATCCCATACTGCCCCACTCGATTACTGTGATCTGTAGATAAAGTACTTTTATCATTACGTAGAATCTCCCGTAATTCATCTGGGGGTCAAGCTTTTAGTCATGCGGCTCCGACTCTATGGAACTCACTTCCCCGCACAGTGCGAGAGGCCCCAACTATAGAATCCTTCAAAAGAAGACTCAAGACTTTCCTGTTTACTCAAGCATTTCAATAACATCCCTTTAGTATCTATATGCTTCTGTATTTTATGAAAAGCTGTTCTGTACTTCATTATTTTCTGTACTATATTATGCTATGTACAGTATCTGTTAAGAGCCTTAAGTCCTATTGGAGAAAGAGCGCTATATAAATAAAATTATTATTATTATTATTATTAAACATTATAAGACTCTCTTACTCGCTCCTTCTTGTTGTCTCCGGCTTCAAACCTTCAAGTAGAAGCATTTCTGCAAATTTCAAATCTCACCTCAGGGCACATTATCAAATTCCAGAACAACCACTGACATAAGCTTCATTACAAGCTATGTAATTACACATACCCAGCCAACCAGAACCTACACAGTGTACACAGTCCATCCAGTCCACCTGACCCAACTACAACACACTCCAACTCCACACATATTTTATCTTTATTTACTTCCACATTCACATCCAATACAGGTCATATTTACCTTAGAAAACACTGAAGGATAGCATGTCTTCAAGTGTCTCTTCAAATTTGCAGTGTTTTTTCAAGCAATCTTAATTCCACACAGCACTCCATGAGTGGAAACAATACACTGTGTCTTTCTTTCAGATTTACAATATCTGAAGTGTGTCCATAAATCATCTCTCCATTTTCTTCCTACTGCCAAAGCAGCAGTTGCATGCAGTTTCCGGATTTTCATCATCATTCGACATTTTACATGTTAAGCTGCCTATTACGGTGACCACCTTCTTGTTCACGTCAGCTACTAGTCCTCCAGTCCAAACTTGGCGAAGAAGACTAACAAAAAAAAAAAATCACATAAGAAATATTTGTATTTAAAATAAACAAATATAAAAGGTCACAGCTGAGTACACCAGAGGCGTATCTAGCATGGGGCGAGCAGGGCACGTGCCCTGGGCGCCATGGCAGCCCCAACAGAGGGGGGCGCCACCGGCACGGCCCACTCGCCCCATGCGTCAGGGATTCCGCCGGCGCTACCCGCGGCGGTTTCCCTGTCTCCCCGGCTGCAGTGCCTGTCACAATAGACAGGCAGCGGCAGCCAGGAGCCTCCCCCTACTCCCCCCTGCAAAGTGTGCGCGATCGCGACCGCGGAGGTGCGCGCATGCGCGTGCGCGACCTCGGGGGGCGCGCGGCCCCTGAACAGCAGTGAGCGGGGTAATCTTCTTTATACTTCCCTGTCGGGACAGGGGGTGCGGGACATTTTGTGTGTGTGTGGGACAGTGTTCTTGTGGGACAGTGTGTGTGTGTGTTAATTGTGTGTGTGTCGGACAGTGTGCATGTGTGTTGTGTGTGGGACAGTGCGTGTGTGTTAATTGTGTGTGTGGGACAGTGTGAGTGTGTTAGGGACAGTTTGAGTGTGTGTAAATTGTGTGTGTGTGGGACAGTTTGAGTGTGTGTAAATTGTGTGTGTGGGACAGTGTGAGTGTGTATTAATTGTGTGCGTGTGTTAATTGTGTGTGTGTGGGACAGTGTGAGTGTGTTAATTGTGTGTGTGTGTGTGTGTGTGTGGGACAGTGTGAGTGTGTTAATTGTGTGTGTGGGACAGTTTTGAGTGCGTGTTAATTGTGCGTGTGTTAATTGTGTGTGTGTGTGTGTGTGTGTGGGACAGTTTGAGTGTGTAATTGTGTGTGTGTGTGTGGGACAGTTTGAGTGTGTGTTAATTGTGTGTGTGTGGGACAGTTTGAGTGTGTGTTAATTGTGTGTGCGTGTGTATTAATTGTGTGTGTGTGGGACAGTGTGCGTGTGTGTTAATTGTGTGTGTGTGGGACAGTGTGCGTGTGTTAATTGTGTGTGTGTGTGTGTGTGTGTGTGTGACAGTGTGAGTGTGTTAATTGTGTGTGTGTGTGGGACAGTGCGTGTTTGTTAATTGTGTGTGGGACAGTGTGCGTGTGTGTTATTTGTGTGTGTGGGACAGTGTGCGTGTGTTAATTGTGTGTGCGTTAATCGTCCCGGCGGTTATTGGCGTCTGTAGTGTGCGCCCCGTCCTCCTCCGCTGCCGCTGACAGGAGCGGCGGTGTGCGGCTCTCCCCCTCCCTCGCCGGCTCCGTCCTCCTGTCGTGGCCCTGCAGTGTGTGCCGGTCTCCCCAGCAGCAGCAGCAGGTTAGTCTCTCCCCCCCCCCACTCCTCCTCCTCCTCCCCCCCCCCCTCTCTCTCACTCTCTCTCTCTCTCTCTCTCTCTCCTCCTGTGGATTGAAGTTTGTAAGTATCATTTTCATTTTTACAGGTACCCCTATTGGATTCTACTGACAAGTGGACGTGATCGGCGTGGGATGTAGGTAAGTAATCTGTCTCTCATTTTTACAGGTACCCCTATTGGATTCTACTGGACAAGTGGACGTGACCAGCGTGGGATGTAGGTAAGTAATCTGTCTCTCATTTTTACAGATTCCCCTACTGGATTCTACTGACAAGTGGACGTGATCGGCGTGGGATGTTGGTAAGTAATCAGTCTCTCATTTTTACAGGTACCCCTATTGAATTCTACTGGACAAGTGGACGTGACCAGCGTGGGATGTAGGTAAGTAATCTGTCTCTCATTTTTACAGATTCCCCTACTGGATTCTACTGACAAGTGGACGTGATTGGCGTGGGATGTTGGTAAGTAATCTGTCTCTCATTTTACAGGTACCCCTATTGAATTCTACTGGACAAGTGGACGTGATCGGCGTGGGATGTAGGTAAGTAATCTGTCTCTCATTTTTACAGGTACCCCTATTGAATTCTACTGGACAAGTGGACGTGAGCAGCGTGGGATGTAGGTAAGTAATCTGTCTCTCTATTTTACAGGTACCCCTATTGGATTCTACTGGACAAGTGGACGTGAGCAGCGTGGGATGTAGGTAAGTAATCTGTCTCTCTATTTTACAGGTACCCCTATTGGATTCTACTGGACAAGTGGACGTGACCGGCGTGGGATGTAGGTAAGTAATCTGTCTCTCATTTTTACAGAGTCCCCTACAGGATTCTACAGGACAAGTGGACGTGACTAGCGTGGGATGTAGGTAAGTAATCTGTCTCTCATTTTTACAGATTCCCCTACTGAATTCTACTGACAAGTGGACGTGACCGGCGTGGGATGTAGGTAAGTAATCTGTCTCTCATTTTTACAGATTCCCCTACTGAATTCTACTGACAAGTGGACGTGATCGGCGTGGGATGTAGGTAAGTAATCTGTCTCTCATTTTTACAGGTACCCCTATTGGATTCTACTGGACAAGTGGACGTGACCGGCGTGGGATGTAGGTAAGTAATCTGTCTCTCATTTTTACACATTCCCCTACTGGATTCTACTGGACAAGTGGACGTGACCGGTGTGGGATGTAGGTAAGTAATCTGTCTCTCATTTTTACAGATTCCCCTACTGGATTCTACTGGACAAGTGGACGTGACTAGCGTGGGATGTAGGTAAGTAATCTGTCTCTCATTTTTACAGATTCCCCTACTGAATTCTACTGACAAGTGGACGTGATCGGCGTGGGATGTAGGTAAGTAATCTGTCTCTCATTTTTACAGATTCCCCTACTGAATTCTACTGACAAGTGGACGTGATCGGCGTGGGATGTAGGTAAGTAATCTGTCTCTCATTTTTACAGGTACCCCTATTGGATTCTACTGGACAAGTGGACGTGACCGGCGTGGGATGTAGGTAAGTAATCTGTCTCTCATTTTTACAGATTCCCCTACTGAATTCTACTGACAAGTGGACGTGATCGGCGTGGGATGTAGGTAAGTAATCTGTCTCTCATTTTTACAGATTCCCCTACTGAATTCTACTGACAAGTGGACGTGATCGGCGTGGGATGTAGGTAAGTAATCTGTCTCTCATTTTTACAGGTACCCCTATTGGATTCTACTGGACAAGTGGATGTGACCGGCGTGGGATGTAGGTAAGTAATCTGTCTCTCATTTTTACACATTCCCCTACTGGATTCTACTGGACAAGTGGACGTGACCGGCGTGGGATGTAGGTAAGTAATCTCTCTCTCATTTTTACAGATTCCCCTACTGGATTCTACTGGACAAGTGGACGTGACTAGCGTGGGATGTAGGTAAGTAATCTGTCTCTCATTTTTACAGATTCCCCTACTGAATTCTACTGACAAGTGGACGTGACCGGCGTGGGATGTAGGTAAGTAATCTGTCTCTCATTTTTACAGATTCCCCTACTGAATTCTACTGACAAGTGGACGTGATCGGCGTGGGATGTAGGTAAGTAATCTGTCTCTCATTTTTACAGGTACCCCTATTGGATTCTACTGGACAAGTGGACGTGACCGGCGTGGGATGTAGGTAAGTAATCTGTCTCTCATTTTTACAGGTACCCCTATTGGATTCTACTGGACAAGTGGACGTGACCGGCGTGGGATGTAGGTAAGTAATCTGTCTCTCATTTTTACAGATTCCCCTACTGGATTTTACTGGACAAGTGGACGTGACCGGCGTGGGATGTAGGTAAGTAATGTGTCTCTCATTTTTACAGCTACCCCATTGGATTCTACTGGACAAGTGGACGTGACCGGCGTGGGATATAGGTAAGTATGTGTGAGTGTGTCAGTGTGCTTTAATAAATTTTTACTGTCACGGTGTGTTAGTTGTATTTTTATTTGGGTATTTTTTCTGTTGTAGAACTACAGGTACCGGCGGGCCCGTTATTTCCCTGCATGTTGGTACTTGAGGTTCTCCAAGTACCAGCAAGCGGGGGAGGCTTTCTGGGCCTTGTAGTTCCACAACAAAAAACAATATTCTTTTTTTACTTACATGGTTATCAGCCTCCCATCCACAGCCCACGGATGGGGGGGACAGCCTCGGGCTTCACCCCTGGCCCTTGGGTGCCTGGAGGGGGGGTGACCCCTTGATTTAAGGGGTCCCCACTCCTCCAGGGAACCCCGGCCAGTGGTGACTAGTTGGGGGGGGTAATGCCACGGCTGCAGGGACCTACATAAATGTGTCCCCCGGCTGTGGCATTATGTCCCTGGCTAGTGGAGCCCGATGCTGGTTTTAAAAATACGGGGGGACCCCTACATCTTTTGTCCCCCGTATTTTTGGAACCAGGACCGGACTAAGAGCCCGATGCTGGTTGTCTAAATACGGGGAACCCCTGTCCAATTTTTTCCCAGTATTTAAACAACCAGGACCGGCTCAAAGAGCCCGAGGCTGGTTATACTTAGGAGGGGGACCTCACGCAGTTTTTTTTTTACATTTTTAACCCATTCAGACCCTTCTTCATTAAGTTAATGGAAACCCTCTGACAACAAAATTGCATTCATGTCCTCCTCCCACTCCCTTCCCAGTCCCAAACACTAATTATTAATTTTTTCTATAAAAATGTACAATATATCACAAGTATGATGAGCAGGCATGCAGCGGGCATTGGCGGCTTTGGACTGAGTTGCAAATTAGTGGCGGAGGGCTGGGTCAGTTGATGGTGGGCGAGTTTGTAAGCCATTGGTGGTGGCAGCGGGCATCGGCTCAGAGGCAGTGGCGGGCATTGGCTCGGTGGCGGTAGGGGTCATCGGCAGGATTCGGCGGACATTATGGCTGTAGTGCCTCACCGCACGCCACTGACCTCACCGCATGCCACTGGTGTGTGGGACAGTGTGCGTGTGTGTTAATTGTGTGTGTGGGACAGTGTGAGTGTGTGTTAATTGTGTGTGTGTGGAACAGTGTCAGTGTGTGTAAATTTTTGCAGTCCAGTGTGTGTGTGGGGGAGAGGAAAGTATGAGAATGTGTGTGTGTAGTCTGAGTGGGTGTGTGTAGGATTTGGGGGTGGCAAGTCTGTGTGTGTGTGTAATCAGTGTGTGTGGGATGTACTAATGGCCATTTACCGAAGACAGATATGTATTAAACCACGGGCACTGAGATGCCCTTCTCACTCACCATCCAGCTGGGTGGGCGAGCCGGGCGGGTGGAAAGCCAGCAGCAGGGGCAGCATGCCGGATATCAGCAGCCGAGGGTGGGGGCTGTAATGCACGTGCGGAGCCCAAAGCCGGAGATCAGCAGCATGCTGACCGGCAATAAGCAGCTTCTGCTTCCGCGTTCAACATGCTGCTGATCTCCGGCTTTGGGCTACGCAGGGTTCGGGGGATGGGTGTCCTCTGCCGGTGTACTGCAGCTCCGGGGGTGCGGGCTCCGGAGGCTTTCAGCACTGTTGAATATCCAGCTGCCTCAAGTATGTACAGCCCGCACCCTCTGCTGCTGATATCCGGCATGCTGCTGCTGGCTGTCCCCCCGCCCGGCTCGGCCACACAGCTATATGGTGAGAAGGGCATCTCAGTTCCTGAGGTTTAACACATATGCCTCAGAAAATGGCCTCTGCGGTAAACGATACTAATGCTTACCATGACAGTAACAGCGGGGAGGAAGGCGCACATCGGGATCCTGCAGCATGAAACAAGAACCCCTTCGGAGCGCAGCAGACCACACTGAAAAGGGTGCATACCCGGTGCGGTGCTCTGCATCCCGGGTGGTGCCGAAGATGTGGTGTCGGAGGTGGCAGAAGCGCCGCAGCTTGGGGTGAGAAACCGCTGCAGCCCTTCCGCTGCTAAACTCTGCAATTAGTCTATTAAGGGGGTGGGCTCCCCTCATCATAGTGCCCCACAGGCCATGTTAATTCTGGGGGTAGGATCGCCTAACTCTATAATGGGAATTTTGGCTCATATCATGTGCTGTAACGTGAATTTTGGCTCATACCGTGTGCTATAATGTGAATTTCGGCTCATACTATGTGGGGTAATGTGAATTTTGGCTCATTCCGTGTGCTGTAATGTGAATTTCGGCTCATACCGTGTGCTGTAATGTGAATTTCGGCTCATACCATGTGGGGTAATGTGAATTTTGGCTCATACCATGTGGAGTAATGTGAATTTTGGCTCATATCGTGTGCTCTAATGTGAATTTTGGCTCATACCGTGTGCTATAATGTGAATTTTGGCTCATACCATGTGGGGTAATGTGAATTTCGGCTCATACTGTGTGCTATAATGTGAATTTCGGCTCATGCCGTGTGGGGCAATGTGAATTTCGGCTCATACTGTGTGCTATAATGTGAATTTCGGCTCATACCGTGTGCTATAATGTCAAAGGGGCACCAGTACTAGATAGTATAAGGGGTCCTACTACACTGAAGGACACGCCCCTTTTGAGTGACCACGCCCCTTTTCCGGGGCGCGCGCGCCTTCGGCACGCGCATAATTGCTATCTGCACTCTTTCATTCCACCTTCAAAAATTCAACTTCGACCACTGCACCTACATACACATACATACACACCATGACATCTTTATATGCAGTGACACCGGTGGCGTCTGCACATACTTTCCTTTTGTATTTTTTTTTTATTATCATTTTATGAATTTATTATTTTTATTAAAAAAAAAATATTTTTTTTTTTTTTTTGGGGGGGGGGCGCCATTATTGATCTTGCCCTGGGCTCCAAAAACCCTAGTTACGCCTCTGGAGTACACTCTTACCCAGGCCACCTCTGCTGCCGCACCACACTGTGTATACATATATATATATATATATATATATCATTACACACACATATATAATGCCACTCTGGTCTGGCTGTGTGTGCTGTGCATACCTCCAACCCAGCAGCGCCCACCCCACATTATAAGATATGCCAGTGCCACACACTGTACAGTATGTCCGTATATATATATATATATATATATATATACACACAAACAAATATAAAACCACAGCACTCGCCACCCCAGAAGCGGGGTGCAATGTCTGCACTCACCACTCATAGGGTGGGGTGCATGTAGCCCATGGCCAGAGGCGTATCTAGGAGACCAGGCGCCCATGGCAAAAAAAGGGGAATGGCGCCCCCTCATATTTGAAATAGGGAAGGTGCATGTGCTAAGAAGGGCATGATCTTGTGTGAAAGGGGCAGGACCACACAATAGCACTCCCAATTCAAATTCCGTTACACAGTAGTACCCCTTATACACATTATGTCACACACTAGTGCCCCTTACACAGCATGCCCACACAGTAATCCTTGTCACACTGTGGAGAAATCAGCAGTGTCTGGCGCGGCCAAGGAGGGGCACCAACTGGTGATGCTACCTGCAGTCAGGGGATATAATCAAATATTAATGGCAGTGAAAAGGTACATATCTCTGCACACTACCTAGTAGTGGTGATGTAGTGATATATTAAGAATAGCATTCTAGTAGTTTATTTTTAGTTTCTTCACTATGGTTCATTGTGGTGCCAAACACTGGCGCCAGCTCTTGGCTGCTGTGTGAACCACCAGCCCAAGCACTGCCACTACTAAGTGATTCCACTCCCTGGCCAAGGTTGGCACCGCCAGGCAGTGCCCCCTTCTCAGCCTGGTGAGTGCATCCTGGCCAATGGGTAGATAACCACCTGTCCCCAGCACATAGCCGTAGTCCCCACCCCCTCCCAGCACGTAGCCATAGTCTCCATCCTGCTCCCAGTACATAGCCATAGACTCCATGCCACTCCCAGAACATAGCCGTAGTCCCCCTCCTCCTCCCAGCACATAGCCGTAGTCTCCATTCCCCTTCCAGCACATAGCCGTAGCCCCCATCTCCCTCCCTGCACATAGCCAATGGCCTCCCCCCTCCCTGTACAAAGCCATGGTCTCCCCCCTCCCTGCATATAGTCCTCTCCCCTCCCAGCACAGTCTCCCCCCTCCATGCATATAGTTCTCTCCCCTCCAGCACAGAGTCTCCCCCCTCCCTGCGTATAGTCCTCTCCCCTCCCAGCACAGAGTCTCCCCTCCCTGCATATAGTCCTCTCCCCTCCCAGCACAGAGTAGTCCCCCCAGTGATGTGTGGTGGGGTGAGGCAAGTGAGGCAGAGCCTTTCCTGTCATACTAATGTTTGTTTCAGAGTTTTGTTTGTATAAAGTATATGAAAAATACAAAGAATGTGTTTGAAATATCTTCCTTGCATTATTCTAATAATTTTTATATCCAAAACTCTGGAGTAAAAAGTCTATGGCAGGTGAGGCAGTGCTTATACTGTTTATACTGTTTATACTGCTGCACCTGTGTATAATGCCCATATGTACCCTTTGGCTCATATATTGCATGTAAATCTGGCTCTGGTGCCAGCCAGTGCCTCCTGAGCTATTTAGCTCACCGCACATCCCTTCCCCCCCCCTGCATATAGTCCTCTCCCCTCCCAGCACAGAGTCTCCACCCTCCCTGCATATAGTCCTCTACCCTCCCAGTACAGAATCCCCCCCGCATATACTCATCTCCCCTCCCAGCACAGAGTCCCCGTCCCTCCCTGCATATAGTCCTCTCCCCTCCCAGCGCAGTCTCCCCCCTTGCATATATTACTCTCCCCTCCCAACACAGTCTCCCCCTTACTTATAGTACTCTCCTCTCCTAGCACAGAACCCCCCCCCTGCATATAGTCCTCTCACCTCCCAGTACATAGCCTCTCCCCTCCCTGCATATAGTCCTCTCCCCTCCCAGCACAGAGTCCCCCCTCCCTGCATATAGTCCTCTCTCCTCCCAGCACAGTGTACCCCCTTCTTGCATCTAGTCCTCTTCCCTTCCAGCACAGAGTCTCTCCCCCCATAGTCCTCTCCCCTCCCAGCACAGAGTCGTCCCCCCTGCATATAGTCCTCTCCCCTCCCAGCACAGAGTCTCCACCCTCCCTGCATATAGGAGGTAATTCTGAGTTGATCGCAGCAGCAATTTTGTTAGCAGTTGGGCAAAACTATGTGCACTGCAGGGGAGGCAGATATAACATGTGCAGAGAGAGTTAGATTTGGGTGTGGTGTGTTCAATCTGCAGTCTAAATTGCAGTGTAAAAATAAAGCAGCCAGTATTTACCCTGCACAGAAACAATATAACCCACCCAAATCTAACTCTCTCTGCACATGTTTTATCTGCCCCCCCTGCAGTGCACATGGTTTTGCCCAACTGCTAAAAAATGTCCTGCTGCGATCAGCTTGGAATTACCCCATAGTCCTCTACCCTCCCAGCACAGAGTCCCCGCCCCTGCATATACTCCTCTCCCCTCCCATCACAGAGTCTCCACCCTACCTGCATATAGTCCTCTCCCCTCCCAGCACAGAGTCCCCCCTCCCTGCACATAGTCCTCTCTCCTCCCAGCACAGTGTACCCCCTTCCTGCATATAGTCCTCTTCCCTTCCAGCACAGAGTCGCTCCCCCTGCATATAGTCATCTCCCCTCCCAGCACAGTCTTTCTCCCTACATATAGTCCTCTCCCCTCCCAGTACATAGTCTCCCCCCTTCCTGCATATAGACCTGTGCCCTCCCAGCACATAGTCTCCCCCTCCCAGCATATAGTCTCCCCCTCCCTGCATATAGACCTTTCCCCTCCCTGCATATAGTCCTCCCCACACAAAACAAGGGCAGTCGAGAGCCAGGATGGGCCCAGGTCCTTTTCAAGGGCATGGCCTAATCACAGGAGTTGTGGACATGTACCCTTAGAAAAAAATACTGAAGAAAAAAAATAGTATTTTAAGCACCTCCATGGCCACACTGCAGCCCAGTACACAGTGACGTGTGATGGGTTGAGGAAAAGATCTGCATCTGCTGCTACCAGGAAAGGGGGAGGGAGCCTGGGCCCATACTGGCTGATTACTGGGCCCCTCCATACACCTGAGCCCGGGTAATTTGTACCCTCTCCCCCCTCTCTCGGCACCACTGCTCAAAACACATATCAATTAATATGTTGCACTACCTAGTGTGATGAGCTGGGCATTGCCTGGGCTGGAGGATTGCACAATAGGCAGGAACACCACACTTCGGTACCACACCATACTACGTGAAGAAAGTAAAAGCAAACTACAGCTCCCAGCAACCCTTGCTGCCAGGAGCTCCCGACAGCAAGGTCTGCTGGGAACTGTAGTTTACTTTCACGTTCTTCACTAGTGCATTGCGGTGCCTGTTCCCGCCTACTGTGATATCCTCCAGCCCAGGCGATGCCACTACTAAGTGATTCCACCCAATGGTCTAGGGTGTCACTGCCAGGCGGCGCCCCCTCCTCAGCTGGCGCCCCTGGCGAGTGCCATCCTGGCCAATGGGTAGATACATTCCTGCCCATGGCCACCTACTTCAATATATAAAAACAGAAAATTCAGCACTCACCATAGGAAGCTGACTTATCCTCACAACATCAATATATAAATGATGGGGGTTTAGTTCATGAATTGGCCAATGCCCAGAAGCCTTCAAACCGATCGCCAAGGTACCCCACCTTCATGCAGGTCCTACACTATCACAGAGTCTTAAAAATTAAAACCTGGCAACTGTGTCACACATTGGGGGTCATTCCGAGTTGTTTGCTCGCAAGCTGCTTTTAGCAGCATTGCACACGCTAAGCCGCCGCCTACTGGGAGTGACTCTTAGCTTATCAAAATTGCGAACGAAAGATTAGCAAAATAGCGAATAGACACTTCTTAGCAGTTTCTGAGTAGCTTCACACTTACTCGGCATCTGCGATCAGTTCAGTGTTTGTCGTTCCTGGTTTGACGTCACAAACACACCCAGCGTTCGCCCAGACACTCCTCCTTTTCTCCAGCCACTCCCGCGTTTTTCAAAGAAACGGTAGCGTTTTTTCGCACACACCCATAAAACGGCCTGTTTCCGCCCAGAAACACCCACTTCCTGTCAATCACATTACGATCACCAGAACGAAGAAAAAACCTCGTAATGCCGTGAGTACCATACCTAACTGCATAGCAAATTTACTTGGCGTAGTCGCACTGCGGACATTGCGCATGCGCATTAGCGACTAATCGCTCCGTTGCGAGAAAAAAATACTGAGAAAACAACTCGGAATGACCCCCATAATACATACCATTAAAAGCCATAAGGTATGTGGCAGGTGCACATTAAACGAAGTAGGCATTTTTGCTGTTATGTGTGACACAGTTGCCAGGTTTTAATTTTTAAGACTCTGTGATAGTGTAGGACCTGCATGAAGGTGGGGTACCTTGGCGAGCGGTTTGCAGGCTTCCGTGCATTGGCCAATTCACTAACTAAACCCCCATCAATTATTTATTGATGTTGTGAGGATAAGTGAGCTTGCTATGGTGAGTGCTGAATTTTCTGTTTGTATATATTTAAGTAGGTGGCCATGGGCTACATGCACCCCACCCTATGAGTGGTGAGTGCAGACATTACACCCCGCTTCTGGGGTGGCGAATGCTGTGGTTTTATATTTGTGTGTATATTACAGGGTTAATCTTTGGTTAACTCTTATTAACTGTGGCCACAAGCTTTTTCATGCACCCCTATGTAAACTCAATTGTCCTAAACCTGTGTCAGCTCTTCCTTGGTAATTTGTCAGCCAGTGGTGGTCATTCCGAGTTGTTCCCTCATTGCCGATTTACGCTATGCTGCAATTTGTTGCTAACTGCACATGCGCATGGTACGCAGAGCGCATGCGCTAAGTTATTCAAAACAAAACTTAGTAGATTTGCTGGTGTTCTAGCGAAGAATTTCAGTCGCACTGCTGATCGGTGAATGATTGACAGGAAAGGGGCGTTTCTGGGTGGTAACTGAGCATTTTCCGGGAGTGTGCTAAAAAATGCAGGCGTGTCAGGGAAAAACGCGGGAGTGTCTGGAGAAACAGGGGAGTGGCTGGCTGAACGCAGGGCGTGTTTGTGACGTCAAACCAGGAACTTAACGGACTGAGCTGATCGCAATCTGTGAGTAGGTCTGGAGCTACTCAGAAACTGCAAATAATTATTTAGTAGCAGTTTTGCTAACCTTTCGTTCGCAATTCTGCTATGCTAAGATACACTCCCAGAGGGCGGCGGCCTAGCGTGTGCAATGCTGCTAAAAGCAGCTAGCGAGCGAACAACTCGGAATGAGGGCCAGTGTCAGGTGGCTAGTGTACCTTTAAAAGCCATAAAGTATGTGGCAGGTGCACATTAAACCAAGTAGGCATATTTGCAGTTATATTATGTGTGACACAGTTGCCAGGTTTTAATTTTTAAGACTCTGTGATAGTGTATGACCTGCATGAAGGTGGGGTACCTTGGCGATCGGTTTGCAGGCTTCCGTGCATTGGCCAATTCACTAACTAAACCCCCATAATTTATTCATTGATGCTGTGAGGATAAGTGAGCTTGCTATGGTGAGTGCTGAAATTTCTGTTTGTATATATATATATATATATATATGTATGTATGTATGTGTGTGTGTGTGTGCCTGTGCCCTGTGCATGCCCCCTGCCAGCCAGCCCCACATTATAGGCCACACATAGAACTATCCACCTCGCAATATACATTCCATGCCATTGCCACCTAAATATATATATATTGATAAAGCTAAATATTTATCTTATATAAAACCCTTTATGAGGTCTAAGAACACTGTATGCTATTTACGTATGGAGTACCGTAAGGGTACGCTCGTTGCGTAACGATCGCTTAGCCGTGGTCGAGACGCTCAAGCGTCACATTCGCTCACGGCCAAGAGATCACAGGCAGGCACGCTATTGGCTGCCGACTAACGTAATGATTCACTATAGCGTAGCGGACGCTCGGGACCACGAGGAGATCACCAGCGGCGCTGACGCTCACAACCTTTATATCTAAACCATAAACAATGTAATATGCTGTAAAACCTTAGTGTAGAGATAGGGTGTAGATGCAACACAGTGTAACCTTATTAACTTAAAAGCTGTTTGAGCGTCACCGACGCTCTGAGAATACTTAACACTATAAGAAATACACAGATACCGTGCTTAGGGTCCAACGCCTAATATATATATTATGAATGTTATACTTGCAAAAGAATTAATACAATACAAGTCATACACTACAATATAACATAGACTACCTAACCAGATAACTACACAGTAAATACAATACAATACTATTACGTTTAAGAGAATACTAGAGAAAGAGAAGAGAGAGAGATATGGCCCATAATAACAAGAAAGACAATATGATTGCAGCGAAGCTTACACATGTGAGGAACAATCGCTGTGCAGTTAGTCAATGCTGAATACCGCATGGGATGGAAGCTAGACTCCATTTTGAGAAAGCCCCCATGATTCCAAAGACTGCACCACATGGTTGAAAGGGGGAGGGGAAAATACCCGGCAGCAGCCATTTTAGATTTGCAGGTCCAAACACATGGCACTCTCTGCTACACCACAATCACATAGCAGAAGACACAAGACTCCATTTTATTCCAAAATGTCCAAGCCTCAGAACAATGCATATGTTCTGATTTTACAATTCCAAACCATCTAAATCACCTTTCACAATTTCAATCCAACTTCCTAGAACCATCTTATTCAATTTCACATTCCAAACAACTTCAGTATCTCAATAACCAGAGCATATGAGCTATCACAAGACCAGACCACCAGGTACCCACAAGTATCAGCCTGCCACTGCTACAAGCACATATTCAAAAGTACTGCATGGTCTTATTCATGATTAACAAGATATATTATAACAAACCAGCACAATCTATTTTAAATCACCATAGGCAAACAAATACCACAAATACTATGCTACAGATTGTCTACTGTTCCAATTCATCACAGACTTCACAGAGTATCAACACAAACACATATTTAAAACTATTCTATGCCAATCAGCCATGAGATATTGAGATTATGATACTTAGCCTTTTGTAAGGAGCCTGGTGATGATCCAGCCATGCTTGCTGTGTGTAAGGTAGCTGTGTGAGTGAGTTACAGTATATCTGTCCTCAGAGGCCCCCACAACTGACCCCGACCCCCCCAGACAGGAACTATTCTCCTGTGTGTCTGTTCCTGGGGGAGGGGTCTCTCTCTCTCCTTTATGATTGAGTCACTATTCTCTTTGTATATGCTGATCAGGTTCAGCCCTGAAAACTTTCTAACAAAGTGATCTTAGCTTTTATACATATAATCATATCTATCCGCTGCAATGTCCCACAACTTCACAACAGGCATCAAACTAACCCACACATCAATCTGCTTGCTTCAATACCAAACATGACGGGCGCATCTGGTTCTGTTCAAATAATACACATTCATGACATCAATTCATCAGCCAATTCTAAATCTCCATGATGTCTGGTGCCCGACATTATTATAACCATGTACTGTATGAAACAAGCGCCGAATCCATCTCCGTGCCATGTCTGAGCAAATGCGTGTGTTACTATATATTGCTGTGCTCGCTGCGCATATTTGAAAGTATAGCGACTTAAATGTGTGCAGTTTGTATGTTCTCTCTATGTAATATTTTTGACTTTGACAGTCCACCCTTTGGCAGTCACCAATAACTGCCACTTCCTAAAACATTTCAAAAAGAGAAAAATATATGTCATATGTAAATACATTTCTATGATTGGGTAAGGGAGGAGAGAAGAGAAGGTGTGAAGAGGGTATGACCTAGTGAGATAGCAGAAGCATGTGTGTATGAATCCATGTTTGGGGGGTCATGTATCATCGTGCCGTACGTGTTGTACATCAAGCTTCGAGGTATTGCGAAGTATACATTTGAATTCCTTCTTACCCGTATTAAGGGTCTGTGGATGGGCTGTCAAACTTTACCGAGCTCTTTTCGGCTGTGGTTGTAACAAATGGGGAGCACATTTTAGTTGATGATACATGAATGGGGGAATATGTGATTGCTGATATCTGTGCCTGTATTCCCTATCGACTATGTGTGTAATTACCTGAAGGTTGTAGAGATGAAGAAAATACATAATTACGGTAAATGCAGTGGTATTCTATGTCAGGTAAATGAACATTTGTCGGTTGAAGTCTTGTTCGGTGTCTGTTGAATGCAGTCTTCTTTGTGCTTTTGCCAAAAGGCGTGTGGGCAAAAAGCTTTGTCAATGTCCATAGATTTACAAAAGTGTTGGGCTAGCGTAATTTTAAAATTTCTAGGGAAACTGGGGATCTATGGCAAAGTTCATCAAATATCTGTGTATAAGGTTGTCAAAACTTCTTCTTTAATCCATCAGTTGTCTGTATACAGGATCATCAAATTCCTCGTCCAAGTGGGTCTTTTTACCTTGGGGAAAACGGAAAAACAGGTGAAAGAAACGGACCGTAGAAATCGCATTTTCATCACATCATTGTTTCTACATTTGGGTCATAAATCAAATCCATTGGAATTACAATTTCCTCACTCCTTAAACTCATCACCCTGGTACTTCGTTTACACTTCGTTAAAGCCTGACCGCATCTAAATATCAAGCCAATCGTTATGATAACACCTAAGATACATCCATTATGACTCCTTGAGCCCATTCTCCTAAACCAGAGAACCAATTTCGCGGATTCAACCATGACACCCAACCAGTCAGCTCATTACCTACAGCAGCAAGAGTGAGATTGTGTCTCCTGCGAAATTCCCACTTCAGTTGGAGAATATCGTCCATCTTTTGGTCTATGACCTCGACCGGGTCCTCGGTACTATTTGTAATATATGTGCAACATTTCACGCCGTACTGCGTTGCCAGTGTGACACAATATCCACCTGTCACTGCCGTGAGATAATTGAGAATCATTCTATGCTGAACCAGTTCTGTTTTATAAGCTTGAAGTTCTCTTCCAGTATACCTAAACGTGTCATCATACATTTCTGTGATATTGTCTAACAAATTTGCGAGCGCAGATATGTATTTATAATTCAACACTCCTCTGGCGGTGCGAGTGATGTCTAACGCGATTAGAAACTGAATCCCGGTGGATTCATGGATCATGTCAGAGGCCGGATGCTCTGTTCTTTCTATCAGGTGCCGTTTAACTACGTGCTCGTAATGGGTGTGAGTATAAGGAGCTTGGGCAACACGGTGTATATCTTTCATTTTGGCATGTGATACAGTCATTACTTCAGGCAGTACTTTTCCAATATAACACAATCCTTCAGAGTTTGGGGCAAGCCACTTATACGCCTTCCTCCCGCATATGAAATATGCATCATCGGGGAGAACATATGGGACGGAGTAGGACATAACCATATTACACATCTTCCATGTGAAATCTCCTAACCCTAATTCTCCCATCTGTCTAGTACACGTATCAGCTTGTACGATATGTGCACAGTATCCTGGTGATACCTCTCCAACTCTCGTAATCCTATTTCCTAGGGTATACCTATATCGGAAAGATTTTCCTCTACTGGCTATGTGGCGTATAAGCTCTGTATCTGTCGGCATTCTATCTGCTCTATATGAAAAGGTCATGGTTTGGTTACTCCATGACACTTCCCAATTTCCCGGCTTTCGGGGATTGGAAATGTTAAAACATATGAGGGATCTATCCACATGATATTGGTGGAGCTTCAAACTAGGAGGACTGGAGATATTAAACCTCCTGTCCACCGGTCTCCCACCCTTTAGCTCAAGTACCTCCCCTACCGTTAAAGGAAATGGTACTAGTCCTGATTTGCTATGACCTTGAGGTACTTGAGAGCATACCCAACAATCTGTTTGATTTAACACACACTACCCACTAAGGAGTGATAGTCACTCAATGGATGCCGGTCCATGTGGATATTAAAACTGGATTGGCATTTCTTAATGCACCCATCCTCAACTACGTTGTCACAGAGCCTACAGATACAGTTTTCTTCAGCTAACAATCCAAAAAAAAATGTTTACAAATAACATGGCTGTTAGATTGTTTCCGGTACTCGCCTTTGTTCGGTGCTTGTGTTGCTATTGGAAATTTACACCTCCGTCTTAGTCATTGGAACCTTTCTGGTGTCAAAACTTCTTTCTCGACCTCACTGGTACTCTCACCGAAACAGACTGCTCTGGTCAACATCAGGGTCAACAGGAAAATCCATATCACAGTCTCTTGTGGCAAGTCCATCTTACAGGAGGAGAAAAGGAGAAATTTGTAATGGGGGTACAGGAAAACCAGTTTGAGGGGGAGAGAAACTTGTTACGATAATTAAGTTCTCTAGTCTTTGTCGTTCTTCCTGTTCTGTCGTCATCTCAAAGGTGCTGTCTCTCAGTCTTCCAACCGAACATTCCGGTGATGCAATATTCCTTCCAAACCAGCGATCTCTCTGTAAGGAGCAAAAATCTTGCATTACCATTTGTCTAACTGATGTGTGACATACCATCTTTAAAACATGAAAACATGAGAAAGAAGAGAGAAAACAAAAAAACAAAAGAGAGAGAGAGAACAATTCATATATGTATATATCACATAAATCAACAGAGAACAACAACAGGAAAAAAAAAACATTTTTCAAACATTTTAAAACATTGTCAGATCATCAGGCTGTCATATCTACATGTCCAATGGTTTCCTTGCGCAGTCCCTCCCACCAGCACCTCCATACTCCACCCTCTGTATCTGGCCAGAATACATTGATGCGGATAGGTCATGCTGGGGTTTGGTAGACTTCTGCAAAGACCAAGTAGATATGCAATGTTTGAGTCCTATCAATAATCGTCAGAGATGGGGAGAGAGAGAGAAAATTTTTTTTTTTTTTCACAAATACATTTACAACGTTTCACCTTGTCATTCCTGTGTCTTCAGTGAATGACCTCCCAATTTATTAACTATAACCTCAGGCTTACCATCAGTCCTAATGATCACCTTTCCTGATTGCACATTATGGGTGTGGCTCAAAATTCTTCCTATATGATCCCTGTTTATAATTGTGTGTGTTATAATTTTGCTCATTTCTTGGTCTAGGGGGTCTGACTTTATGTGGGTTATTACAGTTGCTGGCATAATGCCCTTCTCTTCTACAATGATAACAAATCCTTGGTTTCCTCCATGTGCTAGGGGCCTGGGGTTTTGGTCGACTTGATGTCTCCTCTAGTGCTTGGATGCTCATTGCCATCAACCGTTCTCCCTGCGCTTCCCTGGTTCTTTGGATATTTTGGTCATGCTCGATAGCGGACTCTCTTAATGCAGCCACCGAGATACCTCTCCAATGAGGTATAGAGGTTTGTACCCTAATTTTTAGTGTGTCTTTTAAGCTGTCCATTAATACAGACACAGCTACCTCTCTGTTGTGTACGTTAGTTTCAATGTCATCTATACCAGTGTACCTAGCCATATCCTGCAGAGCCCGGTGAAAATACTCTGATGCGGATTCACCTTCTTTTTGTTTTATTGTAAAGATTTTATTCCACTTTACTACTGCAGGAAAATATTCTTTCAACTGTAGATTGATTCTTTTTACATTATCTTGGTTATACTTGTCTGTTAGTGGTACTTCCTCATCTAGCTTACAATCAGCGATAAATTTCAATGAATCAACATCGGGGGGTAAACATGCCCTCAAAACTGTCCTCCAATCTTTGTTATTTGGCTCTGCAGTGTTTCCTAGCACTCTAATGTATTTTTGACAAGCAACTAAGTCTTTCCTGGGATCAGGAAATTCAGACAGAATTGTTCTTAATTCTGTTCGGGAAAAGGGGCAGTACATGGCGATGTTCCTGACAGGAGTGACTCCTGAAGAGTCAGTTTTCCCATTTGGTACTGCAATTACCCTGACAGGATTAAGTCCAGTAACGTCATTCTGAATTGATTCCACGATATGAGGTACATTTGTTTGTGCGTGATGTATAATACCATACGTACCTGTGGACACGACCTCACCTGACCCTCCGTTAGAGGGTTTGATTACAGTCTTTACCGATTTGGTCGCGTCCACCTGGATGTCTTGTGTGATGGCTGCTGGAAAAGGCTCCGACATTGTGCTGGGCTCACTTTCTTGTTGGTGTTCCTGAGGAAAGTTTAACATGGGGTGCGACTTGCATGGGTTAATAGTTGTACATTTAACACTTTTATTTTTATAAACCTTATTACATTTTACACTTTCATTTTTAATACAGTTACTAAGTGCCTTTTTATCGTACAACATTGTGCCTTTCTCCGCAACCATAATCCTCTCCATTGCCATGTCTCTCCTCTCAAAATGAAAGTTAGGTATGTAAGTTACATTTCTTTGCATTTCACTTTCCTGTTGCCATATCTGCAAACAATCATCATGTTTAACTCGTTGTTTCCAGGATTTTATGAGACAGATCCTTTGCCTTAAATTATGCAATACCTCTAAGTCAAAACTACCTATCCCGGGAAATGGTGCCTTATCCCCCGCAGTCATTCGTGTCCATTCATCACAAAAGGTCTCAGTGTGGGGACCATACCTCCTCCACATTACTAACCGAGCAGACCCTCGGGGTCTGCAAGCCTCTGCAGTCTGAACCCTGACTGCTGAACGTCCCTGTGTTGTGCACTTGGCTTCCATTGTGGACCTTACACAGAAAAACTTCCTAAAATGCACCAAACACAGTCTACGTTGGAAATCCTTAAAGCTCTTCCACTGAACTTCTTCTGCTCCGAGTACAACGAATCCGCCCCTTTTAGCAGACACGTGTAACCGTTACAGGCCCTATCTCTAGAGATTTTCCTGAGAAAATTCCCTTCCTTTTTCTTTACACAAATCACGCTTGCATGTGCTCCCTACAACACGTATGAGGGCAAGATTTACGTATGGATATACTACCTCATATCACGTTGCGTTATTGGTCACACATACAACCGTGCGGTCCAATCGTACCACTTATAGACACTTGTTGCCCATAAATGGTAGGATCATTGGAGTTTCCCTACTGTGCTCCAAAACAGCCAGAGCGTAATACAACGAAAACTTTATCACACTCTGTTGCACGTTTTCACTCAGACCGTGCTCATCACGTTCCACCAAAGATCACCCAGATCACTCAGTTCACAAAGCGGGATTCAATACACTCATACCGTTTTCAACCCACTATCATTCTTATAGTTTTCTGATCATAAAAATCATTTCCCGTAGTCTGATAGCTGTCCCCAGAGGCATTACAGTAAAGTAAGGTATTTAAACTAAGTTTTGGAAAAACTGAAATCAATTTGTGCTATTATCACGTGGCTATGCTATGCCGCCCCCACTAAAACAATGCTATTGTGCGATTTGCGTTTCGGTGGGCATACCCAGACGCTCCGTTGCGTAATATACGCTGCGTGCGTCGGCCTTTGTGTTGCGTTCGCGAGTCTCAGCCTTTTGTTAGAGACACGTGTACGCTGGCCATACAAAAATACAATTAGCACGTTTATCAATGTAGATGATCTTTAACTGTAATCATCTACCAAGCACCACACAGGTCTTTCCTTGTATCTCAGGCGAAGCTGTGCGTGTGTTTTACAAATTACCCCTTAATGTATCGTTTTTACTCTTTAACTACCAATAGCAACAAATCTTTCTCAGCACGTTTATCAATTATACAATGGCAAACAGGAGAGTGATATGAATATACACGAAAAAGAAATGCAGCTATATGCGTGTGTACGCAAAACAGAAATAAAACAGTTTTAAAAGATACTAGTGTGTTGTTCTTACCTCCGGTTCCCGGATTCCTTCAGCACCCTTTACTAAGCGAAGCAGACGCTTATCCCGTCAGCACTGCGAAGAATATGATCTCCCGCCCTTTGCTGATGGATAATGTCTGCTGAAATTACCTAGCAGAGATATGTGAAGGACTGGACGAGCAGCCAATTGATAAAGCTAAATATTTATCTTATATAAAACCCTTTATGAGGTCTAAGAACACTGTACGCTATTTACGTATGGAGTACCGTAAGGGTACGCTCGTTGCGTAACGATCGCTTAGCCGTGGTCGAGACGCTCAAGCGTCACATTCGCTCACGGCCAAGAGATCACAGGCAGGCACGCTATTGGCTGCCGACTAACGTAATGATTCGCTATAGCGTAGCGGACGCTCGGGACCACGAGGAGATCACCAGCGGCGCTGACGCTCACAATGTTAAACCTTTATATCTAAACCATAAACAATGTAATATGCTGTAAAACCTTAGTGTAGAGATAGGGTGTAGATGCAACACAGTGTAACCTTATTAACTTAAAAGCTGTTTGAGCGTCACCGACGCTCTGAGAATACTTAACACTATAAGAAATACACAGATACCGTGCTTAGGGTCCAACGCCTAATATATATATTATGAATGTTATACTTGCAAAAGAATTAATACAATACAAGTCATACACTACAATATAACATAGACTACCTAACCAGATAACTACACAGTAAATACAATACAATACTATTACGTTTAAGAGAATACTAGAGAAAGAGAAGAGAGAGAGAGATATGGCCCATAATAACAAGAAAGACAATATGATTGCAGCGAAGCTTACACATGTGAGGAACAATCGCTGTGCAGTTAGTCAATGCTGAATACCGCATGGGATGGAAGCTAGACTCCATTTTGAGAAAGCCCCCATGATTCCAAAGACTGCACCACATGGTTGAAAGGGGGAGGGGAAAATACCCGGCAGCAGCCATTTTAGATTTGCAGGTCCAAACACATGGCACTCTCTGCTACACCACAATCACATAGCAGAAGACACAAGACTCCATTTTATTCCAAAATGTCCAAGCCTCAGAACAATGCATATGTTCTGATTTTACAATTCCAAACCATCTAAATCACCTTTCACAATTTCAATCCAACTTCCTAGAACCATCTTATTCAATTTCACATTCCAAACAACTTCAGTATCTCAATAACCAGAGCATATGAGCTATCACAAGACCAGACCACCAGGTACCCACAAGTATCAGCCTGCCACTGCTACAAGCACATATTCAAAAGTACTGCATGGTCTTATTCATGATTAACAAGATATATTATAACAAACCAGCACAATCTATTTTAAATCACCATAGGCAAACAAATACCACAAATACTATGCTACAGATTGTCTACTGTTCCAATTCATCACAGACTTCACAGAGTATCAACACAAACACATATTTAAAACTATTCTATGCCAATCAGCCATGAGATATTGAGATTATGATACTTAGCCTTTTGTAAGGAGCCTGGTGATGATCCAGCCATGCTTGCTGTGTGTAAGGTAGCTGTGTGAGTGAGTTACAGTATATCTGTCCTCAGAGGCCCCACAACTGACCCCGACCCCCCCAGACAGGAACTATTCTCCTGTGTGTCTGTTCCTGGGGGAGGGGTCTCTCTCTCTCTCCTTTATGATTGAGTCACTATTCTCTTTGTATATGCTGATCAGGTTCAGCCCTGAAAACTTTCTAACAAAGTGATCTTAGCTTTTATACATATAATCATATCTATCCGCTGCAATGTCCCACAACTTCACAACAGGCATCAAACTAACCCACACATCAATCTGCTTGCTTCAATACCAAACATGACGGGCGCATCTGGTTCTGTTCAAATAATACACATTCATGACATCAATTCATCAGCCAATTCTAAATCTCCATGATGTCTGGTGCCCGACATTATTATAACCATGTACTGTATGAAACAAGCGCCGAATCCATCTCCGTGCCATGTCCGAGCAAATGCGTGTGTTACTATATATTGCTGTGCTCGCTGCGCATATTTGCAAGTATAGCGACTTAAATGTGTGCAGTTTGTATGTTCTCTCTATGTAATATTTTTGACTTTGACAGTGTATATATATATATATATATATATATGCTGTGCCTGAGCCCTGTGCATGCCCCCCACTGGTCAGCCACACATTATAGGCCACACACAAACATGTCCACATTATAATATACATGCCATGCCATGCCATTGCCACCTCTATCTATCTATCTATCTATCTATCTATCTATCTATCTATCTATCTATCTATTATATGTCTATACCTATATTATATATATATATATATATATATATATATACTGCTGTGCCTGAACCACATTATACATGGCATGATGGGGGTCCTGTCCTTCTTACCTGGCCTGACATGGTGTTAAATTTAAGTGTGTCCTCTCCCCCTGGCTGGGTCTCCTCAGTCTTGGTCAGTGCTGCAGTCAGTGCTGTGCTTACAAGTCAGCATGCTGTGCTGATTGATAAAGCTGCCTGGGCTGGCCGGGCCCTGAATTGTAGCTGTCATCCCAATCTCCAGTCCACTTCACAGTGCACACAGACGCCCCACTACGTCTCCGAGTCGCCACGAGGCCCGCCTGACCACGTCTGTACGCGGCAACCTGCAGTGCTTCCTGGGTACAAATATGATATCAGTTTTGGTAGATTGGTGCTAAATTTTGAGATACATGGATAAGAAGCAAGAAAAACACAATAGATACACTTAATCCAAAGAAGTATTTTGGTTTGATAGATTTTGCATTTCATAAATTACTCTGTTAGTAAAAATCTAAAGCATCGTCCCTGGATCTGGCCAGCAGCATAGCTGGAACGGCATTCTGCAGACAGAATAGCTACAGCAGTACCGCTAGAGCCAGAGCCGGCGCAACCCACTCAGCAGAGCCTGCAAAGCAGGGAGGCGCTGGCTTCAGAGAGGCACTCTCCTTGCTCTGAGACTCTGCTGCTGTGTGCTGCTGCTGCTGCCACAGCGCCTATCAGACTGTATAGGCAGTGGTGCTGGCTGCATGAGGCTCCAGAGTCCAGTCCACCCGTGGCGCTGATCTTTCCCCCTCCCAGCAGAGAATGCAGAAGGGGTTTCATTACGTCCGCACAGGCTGGCCACTTTCACTTTCTGTTCCTGCTGGGAAATTATTTATGACATGTCATGAAGCCTTCTCCATTCTCCCTGCACTGTGGTTTCTGAGCTCTATTCCTGGCCTCTACATGCTGATGCAGGAGCTTGAGAGTGTTCAGGGCAGCCTGACTCTGCCAAAAGTGAGTTCAACTCTTTGAAAACCTTCTTTTCTACTGTAATGGATTCTCCTGCTGCAAGTGTGTGCTTCCATGTGTTATTGTTTACGAGAGCTATATATTGCATGTGTGTGTGTGTGTGTGTGTGTGTGTGTGTGTGTGTGTGTGCGTGTGTGTTCCTTTAGATGGTATGGGGGTTAGGGCAGAGCTGGATTAAGGCTTTGGGGGGCCCAGGGTCCTAAAGACAGGGGGGGCCCTAAGGTCTAAAATAATATATATATATATATATATATATATATATATATATATATATATATAAAAGCATATGTATATATACTGTACATATATATATATATATATATATATATGTAAACGTAAGGATTAATATTGCGTAAGAGCAAATTAAAAGTATCCTTATCTTAGAGTGAGGTAGGTACAGGTCATCCAACGCGTTTCGTCTGATGAGACTTCTTCAAAGGGTGATTTGCTCTTTTATTTGGTGCTTTTAGTTCAGTTGTGTATTTTATTGTCCCAATTTTTATGTATCTCCTTTATGTTTGAATTTTATGTTAATAAATAGCTTTTTAATATTTTTAAACATATTGGCAATTGTATACCTTTTACGGACACCGAGGTCGCTACTCACCCTCATCCACTCCTTTTTCATATATATATGTATATATATATACACACAGAGGAAAAACCACAGCACTCACCACACCAGAAGCGGGGCACAGCTATGCACTTACCACTCACAGGGTGGGGTGCATGTAACACTGCACTCTCCACCACAGAAGCTGGGTACACAGCTGTACTTACCACTCACAGGGCGGGGTGCATGTAGCCCATGACCACATCGCTCTAATAAATACAAACAGAGAACCCAGCACTCACCAGCATACACATATATACACATATATATATATATATATATATATATATATATATATGTGTACATATTGTACACACTGGCATCAGAAGGGGGGTGCGGCCCGCACCTGGGTGTCACCCACCGAGGGGTGACACCAAAGTGACGGCTCCTGCTCAGTGACAGGAGCCAGGTGCTGCACTGCAACAGTGCAGCAACCCAGCTCCTGTAACAGAGCAGGAGCCACCACTGCAGAAAGAGAACTCCCCAGGGCAGCCAGCTCCTCCTGGATCCCCGGCGTGATGAAAACGGGGGTTGGGATGGCTAGCCACGCCCCTGTACCATGAAGCCACACCCATCCTATAAAGTCATGCCCCTTTTTAACACGCCGCACCGAGTGTAAAGAGGCAGAGCGACACCTCTGACTGTACATACATTTATATGTACATACTGTGAACAGTATATACATATATGCACATACACACACATCACACACGCCCGGAACTATTTACTAATCCACCGGGAGTGCCAAATATCACTACATTTTATATATATATATATATATATATATATATATATACATACACATTATACACACACATTACACATCAGATATGACCCATAGAATAACATTACAATACAGCTAGCCTTACTTCTTATTCTATGCTTGTAGATAGGCTACTGTGACACAGAACCTGTTCAATAGGAGACTGAGAGCTCGCTCCCCTCTGATTCATCTAAGGAAGCGGCAGCAGCACACAACCTCCGGAGCTCCCGACGCCTCCAGGGTTCTCTCCTCCTCCTTCACTGCATCCTACGTGCATGACCAGGCTGCTAACACACAGTACTGGAGAGCTGAGCCATCGCTCAGCTGCCCTGCCTGTACTGCTGTGCGGCGCTGGCATTCACCAGGGCAGTGGGGAGCCGGGAGTGTAGCAGCGCAGATCGGATCGAGATCCGATCTGCTGCGGGTGGCGGGGGGCCCTTTTAGAAAGGGGGCCTGGGGTACAAACCCCCAGGGACCCTCCCCCTTAATCCGGCTCTGGGTTAGGGCACAAATATGTAATTCCACCAACTCTCCAGGTCCACTTTAAGCCCTGAATAAGGAGCACTACTGTGTGTCATAAAGAGACTAAGTGACACTGCTATGTGGTATAATATGAATCAGGAGTACTGCGTGCGGTGTAATGTGAATAAGACTGTGCTACTGTGTGGCGTAATGTAAATTGGGGGTATAATTGTCTGGGCACACCCCTTCCTTTTGAGACCACACCTCTTTTTGTGGCACGTGCCTTCGGTGCTTGCTGTCCCATTATTAAGTATTGGAGAGAGGGCGCAAATTTATAGTTTGCAGGAAGGCGCCAAACACCCTAGCACTGGCCCTGGCTAGAGCAACCTTTGGACATTCCAGACATGCCACCTGCAGCTTTTACACCCCACATGACATCATAACAGCATGCACTAAGGGTGCAGTAAAGGCCTGTTACAGCACTGATCTAAAGATAGTAAAAATATGTATGTCTATTCCCAGGTGATGACTGTCAATGGGTGCTGTCAGGGATGCACCTCTTTGGCTTGCAAAGTGGGCAATGGAGTGCATGCTACAAAATGCAGCAATGGAAGGAGCTAACGGCGAGCATAGCATAATACGTCCTGCCCCTTTCAGGCAGGATGACGCTATATTTTTGAAGAAGTTGAATAGGCTGCACTATTCAAAAATTAAATATCTGCAAAAAAAAAAAGTAAAATAATCTTTTTGCAGTACTCAATTATATTTTATAAATACTTGTTTATAGTGACAAGTAATATCATTCTTATTTAATCTTTATAATTGACAAAATGTAAATACAAAGAATATTAGAAAAATATGAATTTCAATATAAAGCATGAAAATAAAAACATGTACTCAATGCTATATGGTGTACATTTTAATATCTAGCTCTAGCAATGTTTGGCTTCATTTCATTTTAATCCGTGTAGATGTCCCTCATCACATATCAAAATGGCATTATTTTCATTTGATATATGTTTGCAGTTTGTTAAGAAAAACACCATAAACTTTCTCAAATTAGATTTAAAATTGATTATACTTTAGTATTTCCGTCATGAATATCTTCCAAATGTTTTCCTATGAAATGCTTCATAAACCAGAAACCTATTATACCTGCTTGCTGATCAGTTAATCTTTTGATATTATTAATCTTACTGTACATAAAATTGTGATTAACAGTTCAATGATTAAAAAAATTGAGAAGGAAGCTTGGGAAAATGCCAGGCAAGTCATTGCAAAGATAGAATCTGTATTAAATATGTAAATAAAAAAATTGCATAGATAAATAAGAAAATAAAACTAGCATGGGAGATATATGGGTTCTCTTATCAGGACAAGAAACCTGTTACCCAGAAACCTTTAAGCAAAACTGAAAATAAGCAAATAATTGTAACCAGAAAATATGTGGTACTATATACTTGCTAAACATTGCGTTTTCAAAGTTGCCAAATATCAGTGGCTTTGACCATTGGATTTAAAGTGACAATACAGGTTGAGTATCCCATATGCAAATATTCCGAAATACAGAATTTTTTGAGTGAAAGTGAGATAGTGTAACCTTTGTTTTCTGAAGGCTCAATGTACACAAACTTTGTTTAATACACAAAGTTATTAAAAATATTGTATTAAATGACCTTCAGGCTGTGTGTATAAGGTCTATATGAAACATAAATGAATTGTGTGAATGTACACACACTTTGTTTAATGCACAAAATTATTAAAATTATTGGCTAAAATGACCTTCAGGCTGTGTGTATAAGGTGTATATGAAACATAAATGCATTCTGTGCTTAGATTTGGGTCCCATCGCCACGATGGGTAGTCTTCAGTATGCCGAATGTCGGGATCCTGGCGCACAGTATACCGGCGCCGGTATCCCGACACCCGGCATACCGACAGCTATTCTCCCTCGTGGGGGTCCACGACCCCCCTGGAGGGAGTATAAATAGCGTGGCGCGCGTATCGTGCCACCGTGCCCGCAAGGGGCTCCTTTGTGCTCGCCACACTGTCGGTATGCCGGCGCCGATATCCAAAATACTTCTGGTCCCAAGCATTTTGGATAAGGGATACTCAACCTGTACAGATGGGTCCATGTTTATCTTGACCTTTAATAGGATTAATTGAGACTGGGCAGTCTGACTTAATACCCTGCTGTATTGTTCTCTGTATTGTATTGCAGCTGAGAACAATAGATTAAGGGTTTTTGTTAATAAACCATGTTGTGCCTAGGTGCAGCAAACTAGTCAAGATAACAATGGACTATCTGCATATGCAAAAAAGCCTGATTTAGCATTTATTACTATTGCCATTTTTCCATTCAGCCATGAAAACTTCTGAGAATTAGCAGCTTTGAAAACACAGACAAGAGGGTGATTTTGGGCCTGGGGTCTTGTATAATTTGAAAGAAACTTTTAAAAATGTAGCCTTAGTTCTCACAATGCTCAACAACATTGGACAGCAAGTAGAAGACACAAAGTAACCATGCTCTTTGTTTGAGTGGGACAGCCAAGAAAAGGGCATGGGCTTGCTGGCAAATTTTAGCATGGAGGCATGCATAAAACACTGGCCAATGAGTGATAGGCCATTATTAATTTAATTTCATTGGTAGTACTTAATTTTAAACCACCAAGGTGCTACCCCTGGCTTTGGTAACACCATCCCCAGAAATGTATTTCTAGTCTAGATAAACCTCTGTCTTACATGCATCTGTGATGGACCAATAAATTGATTTGAGCAACTTCCATTTTGTGCATCTGTCTTTTCTTCTGCTTCCAGGATGTCTGCTGTCCATACAGATTTAAGTTAACAGTTGCACCGATTTTTTTCTCCATGTTGAATTAAATTGAAATCAACTGTGATGTTGACCTTTCATCTGCTATAATGGGGTCAACACACCATTTAATAGTTGTATATTTTGTTAAAAAGTTACATGTTGGCAATTTTATGTTTTTCTGCACCAACCTTTCCATTTATTATAGGTTTTTTTCTTCACCACTGTGTGTGTATATATATATTTAGATGCACTGACTTAAACCCTCTATGCCAGGCATATCCAAACTGCGGCCCTCCAGCTGTTAAGAAACTACACATCCCAGCATGCCCTGATACAGCTTTAGCATTCTCTGACTGCAAAACTGTGTCAGGGCATGCTGTGATTTGTTGTTTCACAACAGCTGGAGGGCCGCAGTTTGGACATGCCTGCTCTATGCCCTTGAGCACTGTCTTCAGTAGATAAAGTTGAAGGACTAGCATCATCATCATGACTGGTGGCAGCAGCTGCAGTGATAGTATTTGGATTCTCTTCTGTAAAATTATCATTATCCATTTTTTAATTTTCAGATCACTGCAGTGATTCAAAGGACTTTTACCCTTTCTATGTACATGAATTATAAATACACAGGGGTACAGTAACTAGAACAGTACAAACAATAGAACAATATATCTATGTTTTTACTTTACAGCTCAATTTACACTGTGGCAATTCAAAGGGCTGTGAAATGCACCAGAACAACACAAACAGTAGAGTAATATATTTATTTTTAACTTTGCAGCTCAACTCATACTGCAGCAGTTTAAAGGGCTTTTATTTGTGCAAGTGAACAGTACAAACAATAGAACAATATATTTTTTAGAATTTTTTTGCTCACAATTTGGCTCATAATGGGTAGATTCAGACCGGAGGTGAGTTGGCATATTAAGGGTGCGCACCGGGTGTCACTGCACCCAGTGAGACCTCTGCATAGAGATATATACAGTATCACAAGTCACCAAATATAATTGCTAAAATATTAAAATCTTCATTGTGGCAGTGCATACCTTTCTAAACAGCACTGCTGGACATGGTCATCTCTTTCCCGATCAGCAGCTGCAGCAACATACCACAGCTCAGTCACGATTACCAAACCTTCTTTCATGAGGAGCTGAGCTTGGCTACTGCAGGCAGCTGTAGTACAGAGTGGCGCTTGTGCCAGTCACATTGCGGGGTGCGCTGTGAAATCACGGAGCAGCCGTGCAGGAGAGGTCATGGGGCAGGAAGTGAAAGTGAAGAGCAGGGAGAGTTTGTGAAGGCTCCTGCTACACTGCTATTGCCACATTTATTATGCCCAGTTTTTCAAATCCACGGGCGGGAACAGGGGGAATCGTTTGCTGTGTGAGTGGACGGGACCTTAGACGGCCACTTGCAACATGGTTTGCTGTTAACATCAGCAGCATAGTAAATACTGTGGGCCTATTTTGGTGGAGGGTATGGAGCTGCAGCACCATCCACCTCATTATTAATCTGGCTCTGGTTAAATATACCCTTAAAGCAGGCATGTCAAACTAAAAATTCCAAATGGGCCAAATAATAAAAAGTGTAAGTCTTGTGTGGGCCGCAAGAAAAAGAAAGTTTTATATGCAAGGTCTATTAGATAAACCAATAGTAAAGTATAATGAAAGAGATGTCAAATATCAGTAAGAAAACAACTTTAATGGTGTGAGCCGAGAGCTGTTACTCCCCCTCATACTTTACATCACTGTGCTGTCCCCTCTTCTCTATATAATAATAATAATACCAAATACATACCTCCCAACTTTTGTGGGACAGTCCCATTTTTGGGCACTGTCCCACCCGCTGGCCTCAGTGTCTCACGGTGTGTGTGTGTGTGTGTGTGTGTGTGTGTGTGTGTGTGTGTGGGGACAGTTGGAAGGTTCCCTGCCACTCACTGCCCTACTTAGCAGAGCAGCGGTGAATAGACGCATCTATTCATGGGACACAGAAGGACTGGGGGCATGCTTACAGAGCGCTGGGCATGCCACCCGAACTTGCGAAATAGGGAGGCGTGGAATGTGATTGCACTGCACAGAAGTCCTGAATCCCCCGTGGTGGATGTTTGAAGGTATGCATATATCAGTGTGAACTGGGAGCTGTGTTATTCACCCTCATATATCATTGTACAGTCCCCGTTCCTGTATAATACATATCAATGTGAGCTAGTACAATATGTAAATTCCTGTCGCCCACTGTTCCTCCATCCAGCCCCATGCCTGGTATCCCCAATTGCTCCTTGTGACCCCACCAGCCACAAGCCCTCTGTGCCTCCTATGTCTATTCCGCCTCCAACCACTGTGCCAGCCCCCTCTAATTTACCTTCTTCGTTGAGAGACATTTTACTATCCAGATTCCAGAAGAGTCCTCCTGCAATTAGGACAGCTAGGTACACAGGGCAGTCGGGCACACAAACATACAGGGTGTGACACCTTCAGTGCTAATGGCACTGAGTAGGCAGGATGTGGCCAGTGACAGAGCTTTGCAATGGCAGCCAGGCATACGCAGCAGCTCTCCCCTTGGACATTTCTCCATCTCTATCACTATCTTCTCGCGCATGTGCAGAAGAGTGAATGCTGCCCTGTCGGAGTTAAGCTCCGGCAAACAGTAACTCATCCGGCTTTGGTGGGCCACATTCCATTGTTTTAAGAAAAGTAAACTTGGGCCGCAAAAGTATGTGTTGTGAGCCACATGCGGCACATGGGCCGTGAGATTGATGCATTTGCCCTAAAGGATTATTTGTCCAATCTCTCTGGTTGGAATTAAAATCCAATAATGTATGGGAGCAAATGACAATCAACCATTTGTTCCCAAAAGCCAGAAAATGGGGAAAAATGGTTATTCGGATAAATTTGTTAAAACAAATGGATTTAACCAATTTGTCTGAATGTTCATTTTTGCCTGTTTTCCAGTGTTTGGGGGCAAATTGTCAATTGTTGGTTGTTCCCATTCATTACCAGATGTTTGTTTCAACCAGAAAGTTTGGACAGATAATCTTGTACTGTAGTGTGTATCCAACTTTAGTATTTTGTTAGTGACAACTGTTTCCTTTGGTTTATATTTCCATTAATTGTTACACAAAAAAAATATTTTTCCAGATACATTTTTTAATTGAGGACTTATTTTACCTCCACTGTTATTAACTTAAACTGGGTACACACTTGTCCAATCCTACTCCAGATCAGTCTGTTTATACGTACAAACCTACCGCAGACTTGATCGCAGATTCAACATCCAATCTTTGCGTACACACCTGTCCAGTTTTGCAGCAAAACTGCAATCTGCATCTACTGAAACCATCTGCTGAAAGAACTGTGTCACCATACACACTCTTCCAATCTGTGGCAGACCAACTGCCCCTCAAGTAAAAAAAAAAAACACATAGAATGTGGGGTCATAAGTAAATGCAGGTGGGTTTCCAGTTACCTGGAAACTCCCCCTTGTCCATTAAAAACAGGGCAGTATAAAGGGCAAAATGGAGCTGCTGCCATGCCCAGTGGCAGAAGATTTTCATTCTGTACCAAAGGTATCGTAATTCGCAAGCTGTATACACATGTAGCCCTAGTAAGCAGTGTTGTTGAAGACAATTTGCCAAGGTCAGAGTCAGACCTTATATCCCCCATGCTGTGCTGTGAATGGTGAAGAGAGAATCAGCTGACAATCAGAGTTCTGGTTGGGGAATCAGTGATAAGCTGTTAACTGTCAACATGGCAGCACCCAGTGTTCAGGAAGGCTGGAGAACAATGAAGTTCATGGAATGGGGTACACTGGGAACAGCAGCAGATCCAGGGAGATGAACAGCTAGCTTTAACACCCGACTTCTGCAGATTATCACATGGCTAAGAAGCACTGTGCCCGATAGCAATTCCTGACAGGGTAGATGTATTATACCTGCATGTTGTGTGCGGGTATAATGCTTCCTGCTTTGCATCTTTGCCAAGGTGAAAGAGGAGGCTACACTGTGAAGATGTATTAATATCTTGTCTGCCAGAGCAGGGGAGTTTCCGGTGATCTCCACCAGTGCCCTAACTAGACATTTTAGCGCTGTGTGCAAGAAACAGCATTGGCGCCCCCCCCCATCTACAAATAAGGGCCAGTGCGCGCCTCAGGCGCGTGTCATAAATATAAGGGCGTGTCTTCATGGGGAAGGGGCATGGCCACAGAGCTCCCTTTTACACATTACGGCAGGCAGAGTCCCCCTTTTACACATTAGGCAGGTAGAGCTCCCTTTTGCAAATTATGGCAGGCAGAGCTCACTTTAACACAGCACGGCAGGTAGA
The DNA here is from genome assembly GCF_028390025.1 of Pseudophryne corroboree. Lineage (NCBI taxonomy): Eukaryota > Metazoa > Chordata > Amphibia > Anura > Myobatrachidae > Pseudophryne > Pseudophryne corroboree. The sequence goes on from NC_086445.1 coordinate 309,240,781, forward strand.
GTCCCCCTTTTACAAATTACGGCAGGTAGAGTCCCCCTTTTACAAATTTACATGGCAGGTAGAATCCCCCTTTTACAAATTTTCTTTTTACACATCATGGCAGGCAGTCCCCCTTTTTTACACATCATGGCAGGCAGTCCCCCTTTTTTACACATCATGGCAGGCAGCCCCCATTTTTTACACATCATGGCAGGCAGCCCCCATTTTTACACATCATGGCAGGCAGTCCCCGTTTTTGACACATTATGGTAGGCAGTCCCCCTTTTTTAGACATCATGGCAGGCAGTCCCCCTTTTTTTTACATATCATGGTAGGCAGTCCCCCTTTTAGGAGAGAGAGAGTTATACTTACCCTCACCTATGATCCGGCATCAACGGCAGAGGAGGCAGAGACCCGGGAGCTGGCTGCTGCAGCATGATCCCGAGTCCTCTGCAGAGGCGGCAGCGGGAGGCAGGCATCAGCGGGACTTGGAGACCAAAGAGCGTGGCAGTGTGGTGGGGGAATGCAACGCTCAGAGTTGGCTCCTGCGGCTGGCAGGAGACAGGCAGCGCTGGGCAGAGAGCAGTGGCTGTGGCCCTGCTCAGAGAACTAAGATCGCAGCAGTTGGGGGGGGGGGTGGCTCCGGCAGCTGGCGGGAGGCAGACGGCAGTGCTGACTAAGTGGTCAGTGAGTACTGAGTGACTGCGGCCGTGAAGGGAGGAGGGGTTGTGCTGCCGATGGTGCGCCTTCAGTGCATGTGCGCTGTGGGCAAGGCACCATCGGCACACACCTAGTTACGGCACTGATCTTCACCTCAGCACACAGTGCATCAGCCTAGTGCTGATGCTCTGTGTGTCTCCCCCCACCAGGTTCTCTGGGTATGAGTGAGATCTTGCTATCATTAGATCTCCTGTGCAGCCCCAGAGCCTGCAGCTGCCACAGCCAGGCACACAACTGTCCCTACTGTGAAGATAGGGCAATGACACCAGCAGCTGTCAAAATTGATAGCGCCCCTGTCACCGGGTACACAACAGCACAGTAATACATGGGGGAAGTGGCATTAGAGCTCATAACATGCGCTGATACCACTTCCCCCATATCGATTCTTTATACATCTGTCCCCAAGTTTGCTGTGTGTGTGTGTGTGTGTGTGTGCGTCTGTGTGTGCGCGCCTGTGTGTGTGCGTCTGTGTGTGTGCGTCTGTGTGTGTGTGTCTGTGTGTGTGTGTGTCTGTGTGTTTGTGTCTGTCTGTGTGTGTGTGTGTGTCTGTGTGTGTGTGTGTGTGTGTGTGTGTGTGTCTGTGTGTCTGTGGATCTGAGTGCTTACCATGATCATTGGGCTGCATATGTATGAAGCACTGTATTACATAAACTGCACTATGTTTGGGGCAGAGTATAGCTTGTTATGCTCATTATGCAGCCTTCATAGGCTGGCAACAATCGCTCTAAAATTTGTAAATCCCCCTCCAGAAATTCTGTATTTGCCCTGAATGTGGGGTGTAGTCTATATGCTATATCAGAGGGTCTATACAGAATGTAAATTAATCCCAACTGATACTAAAAGCGTACCCCTCCAATGCATAACCTAGTCCTTAGGCTGCTCCTCCATCCCCCTGCCCCATGCCTTGGACATCTCTGCTTTGCTCGCATACCACCATCAGGCTTCTACCTGCTTGCACCTCATGTCATCTGTCTGTTGCCCCTCCCCACTAGATTGTTAGCTCTTCAGAGCAGGGCCCTCTTTCCTCTTGTCTAAACCCTCTTCTTGACACATTTCACTCAGCGACCATCTTTACCTGCTTTCTCTCCTGCTGGTAAAGGCTCATCTCTATCTATGGCCGCCAGCCCCAAGTAGTACAATGATTACTCCTTCGCTACTTACATCTAAGCTGTATTATGTTTTGAGATTTGTGTTGCTCTTTGTTACCTGCACTCCATTTTTGTTATTTATTTACTGTTATGCTAAGTTTTGTCTCCCTGTACTGTCCTTTGTACGGCGCTGCGAAACACTTGTGGCGCCCTATAAATAAAATGTAATAATAATAATAATAATAATAATAATACTATAGATCTAATATTAATCAATAGCAAGTAAGTAGTGGTAAGATTACTACCACTACAACACCGTTACATTGAGATTTGTGCAGTATACAGTAGAAAAAATAAATTAAATAAAAACTATTAATAAGTGCATGGTTGCCCCTTTGCAATTCCTACATCTATAATCAAACTGGTAATTAGTATACAGGTAATTGTGTGTAAATGGAGTGTTGAAGAAAATCCACACGTATTGCCTACCTTTTTTGTACATCTTTTCCAATGCACTAGATTACTATATACCTACAGTATGTAAAATGTGCAGAGATTTGGAAGAAGCAAATATTTAATTTGATCATGGGGCATTATACCGATTAAGCTAACCAGCTGCCGCTCGCTGCTGTGGAGGCTGAGCAGTCACCATCTAGAGCCATCCTGTCTCCTTGTGCAAGCGTTGGCAGAGTTTCCAGGATAAAGCTGATCAATGCTGTGGAAATGGAAACAAATACGTACCATCACCTGACCTCTGCTTTCATCCAATCTTGGTCAACTGGTCGGTTTTAAACCTGTGTAACAAGCGACCTTCCACCAGACAAGATGCTGACACAGTTGTATGAAGGAAATGCAGTCCGTTTACTTCCACAGCATAGTAAGCAGACTTTTCACAGCAAGTTCACAAACAGCATGTACACAGTCTCAGGCTCCCTGTCTCTAACCCACTGGCCCACCCTCTATCGCCTGGCCACTTGTTGGCATCAGGAGCCCTGAGCCCTTGCCCTAACGAGCTTTATAAAAGTGTGACAAAGGTGTGCCTGAATGCTGGGAGCACTTGCTCCAATACTTGGACCGGACCTGCATGGATGGGATCTCATGTATGAAATTGCAGGGTATTTCTGTGTATCAACAGCAATCAATACTATAATTTCCAAATGCCAGATAATCTTTGACACAACATTAAAGAGACAACCTGCTGTGTCCCAACACCTCCCTGGGCTTCCTCTTGGTCCAGCCCTAAACCCAGGTCACCTTAGCTTGGGGCACCCGAACTGTTGTGCCCTGTCCTGCAAACACCTGAGGTGGCATCCGGACTGGACTGCCACACCTGCTTAAAAATCAGGAGACCCACCAACAATCAGCTGAACAATATTGAAGTATGTACACTGCTGAGACCGAAGCTGGTGACCAGTCCCCAGATGTAACAGCTGCCCATCACCCAGAGATGCATGAACAAATCCTGAGAGCTGCTCATGAATATGAACATCCAAAGAACAACAGGCACCTGCTATGAACTACAGTGTGTCAGCTGAAGAGATAGTAGATGAACTGAAGAGGCAGTTTTCTCAGCTGCAGAAGGAGCCCAAGTAGAGGGAGACGTGAGTGCCAGCATTCCCCTGGTACACCGCCTCTCGTGCTTGATGCCCCGGCTGGGCTCAGTCTGTGTGAATTTGTTCAGGGGAGGGGAGAGAGCATTCTGTTCAGAGTGATAGGCTTTGTGTGGATGTGTGATCCACCTAATGCCCCGATCGTGTATTCTACCTTATGCCTCAATGTCAGTTTTATTATTTGAAAGTTTAAAATGTAAAGTGTTTAGGAGTGCAGCATCCTGTTACACCAATATGCACTTTGGTACTCACAGAGGAGCCACGATCATACAGTGTCCCAAGGCTGCAGCATGCAATAGAGGTAAGTGATCCTCACTAGCGAAATAAAGAGTATACTTCCCTGCATTCCAGTTTCTGATGGACGTATTGCTGTCCTCTCTAGCGGTGTCCATGATGTAGGCCTCTTAGTACAAACTGCTGCCCCTGTGTGTGCAATATATAAATCCTGTGTCCATGCTCTGGTGTATTGAGATCGGTGGCAGCGCATCTCACTATGCTGTGGATGTCCATTGCTACCTGGTCCCTGATTGTCACAAGGAAGTATCAGAGATGACCACGCCAGGCTGGGCTTTCCCTGGCAACCAGTGAGAAACGCCCACTGCTGTGGCAGCCACTGGAAAATAATCTTCCAGCAGATGCCAATCTCAGAGGGACCTCCTGACCCCTCTGCTTCCTTATTCCCTCCCCCAAAACCTGATTTGCAGCAGAACACTGTGGATCAGACAGCACCCCTCCACCCCATGACTGCAGAGATTAACAGTCACCAGGAAAATGTAGAAGAGGAAGCACTGAGCTTGCCGGTGTAAATGTCAAAATGTCAAAGCCGCAATGCTCAATGGTCCGATCATCAATGGCCCTGTATATCAGTCAATAATGGGCCTAATTTAGATCTGATCGTTGCTGTGCCTTTTTGCACAGTGGGTGATCAGATCCGAACTGCGCATGCGTATGCTCTGGACAGCTACAACGGGCATCGCCGGTCAGCGATTGTCCGGAAAAACGCAGGCGGGCTCAAGCGTTTTGAGAGAGGGTGTCTGATGTCAGCTCCGGGCCCGATCAGCAGGATTCAATCACACTAGCTAGGTAAGTCCTGGGCTGCGCAGAGACTGCACAAACTGATTTTTGTGCAGCTCTGCAACACATGCGATTGCACACTTGCACAGCGATTTTCCCCTTCCCCTGTAGGCAGCGACTATCTGATCACAGGGCTGCAAAAAAAGCAGCCCAGAAATCAGATCTAAATTAGGCCCTATGTTTGAACCAGTGTTTATTTTTTTATTTTTTTCAAATAAAGCTGTGTTGTATGTGTTTTAAACAGATTTTCTAGACCTCATTAAATCATTAAAAAAATCAGTGTTTGAGTAGTTTTTGGAAAAAATATTAACCATTAAAGTGGTTAAAAATATTTTTGGAGATTTGAGAGAAAAAAAATATATTGTCTAAATACTTAAAGCAGCATCATAGCACAATTTATTGGTTTTGTTTTGTGTGTGTGTGTCTGCATAATTGTGCGTGCATGTGTTCTCTATGCACTTGACTTCCTCTTACTATAGTGCCATAGGCTGTCCATTGGCATTATGGAATGAACAACATTAACATCAATATGGTGGATGTGACACAGCACAAACATTGGCTTCAATATGATTGATGTGCACATCTACTAGGTAAATGAATTCAAGAGTGTGACAAAAATCTATACAATCCTTTCAGATGTACACAGTAGAACTTCAGAATAAGGTAAGCTCAATTTTATAACTTGTCTGGCTTTATCTATGTGAAATATTTTACACTTAACGCTTCTGATATTGCAATAAAATATAGAATAAACAGGCACACATAAATATGACATTTAACAGCACTATAACTGTAACCTCATATATCCACTAGTTGTTTAATATATGACACAGGATGCAATT